>NC_138779.1:199510423-199590423 GCF_965119305.1 Pelophylax lessonae | reverse complement strand
CCCTGCCTGGGAGAGATGTCATTCTTTTCATCAGTTTTCCCATCCAGGCACCTCTGCCAGATACTGTGGCCAGGTTCTGATCGTTTACTTTTCCCCACTGTAGTGAAAAACAGTACAGCTTGGTAAACACTGTGATTGGATAGTGGAGGAGCTCGCTAATGAAAATGCTTCTGTGCTCTATTGTCCAATCAGCAAGTTCCTTTTGGTTTCAGCAGTAAAGTTTCAATGACTTAGAGTGCTAGCTCTTCCTCTCCAAGTCTGATTACTCTGGGGAATTGTTTTTTTTTTTTTTTTGTAACTACTTAACCACTTAAGCCCCGGAAGATTTTATCCCCTTCCTGACCAGGGCCTATTTTGCGATTCGGCACTGCGTGACTTTAACGTACAATTTGGCGGTCGTGCGACGCTGTACTTAAACGAATTTGACATCCTTTTTTCCCCACAAACAGAGCTTTCTTTTGGTGGTATTTGATCACCTGTGTGATTTTTTCATCATGCGCTATAAACAAAAAAAGAGCAACAATTTTGCAAAAATAACAATATTTTTCACATTTTTTATATGTAATTCCCCCCCAAAAAAATGTAAAAATCAAAATTTTTTAACATTTTCGGCCAATTTGTTTTATGCTACCTATGTCTGGTTAAAAAAATCGAAAAAAGCGTATTTTGATTGGTTTGCGCAAAATTTATTGCGTTTACTAACAAAGGGAAAGATTTTTGTCATTTTTGTTGTTTTTTTTTTTAACGCGTAATGGCGGCGATCTGCGTTTTTTTTTTTCGGGACTGCGACATTGGGGCGGACAGATCGGACCCCTGACTGACATTTTTGACACTTTTGGGGTTACCAGTGACATTACTGCAGTAATCAGTGCTATACATATGCACTGTTTAACCCCCTGATCACCCACAGTGTTAACCCCTTCCCTGCCAGTGTCATTATTACTGTAAACACAGCCGACCGTTCTTCTCCCTGGGATGATCATAGAGCCCATGTGATCCTGCTATATAGGATCACATGTCTCTATGGTCATTTCAGAAGCCACGCCCCCCACAGCTAGAATCACTCCCCTAGGCTCACATTTAACCCCTTGATCACCCACAGTGTTAACCCCTTCCCTGCCAATGCCATTTTTACAGTAACAGTGCATATATATAGCACTGATTACTGTAGTAATGTCACTGGTACCCCCAAAAGTGTCAAAAATGCAAATTAGGTGTCCGATCTGTCCGCTGCAATGTTGCAGTCCCGCTAAAAATCGCAGATCGCCGCCATTACTAGTAAAAAAATAAATAAAGAAAAATGTCATAAGAATATCCCATAGATTATAGACGCGATAACTTTTGTGCAAAACAATAAATATACGCTTATTGGGATTTTACCAAAAATATGTAGCAGAATACATATTGGCCTAAATTGATAAAGAAATTTGAGCCTAGGGGAGTGATTCTAACTGTGGGGGGGCGTGGCTTCTGAAATGGCCATAGAGACATGTGATCCTATATAGAAGGATCACATGCGCTCTATGATCATTCCAGGGAGAAGAATGGTCAGCTGTGTTTACAACAGCTGACCGTTCTTATCTCTCAGTGGGGAGCGATCGCGGGTGTCAGGCGGCAATCTGAGCCGCCTGCCCGCTGCATTGGCTCCCCCCCTAGCCTCCTGCTCGTGACCGATGTATAGCTACGTCGGTTTGCCCAGGAGCGGCTGCCTGCCGCAGTATAACTGCGGCGGGCGGTCGTAAAGCGGTTAAAGTCCCGTTCAAGAGGGAATTTTGTTCTACATGCTAACTGTGTGGGGGATGGTCTGACTGGGGGAAGACAGAGATCTGTGTTCCTGCTTAACAGAAATAGAGATAGAGATCTTCTTCCCTGCCAGAACGGTGATCTGCCTTGTTTACATAGGCAGACTGCCATTCTGCCTCTCAGGGAAACTATCGCCCCCCAGTGTCTATTGCACGAAATGACTTGCAGGTACGTCGCTTCGCGCAATAGAGCCGACCTGCCGCATTAAAAGTGTGGTAGGCAGTCGGCAAGAGGTTAAATTGCCAATTGGCAATTTTACATTGCAGAACTACGCCATAAATGTCAAGCCAAGTCTTAGGCTTATGGTTACGATGTGGCCCCATTGATCCCAGCGGGCGAGTCTTACAGGCAGTGTGCCCCCTATCAAACTCTACAGCTCGAGTTGGCATTCCTGCAGCATTTGTACAGATCTGTTAGACGGTATAGTTTAAATTCCTGTGGGCGGCCGGGATCGAGTTAAAACTACGACTCAGTTGCCCATTTTAGCTGCCAAGCCAAGCGGCAGTTGACGTTGTGTTGACTTTAACCATCCAATTAAATGCAAGCTAAACATCTTGTTTTTTTTTTTGTTTTGTTTTTTTTTTAATTTTCCTTGCACATAATTGGATATTCTTTGCAAATTGAATTTTCACTCTGTTTTACCTTATTCACAAAGATATAGGAAAATCCACTTTAGTAGTGAAAATGTTCCACTCCTTTAGTAAATCAACCCCAATGTGTCTTTAGGCGCGTCAGAAAAATTGATTCTCCTTGTAACGCAACTACAGATTCCGATAGGGTCATGCAAGGGAAATGGTATGGAGGTTTCTTATTGTTGTTGGTCGCTGACTATGTCTTCCTTCTTTCTTGATTACTTTTTTGCATTGTCAAGTACCGGCAGAAGACACAACGCCGAACGGTCATCAATGCCCAACTTGCTTTGCGGAGGACTCTGAGACGTGTGACCCAACCGAAATGAGAAATTGTGTTGGCAATCAGCTACAGTGCATAGACTTCAGTGGCCCTGCAGCTCGTCCAGGTAATGTTACCACCCTTTAATCCAAGCAAGCACATGTCTGCACACACACCTACTCAAGTGTTTGAAGGCCCAAAAATGTATTCATTTAACCGCTTTCCACCCACATAACGCATATGTGTGGCAGCAAAGGGGGTAGGCTCTAAAGCCCACATGCTGCACATACACTATATAGTCAAAAGTATTGGGACGCCTGCCTTTACACGCACATGAACTAATGGCATCCCAGTCTTAGTCCGTAGGGTTCAATATGAAGTTGGCCCACCCTTTGCAGCTATAACAACTTCAACTCTACTGGGAAGGCTGTCCACAAGGTTTAGGAGTGTGTCTATGGGAATGTTTGACCATTCTTCTAGATGCGCAATTGTGAGGTCACAATCTGTCAGGACTTGCAGTCTCCACTCTAATTCATCCCAAAGGTGTTCTATTGTGTTGAGGTCAGGACTCTGTGCAGGCCAGTCAAGTTCCTCCACCCCAAACTCGCTCATCCATGTCTATATGGACCTTGCTTTGTGCACTGGTCCAAATCATTTGGTGGAGGGGGGATTATGGTGTGGGGTTTTCTTTCAGGGGTTGGTCTTGGCCCCTTAGTTCCAGTGAAGGGAACTCTTACGGCGTCGGCATACCAAGACATTTTGGACAATTTCATGCTCCCAACTTTGTGGGAACAGTTTGGGGATGGCCCCTTCCTGTTCCAACATGACTGCGCACCAGTGCACAAAGCAAGGTCAATAAAGACATAGATGGGCAAGTTTGGGGTGGAGGAACTTGACCCTGACCTCAACCCGACAGAACACCTTTGGAATGAATTAGAGTGGAGACTGCAAGCCAGGCCTCCTCACAAATGCGCTTCTGGAGGAATGGTAAAACATTCCCATAGACACACTCCTAAACTTGGTGGACAGCCTTCTCAGAAGAGTTGAAGCTGTTATAGCTGCAAAGGGTGGGCCAACTCAATATTGAACCCTACGGACTGGGATGCCATTACATTTCATGTGTATGTAAAGGCAGGTGTCCCAATATTTTTGACAATATAGTGTATGTGTCCATGGGTGGCCAAGATTTCTGTGCTGAATGCATGCTCCCATAACATTGACCTAATATGGCGATGGCCATAGTCAATGATGTCACTACTACCCCCTCCCCTTTCCTTATATAGCTGATGACAGCTCGCAGTGTTACTGCAGGGGCTGGTTGCATGCACCGGGTCGTCAGGTCTTTTTTTTTTTTCTGACGAGTTGGCAGGTGTTGGGCATTGTAATTGATGGATTTATTACAAGTGATTGTCAGTGCTGCTGCAGCACTTTCAGTACATCACAGAGATGTGCCACTTCACTGGCAGGATTAGGGCACCTCTTGGCATATCAGGTTATTTAAAGTGATTCTAAATGTAAAATAAAAATAAAAAAATAGCAAACGTCATATTTTCCTGCTCTGTGTAATGGTTTTGCACAGAGTGGTCCTGATTCTCCTCCCCCCCGTTGGCGTTCCTGGCTCCCCCTCATGCTGAGTGCATGCTTGTTCCTAAGCTGTACTCTACTGGCTGTGATTGACATCAGCAGGAGCCAATGGCTCCCTCTGCTTTCTCATAGCCGAGAGAGCCTCAGCTCTCGTGTACACCACTGCCAGGTGATTTTTTAGGGGGAGCTGGAAGTGGAGGGGGGGGGACTTATTGCAGAAGGTTTCTTGCCTCAATGGAAAAAATATTCAGAACCAGTTTAACCACTTTACCACCGGAGGATTTTGTTGTCTTACGTCTGGGCCACTTTTTGCGATTCGGCACTGTGCGAATTTAACTGACAATTGCGCGGTCGTGCGACACCGTACCCAAACGAAATTTACGTCCTTTTCTTTCCACAAACAGAGCTTTCTTTTGGTGGTATTTGATCACCTGTGCGATTTTTACTTTTTGCGCTATAAACAAAAAAAGAGCAAAAATTTTGAAAAAATAACAATATTTTTCACATTTTTTCATATGAATTTCCCCCCCAAAAAAATGTAAAAATCAAATTTTTTTTACATTTTTGGCCAATTTGTTTTATGCTACCTATGTTTGGTAAAAAAAATCACAATAAGCGTATTTTGATTGGTTTGCGCAAAAGTTATTGCGTTTACTAACTAAGGGAAAGATTTCTGTCATTTTTGGTGGTTTTTTTTTTAACGCGTAATGGCGGCGATCTGCGATTTTTTTTGCGGGACTGCGACATTGCGGTGGACAGATCGGACCCTTGACTGACATTTTTGACACTTTTGGGGGTACCAGTGACATTACTGCAGTAATCAGTGCTATATATATGCACTGTTACTGTAAAAATGACACTGACAGGGAAGGGGTTAATTTTATTGGAGAGGGAGGGGTTAATGTATGCCTGGTGCTTACTGACGTGTGTGGGGGGAGGTGACTGTGTGACACAAGGACAGATCGCAGGTTGAGCTATGCTGAACCCTGCAATCTGACCCTGCCTGTCACTTAGGAAATCTGCCCGCTTTGTTTACACAAGCGGGCGGATCTCCAGACTCGATTCCCCGACGATCGGGGAAGAGCGGTGGTGATAACCGCTGCTCCTCCCCTGGCCTGACTCCCGCTGTGACTGAATACAGCGTGAGCGAGCCTCCGGCGGCTCGCACGCGCCGCCGAGAAAGGGGAGTGTCTCCAGACGATAACGAACCACTTTGACGCAGTAGAGCTCTAGTGAGCAGTGGCAAAGTGGTTAAAGGAGTTGGCCATTTTTATAGTTTCACTTTAGAGAGGAGTTCCAGTCTGTAAAAAAATAAAAATAAAAGTCAGCAGCTACAAATACTGTAGCTGCTGATTTTTAATATAAGGACACTTACCTGTCCAGGGATTCTGCAATGTCGGCACCCCTAGCCGATTTGTCAATTGGCTTCAGGTGCTGGTGCCGGCATCTGTAGTAAGGAAGCAGGAAGTTAAGCATTGTGGCTTCACAGCTTGTTTCCTACTGCACATGCCAGAGTCGCGCTGCACTTTCTTAATGCTCCCGCCATCTTCTGTGACCTCTGTGTGTCCCAGAAGGCAGCCGGGGGAGGAGAAGGGGCCAGAAATTTTGTAGAACACCGGGCGGCTATCTTACCCGGAATTGGGTACCTGTCAAAACCAGGTACCCGCTCCTCCTCTCCCCCAAAAAGTGCCAAATGTGGCAGTGGAGGGTGGGGGGGGGGAGGGGGTGTGAGCAAACGGATCTTCCCCTTTTGGGTGAAACTCCGCTTTAAGCATAAAAAAAAAAGGACTGCTCCTGGTCCAATGGATTTTTTTTTTTTTTACTTTTTTTGGCATTGGTGCATGTTCCCCAAGGCAGTGATCCCCATCACCCCCGGGCTATTTTGTTGACACCCCCTTGCTTATTAGCCCAGAAAATGTTTAATTTGACAGATTGGGCTCCCATTGATACCAATGGGGTTTGGTTTCTTTGTTCAGCGAATGTTTACCAAACTCTGCTCCAACCGAACCCAGGGAAGTTCGGCTCATTACTAAATTAACATCCCTGGCATTAGACTGATTTACACAAATGATTGTGTGCGCCTTTAACAACATTTCTTCTTTTAAGACTTTTTTTTTTGTTTGTTTCTTTCTTGCAGGGCAACCCGAAAAGAATTATGCAATTAAAGGATGTATCACTATGTATGCATGTTGGCTTGATTTTAAGGCATTGCCAGGAACTAGGGTTTTATCTACTAACTATGCATGTACATAAAAGGGGAAAGTTTGATGGATTGCAGAATTAACAAAGCTGTGTAGTATTTCAGTTATTTGCTTTACATTGATCCTGCCCAGCATGCTGGAGATCACCACCTCTTCTCTCCTTCTTGCTTTCTCTCTCCTGTGGGTTACACTTGCATTGCCGAGCAATCACTATAATGATGGAGGCGTTGGTGGTAGGGCTGGTGCTACCATAAGAGGCAGTCCTAGCCCCACATGTAGCCTAATGTTAAAGCGGAGTTCCACCCTAATTTTGAACTTCACATCATGCATATCTCTATCCCTATCTAAACTCGATTTGGCTATTTTCTCATTTCCCTTACCTTATTTTTAATGAAAAATAACTTACCTTCCTCCGACTTCCTCCTTATGCAGCCACGGCCGCCAACGTCACTCCCTGCTTTGCATTGACTCCTGGGAGATGAGTGTCATCAATCCCAGGAGTCAATGCGCCTGCACCGGTGTCCCTCGTCACTTCCAGTGCAGGCATGAGAACAGCTTCTGGGCATGCGCAATGACGCGGAACCAGCTGTGGGATGGCGCGCCTGCACTGGAAATGTCGAGGTATAGCATTCTGAGACTCTCAAAATCCAGAAAGAGGTACACTGCGGCTTCAGCTGCCCACACCGCAGATGGCCACGCTGGACAAGAACATCACAAGGTAAGTAATTCATCCTGCAGGTACACTAAACAAGGGACAGTTTAGGATATCATTGTTTAAAAGCACTAGCCCTGACTATTCTAGGGGTATTTTTAGGTAAAAAAAAAACAAAACATTTGGCCGGGACTCCGCTTTAATGAGGTTAGCCCACAAGTAGGTTTCTAGTCCCAGGCACACTAGCCAATTTCTTAGAAGACAACAGATTGAGCAATGAGTAACCAAGTGTAGGAGGGGTGGCAGAAGCAGTATTCTGGGCATTTATTACTCTTTACTAATCTGCACTAAAGTAAACCTGCAGTGGGTGAAACTTTGTCAACTGACATTGGAAAGTGATATACGGCTCCAACGGTGTGCATGCATGTAGTGCCAGCTTCCACCTTGATACTTCAGGAGCCTCTAAGCCCAGAGCACACCAATTCCGGTGAAGAACCTAGAGGTGCCTATTTATGCTTCCTAATGTTAGGTTACAAACTTTTATTTGACTGCTGGTACACTTTTACGCCTTTGATGTGTTGATCTTTAATGCAGGAAAATCTTTGCTATATGTTTGCAACTGCTTAAGAATCGCTCCTTCTTGTAACCGCCAAGATAATGTACCTGGACTCTGTCCTGAGCTATAAGCTTCAGTAAAACAATGCTTTATTCTGCAACCAAATTGTCTCCAGTGTCTCATTTCATTACAGAAACCTTCAAAATAACAGTTCAAATAAACAATAAAACTGAATCGTGACTATAAATCGTTTAAAGCAGCCTTTTTAAACCAGGGTGCCCAGGCATCCTGGGGTGCCTTGAGGTTTCTTCAGGGGTGCATTGGCAAAATTCCTAAAAACTGCCAAAATATTGTATACAAGGCGGCGGGCGGATGAAGCCTGCCTTTTAGTTAAATAAAGCCACAGGTTTTCATTGTGAACCATTAAAATCTTCTAACCGACAACATCCTAATGACCAATGGCATCACCAGTTATAAGGAGGATGACAGTTGCCTGCATAGCATTCTTGTTTGACCCTCCCCTGCCCCTCTCCATCAGCATTGAGGGCACCTTAGCAGGGTGTTGGAGAAAAACTGAGGGAGAAGAGAAACATTGGAATACTAGTCAGAACCAGTTTGCAAAAGTGTAATTGCTTTAGAAGAATAAATCACCTCTAACATTGGGTGGTCCTATATGTGTGGATGTTTCAGCGTTATGCAAAACTTTTAGAATCATTTTTACATTATAGAATGGGGTGCCTCAAGACTGTCCATGATTTTGAAAGGGCACCTCAAGACTGTCCATGATTTTGAAAGGGCACCTTCCACTGACACCAGTGATAAAGGCACTATTTCTACTACTGACTCCAATGATGGAGCACTATTCCTCCCACTGACACCAATGATGGGGCACTATTCCTCCCACTGACACCAATGATGGGGCACTATTCCTCCCACTGACACCAATGATGGGGCACTATTCCTCCCACTGACACCAATGATGAGGCACTATTCCTCCCACTGACACCAATTATAGCACACTATTCCTTCCACTAACACCAATGATAGGGCACTATACCTTCCACTGACACCAATAATGGGGCACTATACCTTCCACTGACACCAATGATGGGGCACTATACCTTCAACTGACACTAATAATGGGGCACTATACCTTCCACTGAAACCAATGATGGGGCACTATACCTTCCACTGACACCAATAATGGGGCACTATACCTTCCACTGACAACAATAATGGGGCACTATAACTTCCACTGACACTAATGATGAAGCACTATTCCTCCCACTGACACCAACAATGGGGCAGTATACCTTCCACTGACACCAATAATGGGGCACTATACCTTCCACTGACAACAATAATGGGGCACTATACCTTCCACTGACACCAATGATGGGGCACTATTCCTCCCACTGACACCAATGATGAGGCACTATTCTTGCTACTGACACCAATGATGAGGTACTATCCCTCCCACTGACACCAATGATAAAGGCACTATTCCTCCCACTGACACCAATGATGGAGCACTATTCCTTCCACTAACACCAATGATGGAGCACTATTCCTTCCACTAACACCAATGATAGGGCACTATTCCTCCCGCTGATACCAACAATATGGCATTATTCCTTTCACTGATACCAATAATGGGGCACTATTCCTCCAACTTACACAAACAATGGGACACTATTTTGCCAATTGATACAAACAATGGGACGTTATTCCTCCTTCTATTACCACAGGTGCTATTTCATATTTTACCTCTCCTGATTATCAACTCTGAGGCATTGAACTGGCCTTTTGTGTATAAGTTTGAAGACCCCTGGTCTAAAGGCTCCTGCCACCCAACTGCTATGCAGACTTTCTTTGATTTCTGATTTAGAGCATTCAGAGATCCAGCTTATTGATTGTACAATATAATTTTAATGGAAAAAATAATGAAAAGAAAAGAAAATGAGTGCAAAAATATATTTAAAGAGAAGACATTACAAAAACAGACAATATACAACAGAAAAATAAACTGAATTAAAAGTAATTTTTTTAAGAGCAGTCCAATCTGACATCAGAGTCATTAGTTCTCATGAATTAATCCGAGCAATCCATCAATGGAGATGTGAGTCCCTGAGGAGGGCAATTACAGACATGATACAACCAATCAAACGGTGTGAGGGGGTCTTGTGAAAGGGTGTTAAATAGGGATGAGCTTGTGAAATAGGTTCAAGTTGGAACCCAGAAGCCAGCTGTCACTCCTGGGCCAATAAACTGCTGGTGTGGGATTCCCTGCCCCACAGCTGATGTACGCAATGAGCTGGAGATGCTAATTAGATCAGAACATTATCTAATAAAATCAATGTCCTTGCCCCCCTAATGCCACTTTTTCTAAACGCATCCATATTTCCATCCGACAAGGTTTTGCAATTTGAAACCACTCTGGATGAAGGTAACTCCATCACAGCAAGAATTATGGAATGTGAACCGGAATTGGATCACTTTAACCACTTCTGCCCCCTTAATGACCAGGCCGTTTTTTGCGATTCGACACAATTGCGCGGTTGTGGGACGCTGTACCTAAATACATTTTTAATTGTCTTTTTTCTCCCCACAAATAGAACTTTCTTTTGGTGGTATTTGATCAACTCTGCAATTTTTATTTTTTTGCGCTATAAACAAAAAAATACCAACAATTCTGGAAAAAAAAAAAAAAACAATATTTTTCACTTTCTGCTATATAACATTCCAAAAAAAAAAAAAAAAATCAAAAATCTAAATTTTTTAACATTTGAGGCCAATTTGTTTTCTGCAACATATTTTTGGTAAAAAAAAAAATCGCAATAAGCGTATTTTGATTGGTTTTCGCAAAAGTTATCTACAAACTAGATTTATGTCATTTTAATTGTTTTTTGTTTTTCTTTACTAGTAATGGCGGCGATCTGTATTTTTTAGCGGGACTGGGACATTGCGGTGGACAGATCGGACACCTAACTGACATTTTTTACACTTTACGGGGGACCAGTGACATTACTACAGTAATCAGTAATAAAAATATGCACTGTTACTGTAATAATGGCACTGGCAGGGAAGGGGTTAACACAGTGGGTGATCAAGGGGTTAAATGTGAGCCTAGGGGAGTGTTTCTAACTGTGGGGGGAGGGGCTTTTGAAATGATCACAGAGACCTGTGACCCTATATAGAAGGATCACAGGAGCTTTGTGATCATTCCAGAGAGAAGAATGGTCAGATGTGTTTACAACAGCCGACCGTCCTTCTCTCTCTCAGCGGGCGGAGCGATCGCGGGTGTCAGGCGGCAATCGGAGCCGCCTGCCCGCTGCATCGGCTTCCCCGCTGACAATCAGGAGCGCTCGCCCCCTAGCTGCCACTAGGCGACCAATGTATACCTACGTCGGTTTGCCTGGGAGAGCCACACTGCCGCAGTATATATGCGGTAAGCGGTGGGCAAGTGGTTAAAGTGATTGTAAAGTCTCATTTAGAAAAAATAAAAAATCAATACCAAACATGTTATAATTGCCTGCCCTGTGCAGTGGATTTGCATAGGGGAGTCTGGATCCTTCTCTAATTGGGTCCCTCTTTGCTGCTTCTAGCCCCTCCCTCCTGACGAGTGCCCCCACAGTGAGCAGCTTGCGCTGGAGGCCAGGAGAGCCAAAAAGGGACCCGAGAAGAGGAGGATTCGGGCAAAACCATTCCACAGAGGAGGTAAGTATAACAAAAAAACAAGACTTTACAATCACTCTAACACCATCACAGGTTACAACCCCTGTAAGATTTTAATATCTACGGCTCTGTTAAAATTGTTAAAATATTTCTCCTCACTTTCTGTCCTGTTGACAATGTTTCACCAGACAGAATGTGAAATACAAATTTAAAGTCCAATTCCAGAAAAACAAAAATAGCCGTTTGCACACATTTGCTATATTTGAATGGGCATTGTTAACCACTTGCCGACCACCGACAGGCTGGCTTGGGTGCGCGAAACGAGGTAGCCCTACGTCGGTTGCGTGTGGGGTGCTGGGGATTGAGCGCACACCCCCCCCCCCCCACTAGGCCGATGCACGGGGCCGCAATTGCCGCCAGGCACCCGCAATCGCTCCCCGTTGAGAGAGAAGGACGGTCAGCTGTTGTAAACACAGCTGACCGTTCTTCTCTCTGGAATGATCACAGAGTGCCTGTGATCCTTCTATATAGGAATACAGGTCTCTATGATCATTTCTCAAGTCCCTCCCCCCACAGTTAGAAAATATCCCCTCGGCTCACATTTAACCCTTTGATCACCCCTTAAGGTTAACCCCTTCCCTGCCAGTATCATTATTACAGTAACAGTGCATATTTTTAGCAATGACTACTGAAGTAATGTTACTGGTCCCCCCAAAAGTGTCAAAAAAGGTCAGTTTGGGGTCCGATCTGTCCGCTGCAATGTCGCAGTCCCGCTAAAATTCGCAGATCGCCGCCATTACTAGTAAAAAAAAATAAAAATGACATAAATCTTTCCCCTAGTTTGTAGACGCGATAACTTTTGCGCAGACTAATCAAAATACGCTTATTGACATTTTTTTTACCAAAAATATGTAGCAGAATACAAATTGGCCTAAAAGGATGAACATTTTTTTGATTTTTTTCAATTTTTTTATTTTTTTTTGCAATGTTATAAAGCAGAAAGTAAAACTTGTTTCAGAATTGTCGCAATTTTTTTGTTTATAGCACAAAAAATAAAGATTGCACAGGTGATCTATTACCACCAAAAGAAAGCTCTATTTGTAGGAAAAAAAGGACATCAATTTTATTTGGGTACAGCGTCGCACGACCGCGCAATTTTTCGTTAAAGTAATGCAGTGTCGAATCACAAAAAATGGCCTGGTCATTAAGGTGGAGAATCCTTCCGGTCCAAAACTGATTAATAAAAAAAAAATGCACACATAAATTCAAACATTTTAGGAAGCATTTTATTGGGGCAAATAAAGAAAAAATTAAATAAAAAAAATTAAAGAGGAACTACACTGCATCTGAGCACCACAAGTCAAAAACTCTATTTAATTCATTTTTAACATTCAGGGCTAAGTCCCCTATGGCCCCATCCATCCATGTCTCTATGCTTCATTTTGCTGAGAAATCACTTTGAAAAACACCACCCCCAGCATTTCTGGCTGTGGCCATATTGAGTAAGGGCAGATGATTCATGTAGCATTTACTTCCTGGAATCCATCCGCCCATAGCTTTTGAGATCATCAAAAGAATATTATACGTGTATATTTATGATTTATCCCTTCACGGCAACCGTACGGAAATATGCAGCCCCACTGGACTGCAATTTTTTTTCTGTTGGGCCGCATATTTGCGAATCTCCCAGCACAGAGACCGGGGTCTCACCAAGACCCCCGTGCCCCGTTCTAACAATCGGGACCTGGAACATTTGATTCCCGGTCACTTGATCACTGTGATAGCCTCCTATTGGCTATAACAGTAATCAGTCACTTTGAAGCCCACCCCCTGTGTTATCTTTCTCTGTGAATGGATGAGACAGGTACATTGTATCATTCTCCATCCTTACAGAGATAGAAAAAAATAATAATAATAATAAAAAAATACCTAGATCAAGGTTTGATCTTAATCTGCCCCAGGGTTAGTGTTTGGGGCAAAGTCAGGGTCAAAGGTCAAGATCAGGGTCAGTATTTTTTAGACAGGAATTTATTTTCATATTAGGATCAGTGTCGGCTAGTGTCAGTGTCAGTGTCAGTGTCAGTGTGTTTTAGGCAGGATAAAAAAAGCGAAATGCACTCCATTGTTTCGGGGCTGTACTGTACAAACAACACCCAACATGTGGTATTGCTGTGATCGTCAGAAGCAGGAGAATTTATTTTGGGTTGGTCTTTGGTGGTAGGGTATGGTAGTAGAAAGACATATACAGCTATTTTGGGCCAGTTTTCCTTAGAAAATAAAAAAGAATTTGAGGATATCCATTACCATTTACCACCAAATGAAATCCCAATTTCTCCTTAACCGCTTGCCGACTGCTCACAGTATATTTACTGCGGCAGTCAGCCCCTCACAGGCAGAGTGACGTAGGTCTACGTCGCTCGCCTGTGAGGCTCTGGGGAGCGAGCGTGCGCCCGCGGAGGCGCGCTCCCGCGCGGTCACGGACCCCCCCCCCCGTGCGTGTGACCAGCGGACCCGATGTCCGCCGGTCACTCAGCGATCGGCGGGGGAGAGGGAGAATGTCAGGCAGCTTGTGTAAACAAGCCACCTGTCATTCTCCTCACTGTAAAAACACTGATCACATGGATCTACTATGTAGATCCATTGATCAGTGTCCTTACAGCTCAAGCCACAGCCAATCACAGTAGAAAGCACGCCCCTAGGGACACACACAGCCCCTCCCTCCCAAATAAAGTTAACCCCTTCACTACCAGTGTATTTTTACAGTAACAGTGCATATATATAGCACTGATTACTGTAGAAATGTCACTGGTAACCCCAAAAGTGTCAAAAATGTCAGTCAAGGGTCCGATCTGTCCGCCCCAATGTCGCAGTACCGCAAAAAAATCGCAGATCGCCGCCATTACACGTTAAAAAAAAAAACACCAAAAATGACAGAAATCTTTCCCTTAGTTAGTAAACGCGATAACTTTTGCGCAAACCAATCAAAATACGCTTTTTGCGATTTTTTTTTACCAAACATAGGTAGCATAAAACAAATTGGCCGAAAATTTTAAAAAATTTTGATTTTTACATTTTTTTGGGGGGAATTTCATATAAAAAAATGTGAAAAATATTGTTATTTTTGCAAAATGTAAGCTCTTTTTTTGTTTATAGCGCAAAAAGTAAAAATCGCACGGGTGATCAAATACCACCAAAAGAAAGCTCTGTTTGTGGGAAAAAAAAGGACGCCAAATTTGTTTAGATACAGCGTCGCACGACCGCGCAATTGTCTGTTAAAGTCACGCAGTGCCGAATCGCAAAATACCCCCTGGTCGTTTAGCAGGAAAATCCTCCGGGGCTTAAGTGGTTAAAAAAACAAGGTATAATACACTTGGATGCATAAAGTAGTTGTGATAATATGTACAGGTTTACTAACACATGTCAAAGTTGCAAAACTGGGCTTAGGCATTAAGATTTGTTTTAATCCTTAGGTGCGAAGGGGTTAAATTACAGGAAACTATAAATGCCTAAGAATGTATTAATAAATGTACTACTCTGTAAATAAATAATTAAATGGGGTCATTCACATAATTTAAATTAGGTAAATCAACTCGTCAAAGCGGAGTTCCGGCCTCAAATACCTTTTTTTAACTAAAAATACCCCTATAATACTAATCCATCGCCCTTTACAGAACCGCTATTTTCATGCTTACAAGGTGTACAGTATTGGATTTTAGTCAAAATCTTACTTTTAAAAACGCTGTCTGGGAGCGGCCATCTTGGATGTGGGCATCTGAAGCCGCAGTGTAATCTGCTGTGTCCTTCTTCCTGATTCCAGGGAGTGTTCTGGGAGTTCTTCCTGATTCCAGCCTCCTGGGAGTTCTCTCTGATTCCAGCCTCCTGGGAGTGTTGACAAACAGCTCCCAGGATGCAATGCAAAGGCGGAAGTGATGTCGGTGGCCGTGGCCACAGAGGGGGGAGAAGGAGGAAGTACAATAAAAAATGCACTGAAAATAAGGTAAGGGACCCCCGACAAAAATTGAAAATGCCCAATTGTTGATCAGCATAGCGAGCACTCCAGGAATCACTGAAGTTCCAAAATAGGCCGGAACTCCGCTTTAATAAAAACATGGATAAAATAACTACGGTACTCTGGGAACCATAAAGTGCAATGTAAAGTCACCATCAATAGATGGCGGCATCTTATAGTAAGTCTGATTACCAATACAGAAATTCACAAAGTATCTTTATATACTCTCTCTCTACTTGATTTTCTATATATTCCAAATGCTTGATCGAGAACCAGAAAGCCTTAATTATATCACAACCAGTTACAAAATGAATATGCAAATGCATGTATTTTTGCGCTTACTGGTCATTTAAGAGTTACTCCAGAATATCATTGCAAGTAATATTTCGTTACATAATAAGATACATATGCACCTATATTCTGGATAGTGGAAAGTTACTTTATATTTTACACAGTTTGACCATTTATATACATATGCGGTTGCGCTATTCTGTTTTTGATATACATATACGGTTGTACTATTCTGTATTTGATACAAGCAAACTTCTGTAACTTTTTTCTTGTTTATTACAAAATTTCTTAATAAACCTTTAATGATAAAAATAATAATAATTTAGGGAGGACATTATGATTTAGTGGTACCTTCTCTTTATTGAACATTTACATATTTGAGTCAGTAAATTCTAATTAGATATTAATCATTATAGAATAGTACTAATTTCTAACTCTTAGTTAAGTCCAAATGGTGCTAGAGTTTTCAGTTTAACAATCGAATTACTTTTTTGTACTACTTAACCACTTTACCATCGGAGGATTTTGCTGTCTTACGTCTGGGCCACTTTTTGCGATTCGGCGCTGTGCGAATTTAACTGACAATTGCGCGGTCGTGCGACGCCATACCCAAACGAAATTTACGTCCTTTTTTCCCATAAACAGAGCTTTCTTTTGGTGGTATTTGATCACCTGTGCGATTTTTACTTTTTGCACTATAAACAAAAAAAGAGCATAAATTTTGAAAAAACAACAATATTTTTCACATTTTTTTATATGAAAATGTAAAAATCAAATTTTTTTTAAAATTTTTGGCCAATTTGTTTTCTGCTACCTATGTTTGGTAAAAAAAATTCCCAATAAGCGTATTTTGATTGGTTTGCACAAAAGTTATTGCGTTTACTAACAAAGGGAAAGATTTCTGTCATTTTTGGTGTTTTTTTTTTAACGCGTAATGGCGGTGATCTGCGATTTTTTTTTGCGGGATTGCGGCGGACAGATCGGACCCTTGACTGACATTTTTGACACTTTTGGGGGTACCAGTGACATTACTGCAGTAATCAGTGCTATATATATATATATGCACTGTTACTGTAAAAATGACACTGGCAGGGAAGGGGTTAATTTTATTGGAGAGGGAGGGGTTAATGTATGCCTGGTGCTTACTGACATGTGTGGGGGGAGGTAACTGAGTGACACAAGGACAGATCGCATGTTCAGCTATGCTGAACCCTGCAATCTGACCCTGCCTGTCACTTGGGAGATCCGCCCGCTTGTGTTTACACAAGCAGGCGGATCTCCACACTAGATCCCCGAGGATCGGGGAAGAGCAGCGGCGATCGCCGCTGCTCCTCCCCTGGCCCGACTCCCGCTGTGACTGAATACAGCGGGAGCAAGCCTCCGGCGGCGCGCGCGTGCCGCCGAGAAAGGGGAGTTTCTGACGATGTAGTACTACGCCGTCAGACGATAACGAGCCACTTTGCCGCAGTAGTACTACGGTACTCAGACGGCAAGTGGTTAATACTCATTATTATTATTTATTACTATTATACAGGATTTATATAGCACCAACAGTACCAAACAAGGCAACACCATTGTGTTTTATTTTTACTTTTTTTAATAAATCTTTATTGTTTTCTCCACAAGACGTAAAAATTATATAGTAAAGACACATGTAAGATTTATTGTCAATTAAATGCAATTCATCCAATGTGGTTACAGTATTTAAAGCCTAAGTTAAAAAAAAACAAAAAAAAATCATTGCATGCCTGTGACCAAGAAGAGAAGTTTGGCCAAAAATGTTTTGACCATACTTCTCTTTTAAGCCCTAAGACTCCTTTAACACTAGAGCGACTTGTCAGGCTGACAAGTTGCGGTCCCTCGCGGTCCATTGACTGCTACAGGACTCGTTCTAATAGGAGCGACACAAGTCGCTCCGACTTAGAAAAAGGGTCCTGTACTACTTCGGGGCGACCTCGGAGCGACTTGCATAGACTTCCATTATGTGAAGTCCATGCAAGTCGCTCCGAAGTCGTGGTGCATGGGAATGCACAAGTCGCCCCCGAAGTAGTACAGAGTCGTGCCGCCCCAGTGTGAACCGAGCCTAAATCAACTACAAAATAACATAAAATGCATTGCAGATACACCCACAATAATAAAAATACAAAAATGCGGGGCGTGGTTTGGCACCGGACCTCGATGGCCGCTTGATAGAGCAGCTCTGTGCATAGGGGGACAAAAACCGGCTTTATCACATATTTCCCAGCGGTCAATTGCCATGCTTCGATCCGGCCGAAGCACCTCAGCCAACTGGGTGTCATCGGATCCATCGACGGGCTTTGGGAGTACCCCATTAGTGCTCCGATCACAGACTCTGGAGCAGCGCGCGGCCTCCCCGGCTCCCGCCCTAGGCCTTCAGGCTACCATGCAGCCCCAGTCAGCCTCTACATCTTCAATGGCGACCCCGCTTCCTAGCCTTCTGGATCTGCAAAATGTCGCCTCGGACATCAAGCAAACACTTGGGGCAGCCATAACTGAGCTCACAGCGGAACTAAGATCGGTCACTGCACGACTAAATGACACAGAGAAAGCTACCGCCACACAGGGCTCCGCCATCCGGCAACTGCAGCGTTCCTCAGACGCACATATCGCCCACATGATCGAAGTCAACCGCCAGATTGAGGACCTCGACAATCGGGGAAGAAGGCACAATATTCGCCTCCGTGGCCTCCCTGAAAGAGTCGAGCCTCAGGATCTGGAATCGGCCCTTACCAACATTTTTAATGACCTGATGGATCGTCCGCAAGACTCTCCAATTGGGTTTGAGAGAGTGCATAGGGCTCTTCGACCCAGAGGAGGTGACTTAGACCCCCCAAGAGACGTTATAGCCTGCCTGGTCAGTTTCCCTCTCAAGGAAGCCATATTGAGGAAAGCCAGATCTAGGGACTCAATCCGCTTTAATGGCTCGGAGGTGAAACTATTTCAGGACCTGTCAGCCATTACTTTGCAAAACAGAAGGGCGCTGCGCCCCCTGCTGGAAGTTCTTCGAACCCGGGGAATCACTTATAGATGGCGTTTCCCCTTCTGTCTGTTTGCTTCCTCCGGCAACAGGAATGCTTCGTTACGCACCCCGGATGACCTCACCGCTTTCTGCGCAGCTTTTGATATTCCTGAAATGGACCTCCCGGAGTGGTATTGCTCTTTTTTTCCTCCGGATCCCTGGGTCCAGGTATCCACAACCGGAACACCAAAATCCCAGAGGCAGAGCCACAAGAATAGACGCACTCGCCACCGATCCAGCACCAATTCGCCCAGACCCAGAGGAGACAAGGCAGGCACCCCGCACCGCTCTCCGAATGGAAGAGGAGACCACCCGGAATTTTGATGCCCTCTTACTCTGTAGATGACTCAGTTCATCCCCCGTGAGATTCCCACCTGCTCCCTTATGTTTTGCCACCCAACTCTGTAAGTACAAGGAGTGTTACTCCCTTCCTGCTTCCCCCTTCCCTCTCCCTTGAGCCTTTCCTTGCCCCCTGGGGACCCGAACTTCTACACACTGAGAACTGGTTGCTAAACGCCCTTTGTACTGATCCTGCCCAGTCCTGGAACTTCACCTCGATCCCTGCATCCTCCCCAACTGTCCACTCAAACCGGACACTGTAATGAATCTGGGGATCCGATGAGACGTGCCCACTGAATCCCCCTCTTCCCGCTGCCCCCCCCCCCCCCGGTTCTTCTGCATGGACAATGGTGGATATAGACGATCATTTTTTTTTTCTTTTTTTTACTTTATCTTTTTCTCTTTCTCTTTTGATTATGCTTTCAAATTCCATAGAGGTAGTCAGGGTGTGGGATAGTAGGTATTGTTACCCCATTTACTGTGATAATGCTATTCTCCAATTGATATATGTGGGTAGGGATTAAGAACTAGGAGTCCTTACTTGTATGTGTGAGATGGGCTATGGGCTCATGCGTGAATTGATACAGTCTGCTCGTTGGTTAGATGAGTAACATGAGATGCGCAATGTGCCTGTTTGATTCCTTTGAGTGGTTCAGGGCAGAATGAATGTGATGTACACAAGCATGTGCTCAGGCATATTCAGGAAATTTATAATTGGCACGGTAACATAGACATAAGGTTATAAAAGTACAGAGCCTTGACCCCACACCGTTTGTTTTATTTTCTATTGATTTATGCCTTATTCATTACTCTTGAGTCTTGCGATGGGCGCAAAAACTTGGGAACCCAAATAGTCTAACCGACACGCTTGTATGACAATCACGGCAATGACACTGCATAGATGGTGCACTGCTTGTACACTCTAGCTTCTATAACGATGATGGGGTCCCGGAAAGTGATACCCTTACATAACGGTAACATGCACAAGCCGTGCAAGTGGTCTTTCTGTCATACCTCCGAGCAGCGTGTCTAAGCATGTTGATATTCCGTATGTGACCCCATCATTTACCTAAACCCGGCTTGTTGCCTGTTGTCAACATTCTCACCAATCCCAACCTGTACGGAATTACATATTCTCTAGTATTGCACCCCGCCATCCCTCATGGGTCGGCGGGGTGTTGGGGGGCTCTGTCCGGGGGGAGGGGGATCCTAACTTGCTTAACATCCTGCCACGTTCAAACTAATATAGATACCAGGTATGGGTGGGGCGAGCAGTGGGTAGAATAGCTGGTACCCAGTTCTCCTTAAAGTCTCGAGGTTGTTCCTTTTTCCTATCCATATTGACACTTCGAAATTTCGTTCATTTTTATAGTTAATCAGGTGGAGTCACTCGCTGGGGAGCGTTATAACCCCTCTGTTATCATTGAAATTTTGCCTTTTCTTTTTTTTTTTATATATAATTGACAATCGCACTTTGTCTTCTTGTCCTTTATAGTAGATCCTTTTAGAAGATTGCCGAACTGATCACGGTGAGTTTTGGCCAGTTTGTCGTTCCATTGTACACCAAAAATTTGCTTCTTTAGCACTCCCCCACCTCATGCACAGTTCTCTGTCTGGTCAGTGACCGACTGTCATACACACTCTCCAACACAACGGTGACTCCCAGTTACTGTTGACCCGTAATACAATTTGTATTGTTTCTACCCCGCACAGATCTCAGGCGGACCACTTGTAACCTGCCTTCTCTGCGGGGTCCACTTGTTTCCTTTTCCAACCCTATAACTACTCTCTCTCTCTTGCCTACACTTGACCCTATTATCCATTTTTTCACTTATCTCCTTCCCCTTTTCGCAGCTTTTCCTGAGCCCTATTTTCTGCCTAACCCCCCCTTATTGTGAGAGGCCCGAGGCATAAGTGTTTAACACATTTGGCTCACTTTTGCCCCTGCTGAGCTCTCTCCACTTCAACCCGCCCCCTCTGCTTTCCTTTCCCCCCACTCTATCACTCTATCCATCCCCCTCAACCCTTCTTAATCTCCCCCCTCTTTCCTTTAATCATGCAGAACATTCCTCCTTCCCCCCGGGGTCAATCATGCAAATTAATTTCAATCAATGCCCAAGGTCTGAATATTCCGGAGAAGAGGTCACAACTATTAGCTGAGGCTCACAGAATGCGTGCCCATATACTCATGATTCAGGAAACACACTTTAAAGAAGGTGAAGTCCCCAAGTTAATGAACAAAAATTTTCCGACTTCTTTCCACGCACCTACAGTCGGCTCTAAAACTAGAGGAGTTTCCATACTACTCTCAAGACAGGTAGATTTCCAGGTTACTGACGTTAAACGCGATCTTGAGGGCAGGTTCCTCTTTGTTAAGGGGAAAATGAACTCAAGACCAATAACCATTGCGAACATTTATGCCCCCAACTCCAAACAGGTTCCCTTTTTCCGCTCAATGAGTCAAGAGCTACTAGACTTTGCCTCGGGGATGTTGATATTAGGAGGGGACTTTAATGCCCCCCTGAACCCCCATCTGGACTCGTCTACTGGCTCCTCTGTACTCCCTTTCCGGGCTTTGCGTCAAATAACTTTGCAACTGCAAAAACTCAGGCTCCATGACTCCTGGAGAATTCTAAACTCAGACAGTAGAGATTACACCTTTTATTCCGCCCCCCATGACAAATTCTCTAGAATTGATTATTTTTTCATTTCCCAACCAGATATTCCCCTCCTAGCTTCCACCTCTATCGAACCCAGAGTTCTCTCTGACCACAATCCCATATCAATGACGATCCGATTCCCAACCACGGACACTAGGCGTAAATCCTGGCGTCTGAACCCCTCCCTTTTGAGGGACCCTAAGATAAAGGATGAAGTTCAAGAAGCAATATCCACATTTTTTACAGAAAACGATACACCTGACTCATCCCCAATTGGCCAATGGGAGGCTCATAAATGTGTGCTCAGGGGGAAACTCCTCTCATTAGCAGCCGCCCAAAAGAGAGTCAGGCAAGCCACTCTAGAGTCTCTCTTTACCAAACTGGGTGCTCTTGAAAGAACTCATAAACTTTCTCTAGCCCAAGATACCTTATCTGAGCTCACAAAAACCCGACAAGAGATTAGAGACATCCTCAACATACAGAGCCACCGTAGACTCGCGTTGAGTAGGAGGATTTTTTTCGAACAAGGCAACAAAAGCGGTAGATTGCTGGCTAGAGCAGTCCAGGTACAGAAAACGTCGACCAACATTCACCTCATAAAGGATAACGCGGGCATGAATCACTGTTCAAACGAAGCCATTGCTAAACAGTTTGAATCCTTTTACCACTCTCTTTACAATCTACAACCCTCACTTCATCGCCCTTTGTCCCCCTCCACCCGCCTACAGAAGATGAAATCCTTCTTAGAGAAACATTGCCCTCCCCCCCTTTCACGCTCAGATGCCTCTGTCTTGGAATCACCCCTGACAGAGGAGGAGTTCGATAGGGCAATTAAAGAGATGAAACCTGGTAAATGTCCTGGGCCGGACGGATTCTCACTATCTTACTATCGTATGTTCTCAGATCTTCTTAAAACACAATTCCTTAGAGCGTTCCGAACCTTGGCTGACACCTCTCACCATTCCTCCACTCTACTGGAAGCCCACATTACGGTGATTCCCAAGGAGGGCAAAGACTCTGCAGTGGTTGGGAACTACCGCCCAATTTCTCTCTTGAATGTCGACATCAAGATTTTCGCCAAGATACTCGCGAATCGCCTCCTGCCGTACATTCCTTCGCTGGTTTCTCTTGATCAGGCGGGTTTTGTCCCCGGGAGGGAGGCTAGGGACAATACCACGAGAGCCCTAAACATACACCACTGGCTCACTACTCGTGGTGTTCCAGGGTTCTTCCTCTCCCTGGATGCCGAAAAGGCGTTCGATAGAGTGGCCTGGGATTATCTACTGACTACCCTGGAGTCTGTGGGCATTTTGCCTCGGATGCTTTCCTACATTCGAGCCCTTTATACGAATCAGACAGCCAGGGTCAGGGTTAATGGTCACCTATCGGACGCCTTCAACCTATCCAATGGAACCCGGCAGGGGTGCCCCCTCTCACCTATTTTGTTTATCCTTTCAGTTGAACCCTTTCTGAATATGATACGCGCCAATACGAATATAAAGGGTATTGACATAGCGGGCTCTTCTCATAAAATCGCTGCGTTTGCGGACGACATGTTACTCTTCCTATCTCAACCCCATACTTCGCTCCCAAACCTGCTCCACGATCTGGAATTCTTCAAATCTCTTTCTTATTTACAAATTAATTATACCAAGTCTTTTGCCCTAAATATATCCCTTCCCCAATCGGAAGTCACGCGATGCTCCTCAAATTTTCCATTCAAATGGGTTGCTGAATCCATTCCATATCTCGGGATCTTGATTCCCAGAAATCTGTCAGATCTTTACAGACTGAACTACCTACCAATCCTCAACTCTGCCAATGACACACTTAAGGCTATACAGGTATCCTGGTTCGGACGGGCCTCCCTTCTCAAAATGTCAATATTACCGAAATTCCTATACCTATTCCAAACAGTCCCAATCCAACTCCCAAACTCTTTCTTTACGTCTTTCAAGTCATGCTCCCAGAAATTTGTCTGGGGCGACAAAAGACCTCGGATCAGATATGTCCAACTGACGTCTCCCAAAGAAAGTGGTGGCCTAGGTCTTCCGGACCTTCAAACATACTATAAGGCCTGTATATTAACTAGACTGGTAGATTGGAATGTTCATTCATCCACTAAAGCAGTCATTAAGCTGGAAAATGCATTCTCGACTGTTCCTCTACAGGTTCTGTCCTGGCTCCCATTTTCGGTGCTAGAGGAGGACCTGAGGGGCCATCCTCTCATAGCCCCCCCATTAAAGTTGCACAGCGTGTGGCGCAAGGCCAAGAAAATAAATCTGGCAGCTGGCCCCTTAACATCCCTTCGCTGGAACCCTGCTTTCCCATCGGGAATGTCTGATTCTTTCCTCCAAGATATCTGGCCAAGCGTAAGAATTCCAGCTAGACTTTTCTTTCATAAGGGATCTCCCCTGTCCTGGGAGGAGATCAATCAAAATATTCAACCTCACTCAATCCCGCTATGGATATTTTTCCAAATTCGCCATTTTCTGACCCACCAGCGAGCTCTATCTGACTGGACGAGGCCTCTGACCGGGATTGAGGCCCTCTGTGAGAAACCTGGCCCACGGAGACACACAATCTCGGCCCTGTATCGCATCTTACTATCCCCTCCGCCAATCTCTTCCTCATCTTTCGTCCAGGCTTGGTCCAGAGACCTGGATCTCGCTCTCACAGAAATGGACTGGTCCGCTGTTTGCCAGACCATTCAAAAAGCCTCAATTAGCGTTACTATTCAAGAAAATGGATATAAAATCCTAACCAGATGGTACCAAACCCCGGATAGACTTCACAAGTTCTGTCCTACTGTCCCAAATGTCTGCTGGAGATGCAATAAAGAACAGGGAACCATGCTACATATCTGGTGGGAGTGCTCAGCTCTCAGACCCTTTTGGACGAAAGTCCACGACTTGATCAAAGAAGCTACCTCGTCTGACTTGGACTTCTCTCCAATGCAATATCTGCTGCATTGGACACCTTCACATAGACACAACTACAGGAAATCACTGGCCATGTATATGATTACAGCGGCTAAGTTGTGTGTCCCATGTCACTGGAGATCGACCACGATTCCTTCCATCAAGGAATGGTTTCATAGACTGAATCATATTGAGCAAATGGAGGAATTGATTAGCGTCGCTCACGACTCCTTCTCATGTTTCGCCACAAAATGGCAGGCCTGGTCTAACTTCAAAAAGTCTCTGTCCTATAACTCGGTTATGTCCTCCTCCTAAAAGATGTAAATTAAAAATTCAAATACTTCTTCTGGATCTATACTGATGCTGTACCCCGGGGGGAGGGAGGTCCCTGCTTTTCCCCCCTCACCACCCCCCTTACTTTCTTTCTTTCTTTTCTCTCTTTTCCCCTACATATGCTACTCCCGCTGTCACACCTGAATCCCTTCCCTTGTCTGAATGAAGGAGTTCCTGTAAAGGCTGGATCCCAACAATATTCTGCATTTTGATTCACATACCTTGTCCCATTTCAAACTAAACTGGCCAAATCTCATTACTTGTCTGAAAGCTTTGTAACTGTTGACTATATTATGATATGTTTTACTCTATATGGATACCTCACTTCGCTACTTATGGTATCCACGATTCAGCTACTTTTGCACTAAGTTTGACTAACAGTTTATTCCTCTATGTAAGCAAAAGATTGATTTAGAATTGGATCCTTGGGCCCAACAACTGATACCTTGATGTGCCCTCTGTTATGTTTGGCCCTCCTTTAATTTTTGCTCTGGTCTCCTTACCAACTTCCAGGGATGTGACAGTCGATGATAACATTTCAGGTGTGCCCAATTTCTCTTCTGTTTCTTGTTAACCTGTACTGCCGAATTTTTTTGTAAAATTCTCTTTTATTGTGTTATATTATGCTTAACTTGTACTGTTCAATTTTCACGAAAATAAAAACTTTAATGGAAAAAAAAAAAAAAAAATACAAAAATGCAGCACATGGCTTGATTGCCCAAAGAGCTATCAATCAGAATTAAGGTGCATTTTAGTAACTAACCCTATCCTTTCCCCACAGCAGCTTCCAATAAACTGGTACTATGGCTGCTCTGCGTCTGCCCTTTTATATTGAAGGGGGTAGCACATAACAAAGCATTAATGGCCATACTAAGGAAGCCGACCTATGTCTGAAGGGCCAGGCAGTGCATTATGGTTAGAAAGCAATTAACCTGGCCAAATCCCACATTAGTTCACAGGGACCATGGACAAGCTGTGTTTGTCCCAATACCATAGGAGACCTGAATCTGAATCTCATACCTAATAACGGCAAAGAGGGAAACCTTGTAAATATAAATCTCTTGGGGAATATCCTCTCTGTGCATGGATGTAAGTTACATTATGCCTTTGGCAACTAAATTTATCAGACGCAGGCATAAAGTTCTGTGTAAGATTAATATGGAGCAATAAGATAAGGGTTTGTTTGCACTTGCTGCAAAATGTTGCATTGGATGCGCTTTTTTTAAGCACTGAATGCCAATCAAAGTGCCTGTCACTAAATTAAATGGTTACCTTCGAGTTCTGTTCACAAGTTGTATTTGCTTTACTTCAAAAATGATACCTTATGTCGCTTTCTTGGTGCTTCAAAGCCTCTCAGAAGCCTCCTAAAAGTCTATGACAATGCTCACTTACATCACCTGCAGCTTTTGAGAGGGTTTTATTCAGCGTTAGCTTCACTTAGTTTTGGAGGTATTGCAGATAGGCGATATACTATGTACTGGGAAACCAATGAGTGAATCAGAAAGATGTAATCAGCAGCCACTTCTGGTTCATGTGTATTTATTCTGGAAGTGTCTAGTGCAGATGTCACATCTGGTGTGCAGCGAAGACCAGCAGAAAGTTGAGTGGGGTCCAGACTGGAGCAGATCAACTACAGTAGCACACGGTACGCATAGTGTACAATATGGGAACGCTATAGCAGAAGGTGAGCAGGGACTGGAGAGAGAGAGGTATACCAGAGCAGGAGAAACTAGCAGATGTCACACTTGGGGAGCAGCATTGGAGCAATATAGCGGGAGGGCAGTGGGGACCAGAGAGAGAGGAGGATCAGAAAATTAGAGGATCAGCAGAGCTGGGAGTTACTACTGAGTGAGGGATCAGCAAAGCTGGGGGTATTACTGAGTGTGGAATCTGCAAAGCTAGGGGTACTACTGAGCAGGATCTGCTAAACAAGGGTACTAATAAGCTAGGGATCTTCTGAATAAGGGTACTACTGAGCCTGGGTTCTACTCCTTAGAAACAAACATAAAATCAACACCGGCCGCATCTTGGGTATGCCATTCAGTTCAGGGCACCAGTCCTCAGGAAGGATGTGCTGGAACTGGAGAGAGTCCAGAGAAGGGCAACCAAGCTAATAAATGGACTAGAGCTGGGATCCTCAAACTACGGCCCCCCGGCTGTTGCAGAACTACACATCCCATGAGGCATTGTAAAACTCTGACATACACGGACATGACTAGGCATGATGGGAATTGTAGTGCCTAAACAACTGGAGGACCATAGTTTGAAGACCCCTGGACTAGAGGATCTCAGCTTTGAGGAAAGACTACAAGCATTGAACATATTTTCTCTGGAGAAGAGACGCTTGAGAGGGGATAGGATATCAATGTACAAATACCATACTGGCAACCCTAGCATAGGGAACAAACTATTTAGTGAAAGGCAATTTAAAAAGACACGCGGCCATTCACTAAAGTTGGAAGAGAAGCGGTTTAACCTTAAACTGCATAGAGGGTTCTTTACTGTCAGAGTGGTAAGGATGTGGAATTCTCTTCCGCAAGCAGTGGTATCAGCAGGGAGCATCAATAGTTTCCAAAAACTATTAGATGGACACCTCAACGACCACAACGTACAGGGATATACAATGTACTATTGACATAAACACATACACACACATCATAAGTTGAACTGGTGCCTTTTTTCAACCTCACCAACTATGTAACTATGTAACACACACAAAGCATTTGCCAAGCTTCATTAAAGCTTCAAAAAAGCATGACCGAAGCATCAAAAAAGCATGTTGAAGCGGTAGGCACTTTAATGTATGTTAAACAAAAAAACAGAAAACTGTTTTTGACAAGTCCTTTAATAAAAAGAAAAAAAAAATAGTGTCCCTCGATGTGAATCCATCGTCAATCACGGCGCTCGAGGGACCCGAAAAATAGAAAAAAAAATAAAAACGCTTTGCTTCCTAAGAGGCTACCGGCTGTATCGCTTATCTTCGTCTTTGACAGTTCTTTTAAAGGGAAAGGCGTGGGGCCACCATGCTACATCACCCGGTGGCACCGCCCCTTCTGATGTCACATGATGTCACGTGACGTCAGAAGGGGGCAGTGCCACCGGGTGATGTAGCTGGGTGGCCCAGCCCCTTTCCCATAAAAGAACTGTCAAGGCTGAAGATCAAGCATACGGCGGGTAGTCTATTAAGAGGGGAAGAGTTTTTTGAAATTTTTCTATTTTTCAGGTGGGCAGGCATCGTGATTGACTATGGATTTACATCGAGGGACACTATTGTTTTTCTTTTTAATAAAGGACTTGTCAAAAACTGTTTCCTGTGATTTCTACTTTTTACACTTTTTTGGTGAATGGGTACGTGTATGAGGTACCCGTTCCCATTAACATAGGGGGGACACCCCTGTTAAAGGGAGCCTCCAGATTCTGATAAGCCCCCCACCCGCAGACCCCTACAACCACAGCCCAGGGTTGTCGAGAAGAGGCCCTTGCCCCATCAACATGGGGACAAGGTGCTTTGGGGTGGGGGGGGGGGCCTGGTTGAGAGCATGCCATGTTGAGGGCATGTGGCCTGGTATGGTTCAGGAGATGGGGGGAGGGAGCTGGCTTGTCCCCCACCTTTTCTGACCTGCCAGGCTGTATGCTAGGTCAATGGTCTGGAATGGATTTTTGGGGGGACCCAATGTCATTTTTTTCTTTTAAATTTCGCCGTTTTTTTTTTTTTTCATTTATTTTATCTGTATTGCGGACAATACATTACAAGCAAGTTTAATAGACATCTTTCCTTTAGAAATGTCAGTATTGTTGCAGCAGGCTACACACATTGTACAGATGCAATACTTAACAGGCACATTAAGGGGACCCCCCCCCAGGCACGATATTTAAAGGAATTTTTCATTTATATTTTTTCACTTTAAGCATCATTAAAATCGCTGCTCCTTTAAAAATGATTGTTTTAAAAAAAATATTTTTGCATTGATGCATGTCCCCCAGTGCAGTACCCGGGTCCCCATTTACTTTTAATGGCAATAACTTGCATATAAGCCTTTAAATGAGGACTTTTGATTTTTCATGTTTGTGTCCAATAGACTTTAATAGAGTTTGCATGTTCTCTAGAACTTTTCCCCAATTCAAGATGTTCTGGTGCAAACCGAACAAGGGGATGTTGGCCCATCACTAGCTGCAAACCAAGGATAGTGCAGAACCTGCCTTTCTCTGCTGCATTTCTTTGCAAGACCTTGTTTGCCCCAAAACTATAGATGCGTTTTCATGAAAGAACATGGGCACCAATGAAAAGCCTGGGGCAATATTTGAGAAAATTGCATTGACCTGAGTGAGGTGTCTACCTCATGGTTTCAAAGAAAATGTGTTTTCAGAGGCATTGCCAAGCTCCCTGTAGCCTTAAAATTTATTGAGCAGACCTGGCGGTAAGACCTGACGGATCATTGTTTACATGTGTAAATAATTCTTAAAATTACTTATGCCAAGATAAATTTAAAAAAAACAATGGACACATGAGGAAAGTGCATACATTTCCAAAGTACATTGTGATGTCAGTGTAAATGCAAGTCCTGCTAAACAGGATTTAAATATATATTATATTATATTACATTACATTACATTATATTATATTATATTATATTATATTATATTATATTATATTATAAATTACCCAAAGTTTCTGGACACTAGACCATCACACCTGGCTAAGATTGTTTGAAATCTCATTCCAAAACCAATGTCAATAATACAGAGTTTTCTCCATTTGGTGCATTTAATGGTCTACACTTTTCATTGAAGGCTTTTCACAAAATTTTGGAGTGTGTCTGTGGCAATTTTTGCTCACTCAACCAAGAGCATTTTAGGGGTCAGATACTGATACTGGGCAAGAAGACCTGCCCCCACTTACTTGGAATTCCAATTCATCTCAATGTGTTTAGTAGGCTTAAGGTCAGGACTTTCTGCTGGCTACTCAAGCTCCTTCACACCAAGGCTGGAGGTACCCAGTGGTCTAAAATGTCTTTGTATGCTGAAGCATTACAACATTAAAGGAGAAGTACAGCCAAAGCAGTTCGTTCTGCACACCTGTGACCTGTTTTCAGCAGACAGCAGGCTGAAGCCCACTGTCGGCTGATGTCACAGTGGCGGTCCAGGCTGGGACAAGATCGCAACAATGAAATTGGGATCCACCCACATGCCTGGACTGCCACCTGGCTCAGCATCTCAGTGTGCCTCTGAGAGCCTGAGCCAGCTGCTCCTGCCCACTCCACAGCCCAGTGCTCCAGTGAGTGAGGGGGGGGAGGGGGCAGAGCAGAGAGCGGTGAACCGAGTGATCAGTTGTCTTTGATCACTCGGTTCTCAGTCTTAGAGCTGGTGGGGGACAAATGCGGCATTGAATCGATGATGCATCCGCCTAGGTAAGTTTGATCCTACAGGGTACCAATAAATAGACCAATGACCAACAAAACTGTAATTAAAATATATATAAGGGGTGCTATAAACATGGCCAGATTTGTGCATCTCCAACATAGGCCGATATGTTGGCTGGTTCAGCAGGGCTGTCAGGAGAAGCATACAGTCACTCACACATCACTTGGATGTGTTGTAAAAGGATCTAGACTGCCTCTCTGCCTGTAATCCAGCGAAGTCCTCACTGTAATTAGAAAGTGTGTGAAGGCGCTCAGTCCTAGGTGAGGTAAAAAAAGCTTGAAAATATTTTATCTGCTGCCCCAGAGTTTTAAAAGTATAAAACGAATAAAATAGTGTATGAGTGACAAGTGTAAGGGCGCTGATAAATAATGTAAAATAGCTAATAAATGAAAAACTAAAATACACCTATAATAGCTAATCACACAAGATACAAATTAATTGTAATATAAAGTGCATGTGCTAAAACTGTGCCACATATATACATAAATATGCAAATAAGGAGCAAAGTGTACGCTCACGGAACCAACAATATATCTTCGCTCACCCGGCGCTAAAATAATCCTAAACACAATAAATAAAGCAGCTGCTATCATATACATAAATATGATGAATAAATACACCAAAAATTTATATATGTGCAATAAAAGTGCAAATAACAATGTTGAAATATTATTATGGACTACTAAAGACGAAACTTGTGTGGCACTAATAGTCAAATGATATGACTCAATAGTGACAAAAAAAACATGAATCACATATAAGTGATATCCTTAAGTGCAAGGCGTGCTCTTGAAAATAATATTTCAGCCCATATAGTGATTGTAGAGGTGAACAGGAAATTCCTTGAAGGTGAGCTAAAATCATCCAATGTACCCAGCACGTGATCCAGTGAGCAGGGTGTAGCTTATTTATATGCTCACCAGAAGTAAGTGGGTCTCACAGACCCTGCAGGCTTTAGATATATAGGTAGAATCACTCTTATTCCTCCATCAATCACTTTCAATGAGTCATGCGACTGGAATTCCCAGGGCTTCAAGGGTTAAATGAACCACTTATCTCTCCAGCAGTAGCAATCCAATATCCAATATGGAATCTCTATACATATATCTCAATAGAGGGATATAGGAGACAGGAAGCCAGGGATAGTGTAATACCGTTTAATAAAGTAGAAAAAATAAATAAAAGGTGGACGCTTACATTGAAGGGTGCTTTCCAAGCACCAATAAGAAGGCTCTTAATGTTGTCTGAAACGCCGCTGGTCCTGTTATCTGGCAGGTATACTTCAGGGCTAGGCAGGAGTGTAGCGGTGATGGCGTGGGTTCCGCTGTGCGCTCCACCGCCAGGATATGACCTATTAGGGTCAATAGTTCAGGCTTGGACCACAATGCATTTCGCAGTAACGTATGTGCGTCTTCAGGAATATATATATAAAATGTTTGATCACCTCTGTGTTTTTTTTTATTTTTTACGCTATAAACAAAAAAAGACAATTGATTGAAAAAAAGCCACTGATTGGTTCCCGCTGTGTCCAATCAAGGCGGGAGCAGGTCGTTGGAGGTGCGTGCCTGTCCACCAGACCCTATGAACGAAATCACGTACGCGTGATTAGGCGTAGGAGGGCCGCAGTTCCGCAGTATATCTGCGTGGGGCAGTCCATAAAGTCTGCAGATTTATACATTTTGAAAACAACTTTTGAAATGACAATAAAATGTTAATGCTTCTATGAAATTTCTGTGATTGGGTTTAACTATATTAAAATGGTTGTAAACCTCTGAAATAAAAAATGAACAATGCATATCCCTCTATAGTGTATACTAGCCTCAATCCAATGCACCTATCTGCATGAGTAATTTCTGACAGTCTGCGCAAACACCGCCCCTCCCTAACACGCAGCAGATGATTTACAACCTCAGCTGTGCATGTTTCCTTATGAGCCGTACTGGGACAAGGTCATCCAGCACCCAGGGCAAGGATGCAGAATTGCGCCCCCTCCCCCACTATTAATACATGCCGTAGAATAGGTGTACTCTCCTGCGTCCATTTTTTTGCCCCCTTTGCTTCACTGCGCCCAGGGCAACTTCTCCTCCTGCCCACCCCTTGTCCCGGCCCTGTCTATGAGAAGTGTAGAAAGGGGGGGGGGGTTATCCATATCCCTCCACTCAGGTCTCAGATTACACTTAGCTATATTTTCTATACTGTGCAGAGTGTAACATCAGATCTCTGCCCCCTGCCTTCTGGAGCTAAGGAATGCTGTGTAAAAAGGTATGCTTTAGGAGGCTGTAGAGGAGATAAGACTGTAGATAAACAGGTACGACTTGTTTATGAGGATTTGCTTCATTTCTGTGTATCACCTGAGGCTAGTCACTTTGCAGGGTATATGTAAGGGTTTACAACCACTTTAAAGTCAAGAGTTATTTCCAATCAGGAAGGGGCCCATCGGTCTGTATTGGCTTGTTTATGATATTTTATTTATTAAAAAAGGATCAAATTGGGATGATTCCATCTCTGATTATTTATTGTTTGGTGCTTCTACACCCCATATACAGATTCTTATTACCTTTATTATTAGATTATCAAGATTAGATGTTATAGACACACAAAGCACATTGAGTCTCTAGTTCAAAAACATGGAAGAGACAGTTTATCCATTCGATGTCGGTAGACCTTGATACAATGACTAGCAGGCTTGTCTATTATGTATTTGAACCAAGAGAGGTTGAAATGTATTTATACAGTACACTATTCAACCAAGACAATGAGGACTTGGCTGGATTACAGGCAGAGAGGCAGTCTAGATCCTTTTACAACACATCCAAGTCATGTGTGGGTGACTGTATGCTTCCCCTGACAGCCCTGCTGAACCAGCCCACATATTGGAGATGCACAAACGTGTCCATGTTTATAGCACCCCTTATATATATTTAAATTACAGTTTTGTTGGTCATTGGTCTATTCATTGGTACCCTATAGGATCAAACTTACCTAGGCGGATGCAGCATCGATTCGATGCCGCATTTGTCCCCCATCAGCTCTAAGACGGAGAACCGAGTGATCAAAGACCACCAATCACTCAGTTCTCAGGGCTCCCTGAGCAGAGAGCTGGTGACTGTCAGTCACCGCTCTCTGCTCTGCCCCCCCCCCCCCCCTCGCTCACTGGAGCACTGGGCTGTGGAGTGGGCAGGAGCGGCTGGCTCAGGCTCTCAGAGGCACACTGAAATGCTGAGCCAGGTGGCAGTCCAGGCATGTGGGTGGATTCCAATTTCATTGTCGCGATCTTTTCCCAGCCTGGACCGCAATTCTGCAGATGCGGCCACACCAGACTGGAACACTCAACATGAACCCGACATGGAGTAGCAGTGCTCACTGTAGACACCCAACAGCACCCAGCAGGGGAAGCGACTGGAAGGCAGACAGACAACCGGGCCCTTTAACAGGGAGGCTACTGCTCGACACACTCGCTAATCTGACTGTCCCTAGTCAGCAGGAGACCTGTCCTTGTCCTCTCCACTATGCGGAATGTGCGCCAACTCAAAGGGTATAGTGCTTTATATAAGCACTGCCAACATCAAAGATGGCCACCAGGTCAATTGGGGCAGCAGCATCCAATCAGACAGCTGCTTCCCTGATGAGATCTATGGAAGCCTCGGAGGAACCTTGTTCCCTCTTGTCCTCCATCCTCCCTGCATAGCGGCAGCCAGACAGCACCACCCTTGCAAGGAAGCTGAACTCTAACTGCCCACAAACATGCTCTTTGAAAAAGCTCAGAATACAATAGGAAATGCATTAGAGCTGTATATTGCTTCATGTGCTAATTTGGAATACAGAAAGTTTTTAGTGGACATAGTATGAGACCTTCCCTTTTTTAATTTGGATGTTGTTAAGTCTGGAAATGAACCTGAATATGCTCCTGAGTTCCACTGGGCTGGTTGAGTACTGACCAACCTGCAGCAGGTGCTATACATACATGTACCACTACTGTCCCCACATTTTGGGAATCCCAGCCTCCCAGACTAAGGGTTTGCTAAAGAGAGAGAGAGAACTTTAGAGGATGCATGTTCCAGGGGCTTGGTTTGTTTGAGCTACATGAAAAGGCATGAGCCATTCAGTTCTGTGTGTAAGTCTTCTTTTGAGCTACTGAGCTCTGTACACTAAAGCTTATTTTCAACAAACTGTAAAAAAAATAAGGGACAATTTATGAACAGATTCCTAGAAGTCATATGTGACGGTGTTCACTGTCACTGGGAGTGAGGGACAGATACTTGGGGGACGCTGAGAGAATGGTTTGGATGGCTTCAGATGGGACGGTAATATTTGTCAGCAATATCTCTCAGGAAATGTATGATGATGAATGGTTTGACTTTTCAGATTGCTAGAATATTACAGGAGTGTCTCATAGACCCTTGCTAGATAGTGAGATGGGGTGGGGTTTGTTATTGGTAAGTGCCTGTATTCCATTGTTCTATTGTTTCTGTCTGCCTTAAAGCAGTTGTAAACCCTAAAAAAACCTGCAAGACAAAGGCATAATGAGCTAGTATACATCGCATACTAGCTCATTATGTGTTACTTACCTTAGAACGCAGCCCCAACACGGATCCCTGGACATCGCTTCGGGCGCTGCCATGATCCCTCGGCGTCTCTTCCGGGTTTGGCGGCTCCGGCGCTGTGATTGGCCGGAGTCGCGATGACGTCACTCTCGCGCATGCGCGCGAGAGTGATTTTCCGGCAAGCTCCCGGCAAGCAAAACTGAAGGTCCCCCTGGACCTTCAGAGCGCATGCGCCGCTCGCGTGAGCGGCTGCATGCACTGCAAATATCTCCTAAACCATGCCGGTTTAGGAGATATTAATTGTACCTACAGGTAAGCCTGATTATAGGCTTACCTGTAGGTAAAAGTGTAAAAAAGCGGGATACTACCGCTTTAAGATAAACTTATTATGGGATGTATATGTGTATGTGGATTGGCTGCTAAGGGGGAGGGGGGATTGTCCCACAGTGTATATCTCTTTGTGCATGTGTTTGAATAAACAGTTTTGAGTTCTTTTTCACCCTCAATCTAGAGTCCTGTCTCTATTTGGGGAAATCTGCTACATCATAAAAGGCTGCATTAATGGGAGTTACCTTTAAGGACGAGGGCAGAGAAAATCAATAGGTGGTGTTTGTAACAGGTCTAGGTTTGGGGTCTTTGGCAGGAGGCAGATGCAGACTTGACTACAGGTACAGGATGCAGCGACTATCCCTTAGATGGCATGAGTATGCTTCCAGGTGTAGACGCAGCTAATTTAGATGACTGTAAGAGTTAGGCTGGCCATACATTATACAATTTTCTTATTCAAATTCCTTTAGATTTACCTTTGACTATGTAGTGCAAGGGCCTGCCTGAATGCATACAAATTAACCACTTTACCACCGGAGGATTTTGCTGTCTTACGTCCAGGCCACTTTTTGCGATTCGGCGCTGTGCAACTTTAACTGACAATTGCGCGGTCGTGCGACGCCGTACCCAAACGAAATTTACGTCCTTTTTTTTCCCACAAACAGAGCTTTCTTTTGGTGGTATTTGATCACCTGTGCGATTTTTACTTTTTGCGCTATAAACAAAAAAAGAGCGTTTATTTTGAAAAAATAACAATATTTTTAACATTTTTTATATGAAATTCCCCCCAAAAAAGATGTAAAAACCAATTTTTTTTACATTTTTGGCCAATTTGTTTTCTGCTACCCATGTTTGGTAAAAAAAAATCACAATAAGCGTATTTTGATTGGTTTGCGCAAAAGTTATTGCGTTTACTAACAAAGGGAAAGATTTGTCATTTTTGGTGTTTTTTTTTTTTTAACGCGCAATGGCGGCGATCTGCGATTTTTTTTGCGGTACTGCGACATTGCGGCGGACAGATCGGACCCTTGACTGACATTTTTGATACTTTTGGGGTTACCAGTGACATTACTGCAGTAATCAGTGCTATAAATATGCACTGTTACTGTAAAAATGACACTGGCAGGGAAGGGGTTAATTTTATTGGAGAGGGAGGGGTTAATGTATGCCTGGTGCTTACTGACGTGTGGGGGGGGGAGGTGACTGAGTGAGCCAGGGACAGATCGGATGTCCAGCTATGCTGAACACTCCGATCTGTCACTCCCTGTCACTTGGGAGATCCGCCCGCTTGTGTTTACACAGGCGGGCGGATCTCCACACTAGATCCCCGACGATCGGGGATGAGCGGTGGCGATCGCCGCTGCTCTTCCCCTGGCCCGACTCCCGCTGTGACCGAAAACAGCGGGAGCGAGCCTCCGGCGGCACGCGCAAGCGCCGCCCAGAAGGGGGAGTGTCTGACGACGTAGTACTACGTCGTCAGACGATAACGAGCCACTCTGCCGCAGTAATATTACTGTGGGCGGAGGTAAAGTGGTTAAATGTGTTTAGATTTGACCTCATATTATATGGTTTTGGTGAATCTAGGAAGGAAGGAAAATTATACAAGAAAATTGTATAATGTATAGCAACCCAAAGAGCAAATGTACCTGGCCATTAAGAATAAAGACAAAGGAATATTTAGCAGGTGGTGTTGGTGACAAGCCTGAACTTAAGAAAACTGTTGCAGGAGGCAGATGCAGGTGTGAATGTAGATGCAGTGTGCAGCAAATCTTCCTTGGGTAGCACAGTTACGCTACTAGGAAGAGTCAGGGTTAATTTGAATGACTTTCAGGTTACCGTTGGTCAAGCAGGAAAATCTCAGCCCAAAAAGAATATGAGCATGACCATTTAGGACGAGGGCAAAGGAATACTCATCAGGTGGGGTTGGTGCAGGCCTGAGTTTGGTCAGACTGTGACAGAGATGCTGTTGAACCTGTTGATAGAGGGGGCAATAATGGTCCCTTGGATGGCGCGGGTAAGCTTCAAAGAGGAGGAGAAATGCCATCAACACACTAAGAATTCCTCGCAAGGGTCCAATGATTTATTAGGTAGTCACATGATTTAGAGCCTCACAGGGCTCCTTCATAAGGCAAGGGACGAAGGGGCCCTGCCTCACTTTCCTGACGAAGGGGCCCTGCAAGGCTCTGAAACGTTGCTGTATATTTATCATGTGACCACATAAAAAATCTTTAGACCCTTCCGAGGAGGAATCCTTGGTGTGCTGATGACATTTCTTCACTTAAAATATCTTTGGTTTCCAGCCTATGTTCATTACAGCTCCCAGCAATACTGAACAGCCAGTTTTCTTGAATGTGTGTGTGGGGAATATTGCGTTTGAAGCTTCGAAGAGGAAGTACAGCTAACTTGAATGTACAGCTTAACATGTACAACATAAAAACAAAAAAAAACAGCACGTGAGCATGACCACAAGAACCTGTTGACAGGTTGGAACTTGGGCAGGCTGTGGCAGGAGGCCACAAGTGTGGCCACCCAAAGGGAAAAATGCTCCCTTCAGATGGCACATCCAAGTTTTTCTCTACGTTTTCAGGAGAAGTCATCTGTAACTTGGATGACTGTAGGAGTCACTGTAGGTGAAACAGGTAAATCTCAGAACAAGAAGCAGAGAAATCATTAAATGTCTTTAGCATTGTTGATGCTCAGACAGCAGCAGGGCAGCAAGTTTATGTCTCTTTCAGGTACTCACTCTTGCCAAAATCAACAAAGCATCACAGCTTTGCCTTTCTGTAAACTTTCATGTTATTAAATCATTATAGAACAACCCCAGTCAAAATGCTGACTTGTTGAAGTTGTTCTGTGCTACTGTGCTGTGCTGCTCGTGCAACAGTGTTTTGTCCCTGCTGTGCTCGATTTTCAAACTCTTCCCCCTGATTTCCACTTGGTTCAGCAGCAACTGAGCAAACTTCCAGGCACTAGAGTAACCCAACCACCACCGACGTGTGGTCTCCTGGCTCTGGGCTCCACAGCAGCCAGGCACCCCTATTGAGCCAGTAGTGCAGTAGTCATGTCTTGGGCCAAAACAAACAGTTTATTTTTGTAGCACCTTCCTAGTCAGGTGATAGGTAGAGAGTGTAGTTTGGCTCTCTCTGCTTACCAGAAGAGCAGCAGGCAAAATCTTCATGCACTCTGCTTATTATTGAGAAGGGTTTGTAGTTAGGTCTACTAAGTGTGTCCAGTGTGTGATTCATCTGGTCCTCAACTGATCCAAAGGGGAGGCACGTTGGATATTGGAGGAAACATGACCAATGACACACGGGCTTTTGGTACTGTCCCAGGGGTTGACACAGACAGTGGTGCATTATGGGACAGGGTATAAAAAGCCACGGGGGCATGAGGCAGAGGTCTTTGGGTGGGAAGCTAGGTCCCAGAAGGAGGGTGGCGGCTGCCTTCTCTTTTGCAGCAGTTGGTAGTGGTCACATGCAGTCGGCCTAGTGTACCGGTAGTGTTAGGCTGAACCCAGAGGTCCAGGAGAGCTGACTACAGGAGTTGAGGCATTGGAGAATCTGAAAAAACAGTGTTGTGAGTACAGAAGAACTTGCCCAGGGCTCTGCCCAGGAATGGGACCACTCCGGAGTGTAGAGTCAGTGGACGGGTGTCAGCTAGCCCAGAGAGAAAGGGGGTACTAGGGGAATACCCTGAAGAGAAATACTATAGGAACACTTACCTCATCTTCATTCAAGTGGCAGGATGAAGCAGCGGCCTTGCCGCATTCTCAAGTTAGAAGTCCTCAGCATTGTGAATAGTTACCAGTTGGAGTATCCCACTCATCCCTTCTCCCATGTCAATTCAAATAAAACCACAAAAACAACATCCCCTGGACTGATCTTTGACTAAGACAAGAACTTAAAGTGTAACGTTTCTTCAAACAGTTGCTAAGGGTAACCCAGGGGAATCCCTAAAGTGTAATATCTAGCAGTCCTCTAGGGGGCAGTGCTACATTATAAAATAAAGTCCCTGTCAGTATAAAACTATATACAATGGGAGACATTTGTCAAAACTGGAGCAGCCAGAATCTGGAGCAGCTGTGCAAGACAACCAATCAGCTTCTATCTTTGGCTTGTAGAAAATTAAAGATAGAAGTTGATTGGTTGCCATGCATAGCTGCTCCTGATTCCGGCTGCTCTGCTTGTAACAAACTCCACTCAATAAACCCCCACAATAAATTAAAACCCCAAATACTACTACCCTAAAAGAAAAGCCTTGCAACAAAAAAAGAAGTAGCTTGCTAGTGACAGGAAAGCAATTTAAAGTCACCACTGACCTTAATCAACCACAAAATATCATTACATGCACATAGACCCAGAATAATAACATTTCTTGATGGCACAAAGATCTAGCAATTGTGAGTAAAGTGCATTTTCCTTATTGAATGCAATCTTTCCATATGCAGTTTGTCTGTTCTCCCTGTCCTTTCCCTGAAGCATCTTATAATACACCAACACCATGGCTGGTCTGTGCTTATCTCTTATAGGGAGGGTGCTGGCAGATAACTGGCCATTCTGTGCTATGTGAACTAAGTTTAAATGTCCTTCGGTGTACCAGGATTAGAAAATGTTAGGCCCTGTAAAATAGACTGTAAACAGACTGAGTTTCCCCCAAACCCATGGTAGACCCAAACCTGAATCTTATTCATATTTATGGCAAAGAGAAAATTTGAGAATATGAATCCTATTCATATTTATGGCAAAGAGAAAATTTGAGAATATAAATATTGCACCCTCCTAGGTAGGTGCTAGAGAGTGTATAGTTTTTGAGTTTCCCTGCTTACCAGGGGAACTGTCAGGCAAGTTTAGGAAACTCTCTGCCTAACAGGGAGCATTGATCCATTGATAGGGTCACAGTGTGATCAGATGCTGCTCAGGTTGTCTGCTTGTTTCACACTGGTTCAATAGGACGGGGCATAGTGGACAGTGGAAGGAAACCTAACAAATGGGGAGCATGGGTGTACATACAGCCCTGGCCTTTGGCAGAGGAAAGTGCCTCAAGGCATGCTGAGTGACTGTATATATACCAAGAGAGCACGTGTGCAGGGGGTCTTTGGCTGGAGAGCGGGGTCCTGGGGGGAGGGGGCTGCTGCCCCTCCTCTGTACAGGAGGCCACGTGGGTGGATGACCTGAGGGCCGGAGTTACAGAAGCTGCGACCCAGATGTCCTGAATAGCTGACTGAGAGGGGGGATTTACCTGGAAGAATCTGTTCCTGGTTGATGTGAGTACAGATTCACGTCAAGGAGCCTGTTCGGTGAGGGCCATCCCTTCAAGCTAGTGAAGTCAATGGACGGGTGCCAGCTAAAGAGGATACTGGTTAGTGTCCTGAAGAGTCAGTATTCATTGAGTCTCCGGCCAGAGCGAGTGTTGTGGACATTTTTATTAGGACTAGTGTGGACATTTTTTAGGATGTGTTTTATTTAGCTTGTCAATATGGCTCCTGTTTTCGGTTTGCTTGCAATAGGCTCATTAGAGCTTGTGCGGGTGAACCAGCATTGAGGAAAGACTACTGGCAGTACAAACCTTCCCTTAGATTTGTAGACGTGTTCGCTCTACATAGACATCTCCACCGATGAACACTCCAAGCGCTATGCGTGGTTCTATTTGCCGAAAGAGATCTTTGTGTATTGCGGTGCGTAGTTCAAGGATCAAGCAGCAAGGATATGACCTCCAGTGGGGGCTCCTGTATAATGTGCAGATTTGTTTGCTTGGTGGGGATATGTTTGCTCTTTGAAGTCAATATCGTTTTGATATCTATCTGCTTTTATGAAAGGATAATCGCTCATGTCTTTCTACTGTGCCTGATCACCATAGTAGAAACAGCATGGCTCTTTCCCTACAGATAGGCTCACGTCTATGGGGACAGTAGTATAATCCAATTAGTCTTTGTTCTCCGAGCCTTGCTGAGTGGGATTCATGCAGTAGTAGTGGCGGGAATACATTTATGAGTTTGATCAGAGCAACGTTCAAGGTTCTACACGCTGGTTTAATTGTGTAGTGTTAGGCACAAATTCCGCTACACGTGGGTTTCATTGTTAACTACAGTGTGCAGATTTGCGCACACCAATGGCGGGAAGCCATGTGCACTGTTCTGCTCATTCACGATCATGTACTCCCCCTTTCTTTTGTATATTTGAATGTATACAAGTGTGTAGGCAGACTGTTTGCCCTAAGGAGCACAATGGTGACACAGAAGCACTTTATTGTATTGTCCAGCACAGAGCACCTTTCTTTGTACTTGGATGGACTTTATTTGGACTTTTATTTTTTTTATGTATGAATTATTGGATTATTCATTACATTGATTTTTTTGTGGAATCTTTTTGCACTTTATATTAAATGTTTATAGTGCACGATTTTTACATTGTTTGCACCATATGGTGTGTCAGTTCACACAACAGTAGACATGCGATATTGAATGATAGTTATGGATATGATGTGATTTTTACATTCACAATGGTTTTTTTAAGACAGCACACTATTATTATTATTTTTATAGGCTCCAGACAATGCCAAGGGCAAGCATTAAGGAGGAAAAAGTGAAGCATGGTTTTGGAAAAGTCAAAAAGTCAAGGGGTGGCTAAGTCCCCTCCTAGCCATTTATTATGGAATGGGCGTACCCACTTATTCTAAAGGCAGGTACGGTGTATGGCCCAGCTGTTACCCTCCTAAATTAGGAGTTTAAGGGAATTGTCAAGGCTCTAGTCACTATCCTTTTGTAATATTGCATTGTTGTGGAACTTATCTACTGCTAATTGCACTGGGTTATGTGTACATTTTGAAAGTATATATTGATGTATGTTATTTATATTAGGAGTCTATTTATAAATATCTTGCTCTGTGAATGCCTCAGCATTCCATAGCGATCATGCATAATCTTTGTAATGTGTCTAATATGTGTATTTCCTATGATTGTTAGCTCCATCTAGTGGTAACATCGTGTTTTTCAGAAAAATACTGCCACTAGATGGAGCTGATGATTGTAGGAAATAAAGATATTAGACATGTTATATGGGATATGTGGAATGCTGAGGCATTCATGCGGCAAAAAATGTCTGTTTCAGAAGGAATTCATATTCAATGTCTTCAATATTTTAACAAAAAGGAAGCACCTGACATTTTGTGTGGCTTATTTACAATTAATTATGCCCCTAACCCAGGTCATGAAACATCCACATATATTGCTGTAAATGGCACAAATATCCCTTTTAGAAAAGGGATTCACGTCTTAGTGTTTTTGGTTCTTTTAAAGAATAGAAGCAAGAAACATTTTCAATGTAAGGCTATAGGAATTATTTAGATAAGCCATCCAATTATTGTATATAGCTGTTCTGCAGGATCAGACCTACAGTATAGACCAACCAGGAGTCTGGAACTCTATTTAAGAAAATTATATAAAGCAGAATGAGCTGATTCAAGCTTTCAAAGCCAACAAAGTGTTTTCAGATGTATTGCCAAACTTCTTGCATCCCTAACATTTATCGAACGGGTGGAAAAACCTGGCAGATCACTGTTTACCTGTGTAAACAATTGTTAAAATGGCTTATGCAAAGATACATTTATTAAAAAAAGTCACAAAACTATGCATTTCAAAAGGACATTGTGAAGTCAGTGTAGGTCATAGGTGTGTGCAGCCTATTGGGGGTATGCATCTCAAAGCTCCACAGCCATACCCCCCCCCCCCCCACTCCCAACTACGTTGTTCCTTGGAGAAGAGAAGTAAAGCAGTGGCAAATAAACTGTGTAGTGCAACAAGATGCAAGGTTTAGGAATGTGTAACATACAGAATATCACACTCAGGAGTGCATAACACAGAGGGCACAGGAGTGTGTACTGTGCAGTGCTGAGGTGTATGTATTAAACAGGTCACAGAAAATAATTAGTACAAGGGACACTACTTATATATCTCCCCCAAAGTAATCATCTACTGCTAATATCTGCACACCTCACTGCTTACCTCTGCTTCTCCCATCCACAGCTCACCTCTGTATCCCCTGTCCGCAGCTCACCTCTGCAACCGTGGTCCACAGCTCACTTATGCCCCCTTTACCACAGCTCAAGTTTTCTTCCCCATTCACAGTTCACCTCTTCTTCTAATACACAACTCGCCTCCTCTTCCTCCATCCACAGCTTACCTCTTCTTCTTCCGTCCACAGTTCACATCTTCTTCCCCATTCACAGCTCACCTCTTCTTCCTCCGTCCACTGCACACCTCTTCTTCACAATTAGTGGCTCACCTCTTCTTCCCCATACACAGCTCAATTCTTCTTCCCCTGGCCACAGCTCACTTCTTCTTCCTCCATCCACAGCTCACCTCTTCTTCCCCATTCACAGCTCACTTCTTCCCCTGTTCACAGCTCACTCCGTCTTCCTCCATCCACAGCATACCTCTTCTTCCTCCATCCATAGCTCACCACTTTTTCCTATGTCCACAGTTCACCTCTTCTTCTTCTTCCATCCACAGCTCACCTCTTCTTCCTCTGTCCACAGTGCACCTCTTCTTCCTTCACTCACAGCTCATCTTTTCTTCCTCCATCCACAGCACACCCTTTCTTCTTTTGTCCTCAGTTCACCTATTCTTCCTCCATTCACAGCTCATCTTTTCATTATCCATCCACAGCACACCCTTTCTTTGTTTGTTCACAGTTCACCTCTTCTTCCCCATTTACAGCTCACTTCTTCCCCCATTCACAGCTCACCCCTTCTTCCACCATCCACAGTATACCTCTTCTTCCTCCTGTCCAGAGCACACCTCTTTTTCCTGCGTCCACAGTTCACCTCTTTTTCCTCCATCCACAGCTCACCTCTTCTTCCCCATTCACAGCTCACTTCTCCCCCCATTCACAGTTCACCCCTTCTTCCTCTGTCCACAGCACACCTCTTCTTCCTCTGTCCACAGCTCACCTCTTTTTCCTGCGTCCACAGTTCACCTCTTATTCCTCCATCCACAGCTTACCTCTTCTTCCTCCATCCACAGTTCACTTTTTCTTCCTCCATTCACAGCTCATCTTTTCTTTATCCATCCACAGCACACCCTTTCTTCCTTTGTTCACAGTTCACCACTCCTTCCTCCATTCACAGCTCACCTCTTCTTCCTTCATTCATAGCTCACCTCTTCTTCCCCATTCACAGATCACTTCTTCCCTTGGCTGCAGCTCACCTTTTATTCCGCTGTCCAAAGCTCACCTTTTCTTCCCCATTCACAGCCCATTTCGTCTTCCCCCGTCCACAGCTCACCTCTTCTTCCCCCTTTAACAGCTCATTCCTTCTTCCTCCATCCACAGCACTCCTCTTTTTCCTGTGTCCACTGGTCACCTCTTCTTCCTCCATCCACAGCTCAGGTCTTCTTCCTGTGTCCACAGTTCACCTTTTCTTCCTTCTTCCACAGCTCATATTTTCTTCATCCGACCACAGCACACCCTTTCTTTCTTTGTTCACATTTTACCTCTTCTTCCCCATTCACAGCTCACCTCTTCTTTCCCCATCCACAGCTCACCTCTTTCTTCCTCGGTCCACAGCACACCTGTTCTTCCTGCGTCCACAGCTCACCTATTTTTCCTGCGTCCACAGCTCACCTCTTTTTTCTCCATCCACAGTCCATCTCTTCTTCCTCCATCAACAGCTCACCTCTTCATCCTTCGTCCACAGTTCACCTCTTCTTCCTTCATCCACAACTCATCTATTCTTCTTCCATTCACAACACACCCTTTCTTCTTTTGTCCACAGTTCACCTCTTCTTCCTCCATTCACAGCTCACCTCTTCTTTCTCCATCCACAGCTCACCTCTTCTTCCCCATTCATAGCTCACCTCTTCTTCCCCATCCATTCACAGCTCACTTCTTCTCCCCCTGGCCGCAGCTCACCTTTTATTCCTCCATCCACAGCACACCTCTTCTTCTTCATTCAGAGCTCACTTCTTCTTCTCCTGGCCGCAGCTCATCTCTTCTTCCCCCGTCTGCAGCTCACCTCTTCTTCGCCCATTCACAGCTCATCTCTTCTTCCTCTGTCCAAAGCACATCTCTTCTTCCTCTGTTCACAGCTCACCTCTTTTTCTTGCGTCCACAGTTCAACTCTTCTTCCTCCATCCACAGCGCACCTCTTCTTCTCCATTTGTAGCTCACCTTTTCTTTCCCATTCACAGCTCACTTCTACTTCACCTGGCCACAGCTCACCTTAGAATCCCCCCCCCCGTCCACAACTCACTTTTGGTCTCCATGTCAACAGCTCATCTCTGCACCCCCCATCCCCAACTATAGCTTATCTCTTCCCCCTTTCACAGTTCCCTTCTGCACCCCCATCTACAGCTCACCTCAAGCCACAGCTCTCACCTCTTTAGACCCCATCTTTCACCTCTATACCCCCAGCCACCTCTACACAACACCCAACCTCCCCACAGCTGCTGTTCTGCACAATGATCCCTTCCCCCTTTCAATCCAAAGCTCTCACCCTTCCAATCCCCCTCCCCTTCCTACAGCTCCAACTCTGCACAAATTTCCACTCCTAAGCTCTCATCTCTGCAAAGCCCCCCCCCCCCCCCCGAGCTCTCACCTCAGCACAACACCCCAACCTTCCCAAAGCTGCTTTTCTGAACAACCACCCCCCTCCCCCTTTCTATCCAAAGCTCTCAGTTTTCCAAAATCCCCTCCATCTCTCACCTCTGCAAAGTTCCCCCCTCCCCAGCCCTTACCTCAGCACAACACCCCCGACCTCCAAGCAGCCATCATTCTGCAAAACCACCCCCCTTTCCCTTCACATGAATCATCTCTTCACAAATCCACCCTCCCCCAGCTGCCACCTCTTCACTACACTACTTCACTGCTGGCCAGGTTGGGAACCCAGATTTAGCCGGTGAGTACAGAGTACCTGGAGCAGGGTTTCAGCCTGGAATTGGGGTCAGGAGGAGGACAGCAAGAGGGAAAGTGGAAATGGGGCTGAGTCACTGCACCATGGGCCTCTGGTTTGTACTTGCCCGCTGGGCTTAAAGTTGCCAGTCTGCCCCTGGGAACAGTTATAATTTGCCTTTAGCAAATCAACCCCAATGTGCTGCCTAACTGCATATATGCAGGGGCACACCTAATAAGGTCACAATGTCGGTGCCCAATTGGGATACAACTGACCTCCATAACAGGAAGTACCTGAACAAAAACCTTCAATGCTGGATCACCAGTTATTTTGTAATGAAAGCTGCAGATTTTAAAATGATTGAAATCAACATTTGTTATTGCATTTCCATGGGATTATATGAGATTATAGTGATTGGGGTTGATTCTACTGTAAGGAATTCCATGTCCACCATTGGAGACACAGTGAACCCACCCATATTATCACATAGATTATTGATATTATCCAGTTCTGAAGACCTTCTCCAGTATGACATTTACAGAACACCCTTCTGACCCAGTTGCCTTGGGCAAAGTACAAATAGTACGTAGGCAGAATATCTATCTGCTTCAGAAGTTAATAGATTTCCAATGCTTTCAACTTCCACACAGGTGTACAAACCTTACATGCCCCTGCCTAATTAAATAAAAAGTTCTTCCAATTTTTAATTACGAGACTATGGGTTTTGCCAAGAATTATTGAATTTTGGCATAACAAGACACTCTGAATAATATAAATATCTATGCTGTGGATATCCATTACACAGAAGTCACTAGACTTGTCTATCAACTCAACAACCTACAAATCTGAATTCCGGTTTCCATAACCATGAATTGCATCCTCATCTTCTTTATCGTTAGTGGCGTGATTGCTACAGGTAAGAAAGTACTGAGAACAGTATTTTTTTTTTTTTAAGTAACTTTGCAGTAACTTTACAAGGCTGCTTGAATGAACTCCAGACATGTCATACTATACAACAATAGTATAATTTATATAAATGTATATATATATATATATATATATATATATATATAAAATCAAAAAATTGGAGATACAATCTCAATAATTGCAATTTTCTTTCTTTGCTTCATTCATATCTTCATTCATTTACAGGCCAGTATGCATTTACAATCAAGCTTGCTTGTAAATGCATAAAGATATGAAGTAAAGAAAGAAACTTTTTGTTGCATCTCCAATTTTTTGATGAATGTCTGGTGGAAAAAGGGGAGTGCCACATCAAATGTAATTCTATGAAAAGGAACTGGTTACACAAAGCGTCCCACCTTGAAATTATATATATATATATATATATATATATATATATATATATATATATATATATATATATAGAATTAAACCAAGGTGGGACACTTCTTCTGTGTAGTCAATATCCTCATAAGATTACATCCAGTGTGGCCCTCCTCCGTTTTTCACCAGACATGTATTAAAACATTGTGAATGCAATCTCAATCTTTGCAAATTTCCTTTTACTTCAAATCTTCATATATATTACAAACAGAAAGATTGAGATTGCATCTCCAATTTTATATATAGTATATATATATATATATATATATATATATATATATATATATATATATATATATATATAGAGAGATAGAGAAATATATATATATATATATATATATATATATATATATATATATATATATATATATATATACCGGTATATATATATATATATATTTTTTTTTTTAAATTAATTTAACTAAAATCAGCACAGGGGACAGTACTTACATTTAATGAGAAGTGTCCCTTGTGCTGGTGCCGGGTGTCCTAGTTGAAATCTAAAGTTCACTCCCCCCTCCCCCATACTTCTGAAGCCATAATCTACCAGTGCTGTGAGGGTAAGACAGGCACTGAATCTGTTGTAATGCCAGCTATGCCCACCCCCCTCCTTTCTTCACAAAATCTGTACTATGGCTTTCATGGGTGAAAAGTGTTCTATGAATGAAGGAGGGGCGGGTGAATGAAAGATCTGCCTCCTAAATTCATAGAACACTTTTCCATATTCAGGGACCTCCCCCTACCTCTGGCACAACACCTTGTCCCCGTGTTGATGAGGACAAGGGCCTTTTTTTGGCCATGGTTGTGGGGGTCTGGGAGCAGGGCCAAGACAAGAGGTGGGCAGAAAGGGCAGCAGTGAACTGTGCCAGTGAAGGACCATTGCCACCTGAGGGAGGGGGAAGCCACATGATGAGTTCCCGCCTCTGTAGCATTTTAGGTCTGTAAGTTTCAGGGAAGGAGGGGGGAATTTTACTGGGGACACAATGGAACTGAATTTGTGGTGGTGGTGGTGGTGGTGGGGGGGTATCTGACAAGGCAATTTGTGCAAGTAGTGGGGTGATTTGGGGAGGGGATAGAACTTATGCTAGGAGGGATTTTTTTTTGGGGGGGGGGGGGTTTGTTCTAAGTGAGGAAATTTGGAGGGAAGGGGATTTGTGTAAGAGGGGTGTTTCCTGGGGGAAGGATTTGTTCTAGCAGGTAAAAATTGGGAGGATTTAGGTTGGGTGGAGGGGGGATGTTTAAAGTTTTATTTGGGGAGATATTGGGGGCTTGCAGAGAAATAATATGATTGGTGGGGAGGGGGAGCACACCGTTCAGTGCTAGATTTTTTTTTTGTGGAGGGGAGGGGTGGGATTTTTGCTGAGACATGGTACTCACATGTTAAAGGGGGGTGGGCGCACTTTGTCATCTTCACCCTAAGCACTAGATGGCCTTATCCCGGCACTGGGTGGGAGGCTTATTGGAATCTGAAAGCCCCCTTTGATAAAAAGAGGATATCCTAGATAACGCCCCCCCCCCATGTGCAATCTACTACAGTGCATTTTTAGGCTGTACCCCTTGGGATAGATAGATAGATAGATAGATAGATAGATAGATAGATAGATAGATAGATAGATAGATAGATAGATAGATAGATAGATAGATAGATAGATAGATAGATAGATAGATAGATAGATAGATAGATAGATAGATAGATAGATAGATAGATAGATAGATATTGATTACAATAAATAGATACATTTGATGATAATAGATATAGGGACAGAGAAGCAGATCTGAAGTCTGAATATGTAATTTGTGAATTTCTACGCATGTCTTGTGCGATCTAACACGCAGCGATTTGCTTTTCTAGGCAGTGCCCGGAGCTGCATCACATGTGAAGTCTTTGGTGTAGGAAACAATGACTGTACCGGTGATCTGCAGCAGTGTGAAAATGAAGATGATTTCTGTACAACACAAATAGAATACAGCATAGTAGGTAAGATTTAAAGTCAAGCCTAAAAATATTGTATATTGTACATTACAAATTCCTGTTCCTTTGTACTAAATGTAAGACAAGCTTGTAAGTAAGGGAACATTTTGGCCCTTAAAGGGTATTTTCTATTTTTTTCAGCCTCATTTGGGAAAACCCTCTATATGTTTGTATGTGTTTCCATTCTCACAGAATTCCTATTTTTTTATTTTATACATCTATATATTTCTTTCCATTTTCATTGAAGGTGTCATGACTGATTCTAAAGCCGGCCAGATATGGATCAAAGTTCAAAATGTAACCAGCATTTTTTTTTTAGGTTATATTCTGTTAAAGGGAACATATAACAAATATAAAGTAGGTTTGATTCCAATTTGGCTGCAAAAGTGGAAATACACTTTAAAGCCCCACTCCAGAGTTAAATGAATTGAACACTATAGGGTTGATTTACTAAAGGCAGTTGCTTCTGAGCTTGGAAAATGAGGGGAAGCTCTGCTGACTTCCATCATCCAATCATGTGCAAGCAAAAATGCTGTTATTTTTTTTTTTTTCATTTTCCTTGCATGTGATTGGGTATTTTTTGCAAACTGGGTTCACACATATGCAGGAGCGGTTTGCAGTCAGGAGTCCAATGTGTTTCTGTTCATTGGTTCAGGTGCGATTCAGGTGCAAATTTCTACCTGAATTCGCACCTAAACCAGACCCAAAAACACACAGGACCCTTTTCAAAACCGCATCGTGGCCGCCCCACACATGCATCCTGTAAGTGATGGGAAAGACCCCAAAGAAAAGGAGAGGCAGGCCCAGGTGACGGGGCCTGTCCTCCTAAAGGTATAGAAGGAAGAAACCTTCCAAGAAAAAAAAGACCAGAAAAGGAGGAAATGAAGCATATGAGGGCTATTGGGATTTTTTAATGGTACTTAGCTCTGACAAATAGAGTAATACATGAATAAAGAGAGATATGTTAAAATGTATAGAATTTATTAATTCAAAAGTTAAAATACCATACAAAAGTTACACAAGAAAGATACACACAGAACAGTGTAGATACAGGAGTACATTGATGTTTTTTTTAGTAATTAATACATCCGATATGGCTACCCGCACATGCATCCATTGAAAGCTAGACACATTCACATGTTATGCGAATTGGATACGGTTTAAAATGCACCCAATTCGCATATATTGTATGTGAACCCAGCCTTACTTCTTTTCCTAAGTTCAGGACCAACTGCACTTGCAGAGAGCACAGTCTATTTCCCGTTAGTAAATACACCCCTTTGTTTCCTACCCTGCTGCAATGTATAATTTCTTCATATGCTCAGTGAGCTGGTCGGTATATGGAAGTCTATGACCCAAATTCAATAGATTTGTGATGTCCGGACTAGGATTTTAGCGACAAGGCAACGCTGTGTTTTCTAAATTTAGTGGGTTGGCTTACAGCATGGCTATTGATTTCCAATGGTAGATTCAATTTTCATTGACTCTTCTTCTTTACTCAGTAAATGTTCATATATATATATATATATATATATATATATATATATATATATATACACACACAGTATATATATATATATATATGTATATATGTATATATATATATATATATATATATATATATATATATATATATATATATATACAGGGCTTTTTTTTCAGTGGGAACGTGGTGGAACTCAGTTCCACCACCTTTGGCTCAGGCCCTCTGCTCCCTGCTCATCACTATCACTTGTAAACACAGGGTCGTGGTTGAGTTCCTGCACCTTTTTTCTGAGAAAAAAATCCCTGTATATATATATATACTGATCAGCCATAACATTTTGACCGCTGACAGGTAAAGGGAATAACTCGCTACAATGGCATCTGAAAATTGGTGGGATATATTAGGCAGCAAGTGAACATGTTGTCCATGAATTTGATGTGGTGAAAGCATAAAATAATGGGCATTGCAGTTTGTTTTTGTGTATGGGGCTGTGAAGCTCATAGTGCCCCGTGTCCACAGCTAAAAACTTCCACAATGGTCACATGAACATCAGACCTTGACCACGAAGCAATGGAAGAAGGTGGCCTGGTCTGACGTATCACATTTTCTTTTACATCATGTGGATGGCCGGGTGTGTAATCATCACTTAACCTGGGGAAGAGATGGCACCAGGATGCTGTAAAGGAAGGCAAGTCGTCAGAGGCAGAGTGATGCTTTGGGCAATGTTCTGCTGGGAAAACTTGACCCCTATCATTCATGTGGATGTTACTTTGGTTTCCATGCCTCAATGGGTTGCCAGGCTTTACAGGTGTGTTGCACAATTGCACTGCATGACTCCAGACGAGCTTTCTTTGCAAACATTCTGCTGCAAGTTCTGGTTCGGTTATGTTGTGCAATAGTCATCCCACCAAAGGGGTCGCTGTGGCTGAATTTTTATGCTGTAGACTCACCACTGCAACTTTGCTCAGAGCCGGTACAAGGGGGGGGGGGGGAGGGAGGTGCCCTGGGCGGCACCATTTAGTAGAGGAAGGGGGGCGCAGCGCAGCACAGGTGAAGTGTGTGTGACTACTAACACACCGGGCGGGCAGGCGAGCGGCCACTAATAGGTGTAACAAAGTGAGACCTTCACTTCCCTGTCAGGCGGGTATCTCCACTGACAGGGAAGTGAAGGGCTCACTTTGTTACAGGCAGCCATTAGCGGCCGCTCACCCGCCCGCCTGGTGTGTTAGTTCATACCAGGGGCGGACTGACCCATCTGACTGAGTGCCCGGGACCAGTGGGGGGCCCCATGAGAGGCTCCTGGGGATGAAGTCAGTGCCGGATCAACGTCCACCATTGTGCTTCACTCAGTGAAGATTCCTGTCAGGCTGCCTTCAGTTGTCTGAATTCCCTGCCCGCCTCCTCTCTCCCCGCCCACCTCGATGACCCTTTGCTTGCTAGGACCGGCACTGCTCACGAGTACGGACACAGCTTGGTCGGCTTGGCATGGCACTACTCCCGGTTTTTAACATTGGCGTCTATAGGAAATCTTGGTCAACTTGACATAGCACTGCTGCCGGTTTTTAACATTGGCGTCTATGGGAAATCTCACCCAGCTTGAATTGGCACAGCTCCATGTCTAACATTGGCATCTATAGGAAATCTTGGTCAGCTTGACATGGCACTGCTCCTTGTTTTTAACATTGGCATCTATGGGAAATAATGGTTTTGAAATGACACTGACTTTTTCTTTATACCCCTGGGGCAGGGGGGGGGGCGCAGTTTGCCATCTTCGCCCTGGGCACCAGATGACCTTGTCCCGGCACTGGCTTTGCTCTTGCTAGAGACTTGCCACGCACATTTTCTACAAAACAAAAGTGTCAACTAGAACTTGTGATTCAAGTGCTCTGCAAGGGCTCTGCAAGGGTACAACTTACCAGTGAAAATGTGCATCAATTTAACAGACTTACAATTCAACACTGCCACAAATGGGAGGCAAGTTTTTTTGCTATCTGGGATAGATAGATATATATATATATATATATATATATATATATATATATATATATATCAGTCAGTTACATTCAGCACCTTCAGCTGCTGAGACCATGAACACAAGGAACAGAGTCCACAATTCCAGTCTATTATAAAATACTGTTCTCTCCCCCTCCCTTTCTCTATGTCCTTACTCTCTTAATTTTCTTAAGTCTATTTCTTCTTCAAATCCTTTAAAATGTATCTCTGAGTGATCACTCAGATCTGTGTCATTGTCTACTGACTATGAGTCTTTATGCTTCTTTGATTGTATAGATCTCAGGTCCTGTACTCCCTCGGTTGTAACATTATGTATTGTCTGATATACTCGATAAGCTTATGTTCACTTTGAGAGCTACATTTGTGCACCGTACTTTATTGTAGAAATTTAAAAAAAAAATTGGTAAAGATTATAAAAAACAGAAAGAAGCAAAGGGAAGCTCGGACAATGTGAAAAAGAGTCTATAGCTCCACCTGCTGGCTTAAAAGAGCAATGTAAACTATTAATTTGCAATATTTCCCATTTACCTGACTATCATCTTCTATCATTTTTGTTTTCCTTAGTTCATAATAATGACCATAATATATAACATTATACATTCCCAATGACTTGCTTGTTCCTCCTTTAGGCACTGATAACAGAGCTACAGTCAGAAAGAGATGCATGTCTGCTACTAACAGAGATTATTGTCAGCCAGAAGCAATGAAATTAGATTGTGGCGAAATGAGATTTTTCCTGTATTCAGAATGCTGCGATGAAGATGGATGTAATTCAAATGGGATCCAAAGTAAGTGCGACTTTTCTAAGTGTGATTGTATGGAAACAGTTGAATGCACAGTTTGATAATATCCCTACCTGCTAAAATAGGCATTATTGGTGCCAAAGTATGCAAGCACCATCAGGTAGGAGGTTCCTTATTATTTGCTCCACAGTGTAAAACTAACACACACAAAAATGTGAACCACAAAAAAGTGCACATGGTCCTCCTCCAAAGAAAAAGGGCCCTGACTCTGATTCCCAGGTGCAAGGTTCCTAACAGGGACTGAGACACTCGTAGACCAACCGGCTGAAAGCAGATAGACCCCCTTCTACCTGCCATTGCAAGGCCCATCCAAGTACTGTGTGGACCTCATGGATGGGGAAAACTTGACCATAAGACCGTATGCCCTCCCGCAAGACTTTCAGGGCTAGTCTGAGGACCTACACCCTACTAATTGGGAGTGAGTAAAGTTCCATGTGCCTTGCAAAAATAAATTAGTGCTATTAGGGCCTTTAACCAGCTACAACTCAGGGAACCCTCAGAAACCTCTTGAGGAACCCTAGGGTTTCATGGAACATAGATTCCCCAATCCCATCCTATGCAGCCTCCGCTGCACTGGAGATGAATGAATAGGAAGCAGTCTGAGGCTTCCTGTTCATTCACAAACTGAAGTAAACGCTGTTTACTATGCTCCAGTTATAAATAAGCACAGTGAGGGATTGGTATCAATTACTCTCTGTGCTTATTAACCACTTGCTGACCGCCGCAAGTACATATACTGCGGCGGTCAGCCCCGGCCAGGCAAAGTGACGTACAGGTACGTCACTAGCCTGTCACCGGCTTGTGAGCCAATAGCGGGCGAGCGCGCACCCGCTGAGGCGCATTCCCTGACAAGCCAGTGCGTGTGACCGGCGGACCGCTGGTCACTCGCGATCATTCGCTGGGAAGGGAGAAAGGCAGGCGGCTAATGTAAACAAGCCGCCTGTCATTCTCCCCTGTGTAAAAATGGAGATCAGACGGTTCTACTATGTAGGACCGTTGATCACTGTTTTTACACTAGTAGCCATGTCCCATCACAGTTAGAAACACGCCCCTAGGACACACTTAACCCCTCCCTCTCCAATACAGTTAACCCCTTCCCTGCCAGTGTCATTTTTACAGTAACAGTGCATATGTATAGCACTGATTACTGCAGTAATGTCACTGGTAACCCCAAAAGTGTCAAAAATATCAGTCAAGGATCCGATCTGTCCGCCACAATGTCGCAGTCCCGCATAAAAAAAAAATCGCAGATCGCCGCCATTACTCGTTAAAAAAAACAAACACCAAAAATGACAAAAATCTTTCCCGTAGTTAGTAAACGCGATAACTTTTGCGCAAACCAAATCAAAATACGCTTTTTGCAATTTTTTTTTAACAAACATGTAGCATAAAACAAATTGGCCGAAAATGTTAAAAAATTTTGATTTTTACATTTTTTTGGGGGAATTTCATATAAAAAATTGTGAAAAATATTGTTATTTTTGCAAAATTGTTGCTCTTTTTTTGTTTATAGCGCATGATCAAAAAATCGCACAGGTGATCAAATACCACCAAAAGAAAGCTCTGTTTGTGGGAAAAAAAAGGACGTCAAATTTGTTTAGGTACAGCGTCGCACGACCGCGCAATTGTTCATTAAAGTCTTGCAGTAAAAAATCGCAAAAAAAAAACCCTGGTCAGGAAGGGGGTAAAATCTTCCGGGGCTTAAGTGGTTAAGGAAAGAAAGGGGCAAGTAAGTATATTATATTTCCTGCCCCCCCCCACCCCCTTCCCCGGCTCTCCCTCTGAAGATGCCTTCAGCACTGCAGCAGCAGGAAAGTGCCAGAAACTACAAAAGGGAAGATTCATAGGTAGAGTTCGTAAGTGATAAGGTGCTGGAAAAGGACTCAACCCAGGAGGTTCTACTTAGAACTTAAGTATTAGTTTTGGTTGTAATGTGTCTTTAGGGTATCTGAGAAATGAATGTTCTTTGAAAAGCAACTACAGATTCTGATAGGTCATGTAATAAAGGTTTTTCCTTTTGATGGTCGTTGACTATTTTTTTTTCTTCCTTCTTTTTTTTTGCAACATCCAGTGCCGGCAGAGGACACAACCAAGAATGGTCTTCAATGCCCAACCTGTTTTGTGGAGAACAGTGATGCGTGCCCAACAACAGTAATGACAGATTGTACCGGCAATGCAAAAACATGCTTCGACTTCAAAGGCCATGTAACTCGCCCAGGTAATGCATATCTCCCAACTGTCCCTGATTTGAAGGGTCTGTCCCTGAGTCCCTCTTTACTCCTCAAATGCCCCTCTTACTGCTATGAGATGTAGACAAAAAAAAACATACACTAGAATTGGGGCCTATTTATGAAAAATAAATTACAGAGCTACTTATCCTGCAAAACTGCATGTACATTAATTTTGTGTGAATGGGGACAAAATTAAATGCCACAAAGCTTTTTCTCTCCAGGTCCAATTTTATTCATTCATACAGCAGAGCAGGCCCGGACTGGGACAAAAAATAGGCCCGGGCATTTTGGACTGAGCAGCCTGGGAGGGGGGAGGGGTGACGGGGGCGTGACAGGGGCGTGGCAGGGCTGCCCTATGGCCAGTCCGGGCCTGCAGCAGAGTGTATCAGAAACATAATGCACTGTGGCCATTAGATGGAGTATTTATTCATATAATTGTCGGCTCCATCTAGTGGCCATAACGCAAGATTTTCCTGATTTACTCTTTTTAACAGTTGACTTGGAGAGAAACTAGTCTAATAACATGAGGGAACTCATTACCATAGGGATGGTAATGATCTTGGTGTTCAGTTATTCACTTTAAGGTCATTACAGAGGACAAGGAGACACTCTTTACGTCTAGAGGGAAAAAAAAAGAGATTTTGTCCCAAAATATGGAAAGGTTTCTTCACAGTAAGAGCTGTGAAAATGTGAAATAGACTCCCTTAAGAGGTGGTTCTGGCCAGTCAATGGATTGCTGCTAGAAAATAAGCAATTGGCTAGGCATGGGCAGAGCATGTTCCATGCCAACCTTGGACAGCAGAAACTAGGGAGTATAGAATGGGCGCAGGGCAGTGGACTCATTCTACATTTTACATTAGCAGCAAGGGAGTGGGGGCAGTTCTGCATCCTTGCCCTTGGTGCTGGATGTACCTTTCCTAGTACTTCAGACATTAAAGTGTAAGTTCCTATGGTGCAGAGCTTGCTTTAGGCTTAAAAGACATCTTTTGAGTTTTTGTCTGATGCCTTTTTGATCAAACCAATGGATGTTTATCAAAAGGCATGCCAACAGTTCTTATAATGCATGTTCCAACCCACGTCAATGTGTAAAGAATGAAAGTTTTGGGAAACGCAAGGCCAGGGGAAGAGGGGGCACCACATCCTTAAATAACATCAAAGGCTATTCACATTCTGTTGTAATGGACTTTTGAGGTGCCCCAACGAAGCAACGCAGTACAATGTTTAATACACGGGGGAAAATACGTCCCATTAAAATATTTTGGATCAATAAAATGTAAAAGCGGTGCCTATTCCCCCATGTTATAAACTCTGTACTGTGCGACTCCCTTCCAAAAGTCCATTACAACAGAATATGAATAGTCCACGTCAATGTGTATCATGCAAATAGATACATATCAATGTGCATTTATCACCCACGGTATTCCATACCCACAGTATGGGTATGAGTTGACATGCATTGACGACCAATGACAAGCACGGAAAATAAAACGCGACTCACATTGGCGTGTGTTTCCATTTATTTCAATGGAAAACGCATCAGGGCAAAAACAGATACGTGTCAATGGGCCCTCAGTGATCTCTGTACAACATGACTAAATACAGTAGCACTATACAGTATAATTATATACAAATAATATGGTCAGAACACAAAATTGTATCCAGTACACAACATCCCTAGGAAAATTAGAGACAATTTTTAAAAGGAATGTGTATACCTTTACCAACATTTCTTATTTTTATCTTTTTTTTTTTTCCCTTATTGCAGAGGACGTGGCTAAGCTTTATGCATTTCAAGGCTGTGCTGATGAACATTTATGCGAGATTGACCTTTCAGAAATGCCCGGATGTGAGGTTGGCGCCGATGCCACTTTCACCTGTAGCAATTGAGGAACGTTTGATGGATTTCAGAACTAACGATGCTGTGTAGTAATTTAGTTATATGCTTTACATTGATCCTGCCCAGCATGCTGGAGATCACCACCTCTTCTCGTCTTTTTATTTTCTGTCTGCCGCTGGTTGCATTTGCATTGCGGAGCAACATCTCTCCTGGATGGAGCGGTGCTGAGACAGTGGGGGTAGGGCTGGTGCTGCCATGTCAGTCTCAGCCCTCTATGTGGCCTAATGTTTGTGAGGGTCGCAGGTGCAATTCCTTAGAAGATAACAGGTTAGAGCAGTGTTTCTCAACTCCGGTCCTCAGGGCACACTAACAGGCCAGATTTTAAGTATTACCTTGGGGAGATACAGACTAGGAGACTGCAATCCCTGAGCAGCAAATGATATCACCTGTGATGGATTTCAGTTTTCTTGCAAACCTGGCCTGTTAGTGTGCCCTGAGGACCGGAGTTGAAAAACACTGGGTTAGAGCAATGCATAACCAATGCAAGTGGGGTGGCAGAACCAGCATGCTGGACATTTATTACGCTTTACTAATCTGCCTTAACCACTTTACCTCCGCCCACAGTAATATTACTGCGGCAGAGTGGCTCGTTATCGTCTGACGACGTAGTACTCAGACACTCCCCCTTCTGGGCGGCGCTTGCGTGCCGCCGGAGGCTCGCTCCCGCTGTTTTCGGTCACAGCGGGAGTCGGGCCAGGGGAAGAGCAGCGGCGATCGCTGCCGCTCATCCCCGATCGTCGGGGATCTAGTGTGGAGATCTTGTGTTTACACAGGCGGGCGGATCTCCCAAGTGACAGGGAGTGACAGATCGGAGTGTTCAGCATAGCTGGACATCCGATCTGTCCTTCTGTCACTCTGTCACCTCCCCCCCCACACGTCAGTAAGCACCAGGCATACATTAACCCCTCCCTCTCCAATAAAATTAACCCCTTCCCTGCCAGTGTCATTTTTACAGTAACAGTGCATATTTATAGCACTGATTACTGCAGTAATGTCACTGGTACCCCCAAAAGTGTCAAAAATGTCAGTCAAGGGTCCGATCTGTCCGCCGCAATGTCGCAGTACCGCAAAAAAAAACGCAGATCGCCGCCATTACGCGTTAAAAAAAAAACACCAAAAATGACAGAAATCTTTCCCTTTGTTATTAAACGCAATAACTTTTGCGCAAACCAATCAAAATACGCTTATTGTGATTTTTTTTTTACCAAACATGGGTAGCAGAAAACAAATTAGCCAAAAATGTAAAAAAAAATTGGTTTTTACATCTTTTTTGGGGGGAATTTCATATAAAAAAATGTTAAAAATATTGTTATTTTTTCAAAATAAACGCTCTTTTTTTGTTTATAGCGCAAAAAGTAAAAATCGCACAGGTGATCAAATACCACCAAAAGAAAGCTCTGTTTATGGGAAAAAAAGGACATAAATTTCGTTTGGGTATGGCGTCGCACGACCGCGCAATTGTCAGTTAAAGTCGCACAGCGCCGAATCGCAAAAAGTGGCCTGGACGTAAGACAGCAAAATCCTCCGGTGGTAAAGTGGTTAAAGTGGTTGTAAACCTCAGACATCAAATATTAACAAAGCATATCCCTCTATAGTGTGTACTGGTCCCAATTAGGAGCACTAAGGGTCACTTTTGTCTGCTGCTTCTTTCCTCTGCTACCAGAATGAATCACTTCTGACAATTTTTCCTGACACCAAGATAAAAAAAAGGTGACAGGGAAAGGACCTCTAGCAGAGTGACAGCCTCAGCTCTGTTCCTGTGTGCTGTGTGGAGGGGGGGGGGGGGTCTCTTCCATCCAATCAGTTCTCAGAGCTCCCCTGCTGGGCTCTGTAGAGTGTAACTTCAGCTCCCCATCCCTTTTTCTCTGAACTCTGAGACAAGCTTTGAACTGATGTAGTGAAGAAAAGACTGCAGATAAACAGGTTCAACTTGTGTAGGAGGATTTTTTTTATCTATGTGTATAACCTAAGGCCAGTCACTTCACTGGGTATATGGAAAGGTTTACAAATACTTTAAAGTGAACCTGCAGTATGTAAAACTTTGTAAACTGCCATTGATAAGTGATATTAGGCTCCAATAGTGCGCCTACATGTAGTGCCAACTTCCACCTAGATATTCCAGGATTACCAAATAGGTAGATTAGGCTCCAGCCTATGGGCCCCACACTGTTTAAGGGCCTCTCGACAACAAATCAAAGTAATATTAATTTGATCTTGAAAAAAATTTACAACAAAGCTTTCTTAAATTGTTTATACAAGTTTGAAAAAAATAAAACAACTCTATCATTAAAGACTATATAGAGAATATAATGTATTAATATAATGTACCCAATAACAACTTAACGTGCATAAGCCATAGACATCAGGTTCACATTGCAATTTGTCTCCTAAAAGCTCATCTTCATTCAGTTGTCATTTTACAAAAATGGTGGTACAACCTACGTACATGTAATGTACAGTAGGGACGGTTATCTCCACCTAGTGGCTGATGTGCACACTGCTTAGTTCAACGTTATCCCACTAGAGGGCGCACAGGAGAAATCTTTAGAAACCTGATGGGGGGCCCCCAAGGTTTCCATTGCATAGGGACCTCCAGAGAGTTTAATCCGGCACTGAGAAACTCAGAGCACACTAATCCACAGACACTTAGAACGGCCTAATGATGCTTTCTAATGGTAGGTTCCGAAATTTTATTTGGCTGTGGGTAAACTTTAAGGCCTTCGATGTGTTGATCCTCATGCAGGAAAATCTTTGCTATATGTTTGCAACTGCTAGAGTAATGCACCTTCTTGTAACCGCCAAGCTATTGTACCTGGACTCTGTCCTGAGCTATAAGCTTCAATAAAACAATGCTTTATTCTGCAACCAAATTGTCTCCAGTGTCTCATTTCATTACAGAAACCTTCACTATAATATGTCTCATTCATAGCAGATCTCAGCCCCAGTGCAGAATACAGACATGGACGGGGTGTCAACAACAAGCCCTGGGTTGAAAAATACAAGAAAAAATTGCAGTATTTCCATAACTATCGTTTAAAGCCCAAGTGAAATTTTAGTTTAAATTAACTAAATACATTTCAGGTGCATAAAAACACAATGTGCAAAGTCTTTCATTAGAAAGCAGCCACAGCCTATGTAGAGAAGCCAATCCCCTGCCAGCATGCTGCAGAAAAGGATTCATGCTCTCTCTATGGAAGCGGCGGTGTCATTCCAGAGGTCCAATTCAGCCTTCTAACTAAAAGCTAGAGCTCTCCAATCAGCAGGGATTATGATTATTTATTCAGTTATTATCTCTCGCGCTAAAATATAAACTAAAAAATATATATAGACGAATGCCGCTGCTTGAAAAGAATATATAACTGCATATAAAGGGAACCCCCCCCCAAAAAAAAATGAAACCACCAGCAGCACAAGTGAAAATGTAAAACAATGTGAATAATGAATTCATTAATTAATCAAATAAATACTCCCATCGCTGGGGGTATCAAAGTAAAAAATACACAAACAATTCATGAATAATTATCAATTTGTTTTTAATTATTCATGAATTGTTTGGGTTTTTTTTTTATTTTGATACCCCCAGCGATGGGAGTATTTATTTGATTAATTAATGAATTCATTATTCACATTGTGTTACATTTTCACTCGTGCTGCTGGTGGTTTCATTTTTTTTTGGGGGGGGGGGGGGATTTCACTTTATATGAAGGTATGATTATTTATTGATTGCCAGACTTTAGGCTGCTGGATGCTATAGATTCAGGCTGTTTTCTAAAGAAAATAAACTGTAAGACTTTATCCACCATTTGTTTTGATGCGCCTGGAATGTGTTCAGCTGATTTAAGCTGAAAGTTCACTTTTGCTTTAAAATAATTGATTTTGAAAAAAATCATTATACATCCAAACCTTTAAAAAGTCCAGATTTATTTTTTCTTTTTTGAAATTTCATATCCCCAAACTCTCAGTTCTAATCAAAAGCGTTTTATAGCCTAATTCAAATCAAAACACTGAACCATTTACACCAGGTGTAGTTTTTTTTTGGCATGAGGGATGACAGCTCTATCATTTATTACATACCATCATCAGTATCAAATGTCCAAAGCAATGGTCCCCAACCTGTGGGTCATGGCCAGAATGCAGCATTTTGCTCACCCTTTAGGCTTAGTTCCAGTGGCGGCTGGTGCTCCAAATTTTTTTTTTTTGGGGGGGGGGGGGGGGGCGCAAACAGAAAAATGTAATAGGCATTGCTTTGCGGCAAAAAACGCTGTAAAAAATTGCGTGACTTTGAGGTTGCAAAAGTGTGAAAGGGGCCTTCAGTAATTAAGGTATAGTGTGCCCCCTTTCAAAGCAGAGAGACCAGCGTGCCCCCTTTTAATGCAGTGACCAGCGTGCCCCCTTTCAATGCACAGTGACCAGCGTGCCCCCTTTCAATGCGCAGTGACCAGCGTGCCCCCTTCAAAACACTGACCAGCGTGCCCCCTTCAATGCAGAGACCAGCATACATGCCCCCTTCAATGCAGAGACCAGCGTACATGCCCCCTTCAATGCAGTGACCAGCGTACATGCCCCCTTAAATGCAGTGACCAGCGTACATACCCCCTTCAATGCAGTGACCAGCGTACATGCCCCCTTCAATGTAGTCACCAGCGTACATGCCCCCTTCAATGTAGTGACCAGCGTACATGCCCCCTTCAATGTAGTGACCAGCGTACATGCCCCCTTCAATGTAGTGACCAGCATACATGCCCCCTTCAATGTAGTGACCAGCGTACATGCCCCCTTCAATGTAGTGACCAGCATACATGCCCCCTTCAATGCAGAGACCAGCGTGCGTGCCCCCTTCAATCCAGTGCACTTACCTGGATCATCATCAGCAGCAGCAGCGGCGGCGGCGGCGCAGCTTCTCCTCAGTCCCCCGGCGCGTCTCATCGGGTCCTCCCGCTCCTGCCTCCTCCTCGGCCAATGGCATGGGGTTTGCCTTGCGGCCAATCAGGAATCGGGTATTAGACCCGCTCCCTGATTGGCCGGGAGGAGGATCCGTGTGACAATATCGAATTTTCTGCGCCCCTGTCCACCCTTTGCATCGCCCTATTAGAGCCTCTGGCTCTAATCAGGTGATTAAAAAAAAAGCCCCATTGAACTCCATGCGTCCGGTGCCCCTGCATGCAGATTAGGGGGCCGGAAGCATGGATGGGGGGCGGCGCCCCTGCTCCCCCAGCACACCGGCCGCATTGCTTAGTTCACACCTAATTGGGACGCAGATGACATCAGGGGTCCGGTGTGTCCCCATGCTCCGTTTCACGGATGAATCAGGCCTGAATTTTTGCCTGAATTCGGACCTGAAATGGAGCCAAAGTTGCACAGGGCTTCTGTGCAATTCGCTCCGCAGCTGCCCCGGAGATGTGTGAACCAGCTCCATAAAGAGCCGGTCACATTCTCCTGTCATGCGAATTGGATGCGGGGAAACCTTGATCCAATTCGCATAAGTGTGATCCCAGCCTGATAGGCCCTTGTGGCACTATTCCTTCCGCTGACACCAAGGATGGGTACACTGTACCTCAGATTGATGCCAATGGTACTGCACTATTTTTCCCTTTTCACTGACAATGAGACACTATTTCTTCCCACTGACATAGACAATGGGTTACTATTCCTCCCACCGACATCAATGACAGGACACTTTTCCTCCCATTGACTCCAACAAGTGGGCACTACACCTCCCAATGATACCAACAATTAGGCACTACACCTCCCAATGATACCAACAATGGGGCACTATTTCTTCCCACTGACACCAATGATTTGGCACTATTCCTCTGACACTAAAAAGAGGGCACTATACCTCCCAGTGACACCAACAGTGGGACACTATCTCTCCCTCTGACACCAACAGGTGGGCACTATCTCTCCCATTGACACCAACAGTGGGACACTATATCTCCCATTGCACCAACACTGGGGCAGTAATTTCTCCCAGTGACACCAATGATAGGGTACTATTCCTTCCATTGACAACTACGACGGGAGCAGAATTCCTCTTTCCATTAACCACAGGTGCTAGGCTATGTTTTACTTCCACTGCTCATCAACCCTGGAACATTGAATTGACCTTTTGTTCAGAAAATGTGAGGGCCCCTGGTCTAAAGACTCCAATCCCCAAAAATATGCAAAAATGGTAGTTTATTGAAATAAAGAGCATGATATATTTACACAGAATCAACAAATATGAAATTAGACAAATTCAGGCAGATACAGTAAGCTCAAATAAGGCATGGGATATACAAGTTTAGGAATAAGCCAGCTGAAGAAGGAGAGGACTTGGGTTTGCGTAGGCTAAATAAAAGCCCACCTCCATCTGTTGGTCCTCAGCAGCCAAGCACAGGCCAATCTATTCCTTATGCTGTCCATGGTTGCCAGACTCTCTCAAACTTTTTAGGACAGTTCACAATTATTTAAATCAATTTGTACATCGGTGGAAGCATTCCATTTACATAGAATTGCCTTCTTAGCATAATAGAAGTGATATGATATCAGAAATTTGGTATACCTAGGCCTCTGATCGTCACCCTATGTACCCAAAAGCGCTAGTTCAGGAGACATCGGGAGGGACAACTGCAGATGGTTATTGATCACCTCAAATACCTCCGTCCAAAACCATTCCACCCGAGGACAACTCCAGAACACATGGAAATAAGACCCCAAAGCAGAGTGACATGGTCCACAAGGGGAGTCCCTTTGAGGACATTGTCTGTGCAGTCTCTGGGGGGTGTAATACACCCTATGAAGGAATTTAGTCTGAATTAGTTTATCCCTAGTGGAATGCAATCGTTTTTTGCTATTTGATGCTGATATTAGTTGAGAAAATTCTATTCATAGCTTCTATTAGATGAACAAATATAGAACTAAAGCCCCGTACACACGAGTCGAAATTCAGCCGGGAATTTTCGTCCGACGACCGATATGCCGATTTTCGGCTTCTTAGTATGATGCTTCTGACAACCGACTCCGACTTTTCGGCCGAAAAAATTCTGGTGTGCAGGCTATAAAATTTTTGTCCTCCGTCAACACACGTCCGATTTTCGTGCAGTCAGTACAGATTTCGACAGGGAAAAATCTTATGAGCAAGACTGGGCATGCTCAGAGAAGAAAGAACACAAAGAAAGCAAACCAACACATGACATCACTTCTGAAGTAGAATTCTGTCGTGCGGGAAAATTTGTGTGCAGTCTAGAGCACATTCCAACCAACAGACACCACTCTGGACAAAAGACGGACGACCGGTCGACGAAAATTCGTTGCATGTGTATGAGGCTTAAGTGACTATAGCTTTGAGTTCTAATCAAAAGCGTTTTATAGCCTAATTCAAATCAAAACACTGAACCATTTACACCAGGTGTAGTTTTTTTTTGGCATGAGGGATGACAGCTCTATCATTTATTACATACCATCATCAGTATCAAATGTCCAAAGCAATGGTCCCCAACCTGTGGGTCATGGCCAGAATGCAGCATTTTGCTCACCCTTTAGGCTTAGTTCCAGTGGCGGCTGGTGCTCCAAATTTTTTTTTTTTGGGGGGGGGGGGGGGGGCGCAAACAGAAAAATGTAATAGGCATTGCTTTGCGGCAAAAAACGCTGTAAAAAATTGCGTGACTTTGAGGTTGCAAAAGTGTGAAAGGGGCCTTCAGTAATTAAGGTATAGTGTGCCCCCTTTCAAAGCAGAGAGACCAGCGTGCCCCCTTTTAATGCAGTGACCAGCGTGCCCCCTTTCAATGCACAGTGACCAGCGTGCCCCCTTTCAATGCGCAGTGACCAGCGTGCCCCCTTCAAAACACTGACCAGCGTGCCCCCTTCAATGCAGAGACCAGCATACATGCCCCCTTCAATGCAGAGACCAGCGTACATGCCCCCTTCAATGCAGTGACCAGCGTACATGCCCCCTTAAATGCAGTGACCAGCGTACATACCCCCTTCAATGCAGTGACCAGCGTACATGCCCCCTTCAATGTAGTCACCAGCGTACATGCCCCCTTCAATGTAGTGACCAGCGTACATGCCCCCTTCAATGTAGTGACCAGCGTACATGCCCCCTTCAATGTAGTGACCAGCATACATGCCCCCTTCAATGTAGTGACCAGCGTACATGCCCCCTTCAATGTAGTGACCAGCATACATGCCCCCTTCAATGCAGAGACCAGCGTGCGTGCCCCCTTCAATCCAGTGCACTTACCTGGATCATCATCAGCAGCAGCAGCGGCGGCGGCGGCGCAGCTTCTCCTCAGTCCCCCGGCGCGTCTCATCGGGTCCTCCCGCTCCTGCCTCCTCCTCGGCCAATGGCATGGGGTTTGCCTTGCGGCCAATCAGGAATCGGGTATTAGACCCGCTCCCTGATTGGCCGGGAGGAGGATCCGTGTGACAATATCGAATTTTCTGCGCCCCTGTCCACCCTTTGCATCGCCCTATTAGAGCCTCTGGCTCTAATCAGGTGATTAAAAAAAAAGCCCCATTGAACTCCATGCGTCCGGTGCCCCTGCATGCAGATTAGGGGGCCGGAAGCATGGATGGGGGGCGGCGCCCCTGCTCCCCCCACACCCTGGCCGCATTGCTTAGTTCACACCTAATTGGGACGCAGATGACATCAGGGGTCCGGTGTGTCCCCATGCTCCGTTTCACGGATGAATCAGGCCTGAATTTTTGCCTGAATTCGGACCTGAAATGGAGCCAAAGTTGCACAGGGCTTCTGTGCAATTCGCTCCGCAGCTGCCCCGGAGATGTGTGAACCAGCTCCATAAAGAGCCGGTCACATTCTCCTGTCATGCGAATTGGATGCGGGGAAACCTTGATCCAATTCGCATAAGTGTGATCCCAGCCTGATAGGCCCTTGTGGCACTATTCCTTCCGCTGACACCAAGGATGGGTACACTGTACCTCAGATTGATGCCAATGGTACTGCACTATTTTTCCCTTTTCACTGACAATGAGACACTATTTCTTCCCACTGACATAGACAATGGGTTACTATTCCTCCCACCGACATCAATGACAGGACACTTTTCCTCCCATTGACTCCAACAAGTGGGCACTACACCTCCCAATGATACCAACAATTAGGCACTACACCTCCCAATGATACCAACAATGGGGCACTATTTCTTCCCACTGACACCAATGATTTGGCACTATTCCTCTGACACTAAAAAGAGGGCACTATACCTCCCAGTGACACCAACAGTGGGACACTATCTCTCCCTCTGACACCAACAGGTGGGCACTATCTCTCCCATTGACACCAACAGTGGGACACTATATCTCCCATTGCACCAACACTGGGGCAGTAATTTCTCCCAGTGACACCAATGATAGGGTACTATTCCTTCCATTGACAACTACGACGGGAGCAGAATTCCTCTTTCCATTAACCACAGGTGCTAGGCTATGTTTTACTTCCACTGCTCATCAACCCTGGAACATTGAATTGACCTTTTGTTCAGAAAATGTGAGGGCCCCTGGTCTAAAGACTCCAATCCCCAAAAATATGCAAAAATGGTAGTTTATTGAAATAAAGAGCATGATATATTTACACAGAATCAACAAATATGAAATTAGACAAATTCAGGCAGATACAGTAAGCTCAAATAAGGCATGGGATATACAAGTTTAGGAATAAGCCAGCTGAAGAAGGAGAGGACTTGGGTTTGCGTAGGCTAAATAAAAGCCCACCTCCATCTGTTGGTCCTCAGCAGCCAAGCACAGGCCAATCTATTCCTTATGCTGTCCATGGTTGCCAGACTCTCTCAAACTTTTTAGGACAGTTCACAATTATTTAAATCAATTTGTACATCGGTGGAAGCATTCCATTTACATAGAATTGCCTTCTTAGCATAATAGAAGTGATATGATATCAGAAATTTGGTATACCTAGGCCTCTGATCGTCACCCTATGTACCCAAAAGCGCTAGTTCAGGAGACATCGGGAGGGACAACTGCAGATGGTTATTGATCACCTCAAATACCTCCGTCCAAAACCATTCCACCCGAGGACAACTCCAGAACACATGGAAATAAGACCCCAAAGCAGAGTGACATGGTCCACAAGGGGAGTCCCTTTGAGGACATTGTCTGTGCAGTCTCTGGGGGGTGTAATACACCCTATGAAGGAATTTAGTCTGAATTAGTTTATCCCTAGTGGAATGCAATCGTTTTTTGCTATTTGATGCTGATATTAGTTGAGAAAATTCTATTCATAGCTTCTATTAGATGAACAAATATAGAACTAAAGCCCCGTACACACGAGTCGAAATTCAGCCGGGAATTTTCGTCCGACGACCGATATGCCGATTTTCGGCTTCTTAGTATGATGCTTCTGACAACCGACTCCGACTTTTCGGCCGAAAAAATTCTGGTGTGCAGGCTATAAAATTTTTGTCCTCCGTCAACACACGTCCGATTTTCGTGCAGTCAGTACAGATTTCGACAGGGAAAAATCTTATGAGCAAGACTGGGCATGCTCAGAGAAGAAAGAACACAAAGAAAGCAAACCAACACATGACATCACTTCTGAAGTAGAATTCTGTCGTGCGGGAAAATTTGTGTGCAGTCTAGAGCACATTCCAACCAACAGACACCACTCTGGACAAAAGACGGACGACCGGTCGACGAAAATTCGTTGCATGTGTATGAGGCTTAAGTGACTATAGCTTTGAGTTTGGGGAGAAGAGGTTCTCACTCTTCACTCACAACTTCACCTGTCAATGCAGTAATGTGCTATCTACATAATTTCAGGTATAAAAAAGACTGAAACAGCTACATGGATTTAACTGGTTAAAGCAGACATGGCATCTAAAATGTAAGGTCTGATTTTAAAGTGCCCCCAAACTCCTTTTCTGAATAGCAGTAAAACAAAAGTTAGATAATATTCTTATATTTTCCCGGATCCTGCCTAAAGTGCCTAGGCAAGGGTGATATCATCCTCCTTTCATCAAGATCTGGGGAATGTATAGTCCTCAAATCCCACTGAGAAGACATTCCCTGGAATGTTCTGTAGTGTCCTGAGATATCTGGAGTACTACCCCCAGATGTTGTTGGTAGGAGAAGGACTTCACCCCCTGCACCATGGAAGCCATATAAAGATGAGAATATTACCCTCCCCGCTGGTGTTTTTCAAATGCCTATGCTGTATTTTAGCAAATAAGAGGGTAGCCTAAAAAGCAGATCTTGTATTAAGGACTTTAGCTGGTCCAAATCATATTATTCCCACAGATACTAGTAAGAGTGGTCAAGTGTATATCTGGTCAAAAAATTAACTAGTACAATACATTCTCTGCAATTCAATTTGCTCAAATAGGCTGAAAATTCCATGGAACATTTTTTTTCTTCCAAAAGTACATACAGAACTGTTGATTTAACCTCCTTCTGCACGCGCTATAGCCGAAAGACGGCTACAGCGCGGGCTCTAATTTCCGGGAGGCCGTCTTTATACGGCGTCCCAGTGATAGGCTCCCCGCGCGCTCCCGCGAGCTCGCATCGGGGAAAATCTGTGTCGGCTGTGTCCCTTGGACACAGCCAATCACAGATCGTGGTGAATGGCCAATCACAGCGGCCATTTACCACGTGATTGGACCATGCAATGAGAGATGATCTCATATGTAAACATATGAGATTATCTCTCATCGCCAGCTCTCCTTCCTCACACAGAGACTGCAGTGTGAGGAAGAGGAGAGCCGATAAGCGGTAAGCTGACACAGAGGAATGTAATCAGGGCACTGATCACCAGTGCACTGATTACACAAGAGGAGAAAAAAATGCCATAACTGTCCCCGCCATCAGTGCCCCCCATCAGTGCCCACAATCAGTGCCCATAGTGCTGCCAGTCAGTGCCCATCAGTGCCTGCTCATCTAGGCACTGATGGGCACTGACTAGCAGCACTATGAGCACTGAGTGTGGCCACTGATGGTGCTGCCCATCAATGCTCATCAGTGCCGCCAATCAGTGCCACCCGTCAGTGTCCATCAGTGCCACCCATCAGTGTCCATCAGTGCCGCCTCTCAGTGCCCATCAGTGCCGCCCGTCATTGCCGCCTCTCAGTGCCCAGTAGTGCCACCTCTCAGTGCCCAGCAGTGCCACCTATCAGTGCTCATCAGTGCCGCCTATCAGTGCTCATCAGTACTGCCTATCAGTGCCACCTATCAGTGCTCATCAGTGCGGCATATTAGTACCTCCTCATCAGTGCCACCTCATCAGTGCCCATAAGTGCCACCTCATCAGTGCCCATAAATGCCACCTCATCAGTGCCCATCAGTGCAGCCTATCAGTGCCCATCAGTGCCGCCTCATCAGTGCACATCAGTGAAGGAGAAAAATGTATTTATTTTCAAAATTTACTCACAGAAAATAAGAAAAACTTTTTTTTTTTTTTCAAAATTTTCTGTCTTTTTTCTTTTTTTTTTGTAAGAAATAAAAACCCAGAGATGATTAAATACCATCAAAAGAAAGCTCTATTTGTGTGAAAAAAAATGATACAAATTTCATATGGGTAAAGTGTAGCATGACCGCGCAATTGTCATTCAAAGCGTGACAGCGCTGAAAGCTGAAAATTGGCCTGGGCAGGAAGGGGGTAAAAGTGCCCAGTAGGCAAGTGGTTAAAGTACAGATACAGCCTAATAATATAAAGCAATTCAGTCCAAACTGCATACAGCTTTTTTAGAAAAATATGCTATCGTCAGTGTAGTGTATGGAAACTGTGGTTTCAATAGAGTAAGACTTAAAATGTAAGTTCACTTTTTCATGAAAAATTAAAAGATGTACTGACTTCAAATGTCCTGCCCACCCCTCCAGACCTCACTGTAGATAGGGGTTGTGATGCCTGTGTAGTGGTCTGTACACCACAACACACAGCCCTGGAGTGAGTATCAATCTTTGGTCAGCAAGACAAAAAGACTAGGCTGACCAATGAGAAGCACTTCTTTCTTGTGGGAGAACCTTACCAGTGATCGAAGATGGAAGTAGGTAGATGATCGCATGTTAGCAGGACTGAAGAGGTGAAGCTCTCTCCTTGAGGATCCTCCAGATCACATCCACCCACATTATCCAGAAAAAAACTTGGTGCGGCTCAAGATGAAATGGCCCAATCCCCAAAGATGCATTCCCAAAAGAAGGAAAGGGACTAATAGTGCATTATCCTTTAACCACTTAAGCCCCGGAAGATGTTACCCCCATTCCGACCAGGGGGTATTTTGCGATTCGGCACTGCGTGACTTTAACGGACAATTGCGCGGTCGTGCGACGCTGTACCTAAACGAATTTGGCGTCCTTTTTTTCCCACAAACAGAGCTTTCTTTTGGTGGTATTTGATCACCTGTGCGATTTTTTGATCACGCGCTATAAACAAAAAAAGAGCGTCAATTTTGCAAAAATAGCAATATTTTTCACATTTTTTTATATGAAATTCCCCAAAAAAAAAAATTTAAAAATCAAAATTTTTTTACTTTTTCGGCCAATTTGTTTTATGCTACCTATGTTTGGTAAAAAAAATCGCAAAAAGCGTATTTTGATTGGTTTGCGCAAAAGTTATCGCGTTTACTAACAAAGGGAAAGATTTCTGTCATTTTTGTTGTTTTTTTTTTTAACGTGTAATGGCGGCGATCTGCGATTTTTTTTGCGGTACTGCGGCATTGGGGCGGACAGATCGGACCCTTGACTGACATTTTTGACACTTTTGGGGTTACCAGTGACATTTCTACAGTAATCAGTGCTATATATATGCACTGTTACTGTAAAAATACACTGGTAGTGAAGGGGTTAACTTTATTTGGGAGGGAGGGGCTGTGTGTATCCCTAGGGGCATGCTTTCTACTGTGATTGGCTGGGGCTTGAGCTGTATGGACACTGATCAACGGATCTACATACTAGATCCGAGTGATCAGTATCCTAACAGCAAGGAGAATGACAGGTGGCTTGTTTACACAAGCTGCCTGACATTCTCCCTCTCCCCCGCCGATCGCCGAGTGACCGGCGGACATCGGGTCCGCCGGTCACACGCGCGGGGGGGTCCGTGACCACGCGGGAGCGGGAGCGCGCCTCCGGGGGCGCGCGCTCGCTCCCTAGACCCTCACAAGCTAGTGACGTAGCCCTACGTCACTTTGCCTGTGAGGGGCTGACTGCCGACGTAGATCGGCGTTAGGCAGTCGGCAAGTGGTTAAAACCAAATTTAATAAAAGCAAATACCCTTACAGCAATCCAAGTTAAAAATCCAAGTGACGTGACGTTCTTCAGCTTGTTGCATCTTTTGCCGCACATAGTTTTTTTGGATGCTGTGGGTGGATGTGATCTGGAGGATCCTCAAGGAGAGTGCTTCACCTCTTCAGTCCTGCTAACATGGGATCATCTACCTACTTTGCTTGAAGTTTTTACCTCCATCATCTCTGGTAAGAGTCCATCTTTATCACTGGGCGTTATTTTATTATCACATTGTCAAGTTTATTTGGAGGCTCTGTTTTGTTTAACACATGGTAAGAGGCCATTCATTACGTTGGAATTTGAACACAATCACCATTTAAGTGTGGACTCACCACTGAATACATTATTTGCACATTTTTGATTATGGACTTTAATTGATGAACTGTATTTTGTTTACACATTATTCTGAAGTCCTCCAAGTTTGTGCACTATTTTTGCACCTACAAGATTTGATTGTTTTACACACTAATATTGTTGGTTAACTATTGAAGAGCATTATTATCCACTTTCACATAGATATGGATATGATGTGACTTTTACATTGACAATGTTTTTTTGAGACAGCACACTATTATTATTATTTTTATAGGCTCCAGACAATGCCAAGGGCAAGCATCGAGGAGGAAAAAGTGAGGCATGGTTTTGGAAAAGTCAAAAAGTCAAGGGGTGGCTAAGTCCCGTCCTGGCCATTTATTATGGAATGGGCGTACCCACTTATTCCAAAGGCAGGTACGGTGTATGGGCCAGCTGTTACTCTCCTAAATTAGGAGTTTTAGGGCATTGTCAAGGCCCTAGTCATTATCCTCTTGTAATATTGTATTGTTGTGGAACGTATCTACTGCCAATTGCACTGGGTTATGTGTACATTTTGAAGGTAAATATATTGATGTATGTAATTTGTATTGTGTCGGTTCACACTAGGGCGACACGACTTTGGGCGAGTTATTCCCATCGCCCGTGCACCACGACTTCGGCGCGGCTTGCAACGACTTCAGATAATGGAAGTCAATGCAAGTCGCTCCGATGTCGCCCCGAAGTAGTGCAGGAACCTTTTCCTAAGTCGGAGCGACTTGAGTCGCTCCTATTAGAACGATTCCAATTGCACAGCATGGTCCGCTACTTGTTAGGCGACCAAGTCGGAACAGTAGGAACGGGGACTTAAGAGTCTATTTATAAAAATCATGCTGTGCAAATGCCTCAGCATTCCATAGCGATCATGAATAATCTTTGTAATGTGTCTAATACGTGTATATCCTAGGATTGTCAGCTTCATCTAGTGGTCACACTGTGTTTTTTTTTAATGAAATACAGCATTCAGGAAAATACTGTGATATGTCCACTAGATGGAGCTGACGATTGTAGGAAATAAACATATTACACACAATATAAGGGATATGTGGAATGCTGAGGCATTCGCGCAACAAAACAATTTATAAATAGACCCCTTATTGTTGACTGTTCTCTCTCAGAAGGAATTCATATTCAACATCTTTAATATTTTAACAAAAAGGAAGCACCTGACATTTTGTGTAGTTTATTTACAGTGTAGTACCCCAGGTCATGAAACATCCACATATATTGCTGTATATGGCACAAATATCCCTTTTAGAAAAGGGATTCACATCTTAGTGTTTTTGGTTCTTTTAAAGACTAGGAGCAAGAAACTTTTCAATGGAAGGCTATATGAATTATTGAGACAAGCCATCAAACTATTGTATATAGCTGTTCTGCAGGATCAGACCTACAGTATAGAAGAACCAGGGGTCTTGAACTCTATTTGAGAAAATTATATAAAGCAAAATGAGCTGACTCAAGCCTTCAAAGCCAACAAAGTGTTTTCAGATGTATTGCCAAACTTCTAGCATCCCTAACATTTACCGAACAGGTGGAAAAACCTGGCAGATCACTGTTTACCTGTGTAAACAATTGTTAAAATGGCTTATGCAAATATATATTTAATACAAAAGTTGCAAAAATATGCATTTCAAAAGGACATTGAAGTGAAGTCAGTGTAGGTCATAGGTGTGTGCAGAAAATGGCATTAGGGTGTTGACCCCAAAGGTTCCCGGCCAAGCCACCCCTCCCAACTGCGTCTTTCCTTGGAGAAGAGAAGTAAAGCAGTGGCAAATAATCTGTGTATTGGAACAAGATGCAAGGTTTAGGAATGTGTAACATACAGAGTATCACACTCAGGAGTGCACACCATAGAGGGCACAGGAGTGTGTATTGTGCAGTGCTGAGGTGTACGTATCAAACAGGTCACAGAAAAAAACTAGCACAAGGGACACTACTTACTGTACATATCTCCACAGCTCACCTCTTTTTGCTGCATCCACAGTTCAACTTCCTCCATCCACAGCTCACCTCTTCTTCATCCATCCACAGTTCACCTTTTCTTCCTCCATTCACACCTCACCTTTTCTTCCTCCATCCACAGCATACCTCTTCTTCCCCAATCGTAGCTCACCTCTTCTTCCCCATTCGTAGCTCACCTCTTCTTCCCCATTCGTAGCTCACCTCTTCTTCCCCATTCGTAGCTCACCTCTTCTTCCCCATTCACAGCTCACTTTTTCTTCCCCTGGCCGCAGCTCACCTTTTATTCCTCCGTCTACAGCTCACCTCTTCTTCCCCATTCAGAGCTTACTTCTTCTTCCGCTGGCCGCAGCTCACTTTTTCTTTCTCCATCCACAGCTCACCTCTTCTTCCCCCTGTTCACAGCTCACCTCTTCTTCCCCCTGTTCACAGCTCACCTCTTCTTTTTTCATTCACAATTCTTTTTTTTCTTCCTCCATCCACAGCACACCCTTTCTTCTTTTGTCCACAGTTCACCTTTTCTTCCTCCATTCACAGCTCATTTTTCTTTATCCATCTATAGCACACCCTTTCTTCCTTTGTTCACAGTTCACCTCTTCCTCCATCCACAGCGCACCTCTTCTTCCCCATTCGTAGCTCACCTCTTCTTCTCCATTCACAGCTCACTTCATCTTCCCCTGGCCGCAGCTCACCTTTTATTCCTCCGTCCACAGCTCACCTCTTCTTCCCCATTCATCAATAATGATCTGAAGCTTTTTAGTAAGATTCTTGGTTCCAGGTTATCTGCTATCATCCCTAAACTCATCTCCTCTGCACAATCAGGATTTATTCCGAAACGCCAAATCACGGATAACATCAGACTTGCTTGTGATATCATTCAAGATGCCAATTTACTAAAAAAAAACTATTAATGCTGGGTCTTGATATACACAAGGCCTTCAATATCGTCTCTTGGCAACATCTTTGATTAAAATTACCTAAATACGGTTTTGATAACAAATTCCTTAATGGATTTTTGGCTCTATACGATAGCCCTAAAACCAGGATCAGAACCCCGGGTTGTAATTCTTCATTTTTCCCACTTGGTAGGGGCATGCGCCAGGGCTGTCCCTTACCCCCCCCCCCCCCCGTTTTATTTGCTCTGGCCCTAGAACCACTATGTATTGCACTTAAAAGTCACCCAAATATTATCGGATACATGAAAGGTAATACGGATTATAGACTGAGTTTATATGCAGATGATGCCCTATTATTCCTCTCAAACCCTACTGCTTCATTGCCCAAACTTTTGAATATTTTAGACAGATTTGCAGGTATCTCTGGCCTGGGTGTAAATATGTCTAAATCCGTAGCACTTCCTATAAACTTCTCTGAGGCAGATCTTTCTCTCCTGAAGCTCTCTTTTTCCTTCACTTGGACAGCCGATAAAATTTCATATTTGGGTATTCTGCTAGCTAAGGATTATAAACTTCTATTTCAATATAACTCCCCCCCCCCCCCCCCTATTCACTAAAATACGAAACATATGATAGTATCTGATACCCTTAAGATCTGGGGAAAGGTGGGGAAGGGATGGCCTCTAACTTCAGATCCTCCTTTTGGTGCCTCTTTCTTTGGCAATCCAAGGTTTAAAGAAGTATTTTGCTCCCCTGACAGATTTATCTGGTGGTCTGAAAATAAATTGAACAGAGTTACAGATCTTTATGACAGTGGAGTTTTTTTCGTTTTTGAAAAGCTAGTGGATATGAAAAAGATCCCCATCTCTGAAAAATCTAACTATGACCTTATTAACCACTTAAGCCCCGGAAGATTTTACCCCCTTCCTGACCAGGGCCTATTTTGCGATTCGGCACTGCAACGGACAATTGCGCGGTCGTGCGACGCTGTACCTAAACAAATTTGGCGTCCTTTTTTCCCACAAACAGAGCTTTCTTTTGGTGGTATTTGATCACCTGTGCGATTTTTTGATCATGCGCTATAAACAAAAAAAGAGCGTCAATTTTGCAAAAATAACAATATTTTTCACATTTTTTATATGAAACCCCCCCCCCCCCCCCAAAAAAAATGTAAAAATCCAAATTTTTTAACATTTTAGGCCAATTTGTTTTTTTTTACCATATGTTTGGTGAAAAAAAAAAGCAAAAAGCCTATTTTGATTGGTTTGCGCAAAAGTTATTGCGTTTACTAACAAAGGGAAAGATTTTTGTAATTTTTGTTGTTTTTTTTTAACGCGTAATGGCGGCGATCTGCAATTTTTTTTGCGGGACTGCGACATTGGGGCGGACAGATCGGACCCTTGACTGACATTTTTGACACTTTTGGGGTTACCATTGACATTACTACAGTAATCAGTGCTATACATATGCACTGTTACTGTAAAAATGACACTGGCAGTGAAGGAGTTAACTGTATTGGAGAGGGAGGGGTTAAGTGTGTCCCTAGGGGCGTGTTTCTAACTGTGATTGGCTGTGGCTTGATGTGTAAGAACAGTGACCAACGGTCCTACATAGTAGAACCGTTTGATCACCATTCTTACACAGGGGAGACTGACAGGCGGCTTTGTTTACATTAGCCGCCTGCCTTTCTCCCACTGTCACGGACGATCGCGAGTGCTCGCTCCCAAAACCCTTACAGGTTAGCGACGTAACCCTACGTCACTTTGCCTGTGAGGGGCTGACTGCCGACGTAAATAGTCGTGCGGCGGTCGGCAAGTGGTTAAAGCATACTTTGAAACATATTTTACCCGATCATCTGGTTCTTCTTTCGGGGTTTTCAAGTATATTTGCCTCATTGACCCAACAGGAAGGGGTCTAATTTCCAGGCTATATACAGATTTCAATACACGAAACCCAGAGATGAAACTCCAGTACATGCTAAATTGGGAAACAGATTTAAATATCACCGTCTCTAATGGAGACTGGTCCCACATGTGGCTTAATCTACGTAAATTCACTAAATCTTTAGGTGTAAGGGAAACTGCAGTGAAGCTTTTCACCAGGTGGTATTATACACCTGAACAGTTAAATAGATATTTTCCAGACACCACACCCAGTTGTTTTAGAGGCTGTGCGGAGGTAGGCTCCTTAAGGCATATTTTCTGGGATTGTAGTAAAATTGCACATACCTGGTCGGAGGTATTCTCCCTGGTGAAGAAAAAAACTGGGAAGAATATTGCTCTATCTCATCTTCATTGCTTACTATTCCAAAATATCCCAGACCTATCTATTCAACTCACCCGGCTGGTTCACACTATTTGTGTAGCAATGATGTGGACTATAGCCAAACATTGGAAGGATACAGCCGTTCCCCTTCTCTCTTTGCAGAATAGAAGAGATTAGATCTATGGAATACATTCATCACACTATAACAGACTCTAAAAAACTATTTGAACTTAAATGGACCCCTTGGTTTCTATACAAATGCTCTCTAGTTTCTTAAACATGGTTCACAAACTCAAATAATATATAAATATAGACTATAGGACCAGTGCTGTATTTTGGCCTAGGCCAACAAGGCCCAGGCCTAGGGCGGCACTTGGGGCAGCAAAAAAAACACCCCATCCTGAGACTCTATTGGCCACTGGTTGCTAGAACCGCCTCTCCCTCTCTCTCTCTCTCCCCCTCTCTCTCTCTCCCTCTCTCTCCCTTCTCTCTCTCTCTCCCTTCTCTCTCTTTCTCTCCCTTCTCTCTCTTTCTCTCCCTTCTCTCTCTCTGAGGGGAAAATTTACATGGGGGGGGGGGGGGGCAATTTTAGTCTTGCATAGGGCAGCACAAAACCAAAATACACCACTGTATAGGACACATATTTTTGATGGATATTTTAGTTATCTATATCCCTTCTTTGTTTTAAGATGATGGATGCTGGCCCCTCTTCAAGAGGCAGGAGAGGGGCTGGTACCACAAGTTCTTTTTTTTTCTACAATTTTGCGTTTAATAACAGTATTCTTTGCATGGTAATTTGAACTAGTGCATTATTGTATGATTGTATGGACGTTCAAGTTACATTTTTATCATTTTCTTTTATAATTTTGTATCTTAATTACCTTCAATAAACGTTTATAAACAAAAAAAAAAATAAAAGAACTGTTAGCACAGTAGAGTAACAGTGACTGCAAATTATTAGATCAAGGTCTATCAATACATAGTGGATACACTATTTCTCTCATAATTTCTACTTCCAGACTAGCAATGAGCAAATGTGCTTTAGTTTGGTTCACAGCCATTCGGTAAACTTGGTGCAGATTCCCCAAATCGTGAACCCAATGCAAACCCAATATTAATGCAAAGTCCATAGGAGGTCAATCTTAAAAATAATTTCCGGCTATGTTAAAGCCTAATAGGCAAGGGGTTGTCAAAGGGCAGGGGAGCTGAGCACTGCCATATGGAAAATGTATGAATGCATCCATTAATAAGACTTGAAGGGTAAACATCAAAAATAAAAATACTATCAAAATACCAAGCTTGGTGGATGTATTTAATCGGTTTGTTAGGTAAGTCACCTCTAGGATGTACTGGGGACCCCATGTAAAAAAAAAAAAAACAGCATTAGGTTTCCTGTAAAGAGCCATATCATACCCTTATCCGAGCATGCAGCCTGGCTGGCCAGCAATTAGGGGCAGCAAATGTGTGCCCCCACTCCTGAACCATACTAAGCCATATGATCTCAACATTGGAAGAGTACCTCCCTTTTGGTGTAGTATGAAATTTAAGGGGAGACCCCGTACAAAGATAAGAAAAAAGTGGGGTCTCCCTCAAAAATCCATACCAGACCCTTATCCAAGCATGCAGGAAAGGAGGAGGATTAACGTGCACCCCCACTTCTGAACCATACCACCAGGCGCCCTCAGTACGAGGGGGGTATCCTGCCAGAAGGGGCCCCTGAAAAGGTTTGTGTCACTATTTTGATGGTGACAAGGGCCTCTTCCTGATATCCCTAGCCGGGTTGATATGGGGATTGTGGAATAGGGGCTTATCAAAATCTGGAGGTACCCTTTCAAATATCCCAGATATTCACAGAGCTTGTTTCTGTTTTGTGCTGCCTGCTCAGTGCATTTATGTGAAAGCCACATATCCTATGATGTACATCCATCATCAATCACTCCGTCCAGCAATGTAGATCTATGTCAATCACAATGAACTATGTCCGACTAATAGGGGGGGGTATCTTGGGTGGCATCATTGACTAAATATAGTCACGATCAGTCTTTTTGTTAATGCTCAGCTGCTGGCTGGGGAGCTGTCATTCATGGTTAGAGTCTATCAGGAGCAGATTGTCTCGGCGGCTAACCCTTGAATGAGCCACAGATGTATGGGTCCCCTGATTCGGGATGGCAACAACCTTTTTGGAAATACCAAATCTCCTGACACATCAAGGTTGAAACCCCTGTTTGAAAAATAAAAAAAAAACATATTGAAGCTTTATTCAAGTTGTTGGCCATAAAAAGGGTATAGGGGACCGGGTACTACCCTGGGGGACATGTATCAATGCAAACATTTTTTTCAATGGGGGTAGTGTGATGATGAGAGAGACAACCTCAGCCTGGGTTCCTGCCAAGCCATGCCTCTAATGCATTTGGCTC
>NC_138779.1:199472923-199505423 GCF_965119305.1 Pelophylax lessonae | reverse complement strand
ATTTGTTCTAGTAGGTAAAAATTGGGAGGATTTAGGTTGGGAGGAGGGGGACTGTTTACATTTTTATTTGGGGGCCATATTGGGGGCTTACAGAGGAATATTATGCTTGGTTGGGAGGGGGAGCACTCAGATCAGTGCTAGATTTTTTTGTGAAGGGGAGGGGTGGGATTTTTGCTGAGACATGGTACTCACACGTTACAGGGGGGTGGGCGCACTTTGTCATCTTTGCCCTAAGCACTAGATGGCCTTATCCCGGCACTGGGTGGGAGGCTTATTGGAATCTGAAAGCCCCCTCTGATAATAAGAGGATATCCTAGATAACGGAACCCGCACCCCCCCCCCCCCCCCCCCATGTGCAATCTACTACAGTGCATTTTTAGGCAGTACCCATTGAGATAGATAGATAGATAGATAGATAGATAGATAGATAGATAGATAGATAGATAGATAGATAGATAGATAGATAGATAGATAGATAGATAGATAGATAGATAGATAGATAGATAGATAGATAGATATTGATTACAATAAATAGATACATTTGATGATAATAGATATAGGGATAGACAAGCAGATCTGAAGTCTGAATATGTAATTTGTGAATTTCTACGCATGTCTTGTGCGATCTAACACGCAGCGATTTGCTTTTCTAGGCAGTGCCCGGAGCTGCATCACATGTGAAGTCTTTGGTGTAGGAAACAATGACTGTACCGGTGATCTGCAGCAGTGTGAAAATGATGATGATTTCTGTATAACACAAATAGAAGACAGCATAATAGGTAAGATATTAAAGTCAAGCCTAAAAATATTGTATATTGTACATTACAAATTCCTGTTCCTTTGTACTAAATGTAAGACAAGCTTGTAAGTAAGTAAGGTAATATCAAATACATTTTACCTTTTTGGCCCTTAAAGGGTATTTCCTCTTTTTTCAGCCTAATTTGGGAAAACCCTCTATATGTTTGTATGTGTTTCCATTCTCACAGAATTCCTATTTTTTTGTTTTATACATCTATATGTAGCACTGCTCCCTTGGGAGCTGCTGGTTATGGGTTCCCCTGGGTTACCATTAGCAACAACATGACAGTTCAACATTTTCAAAGTGATTTTCGCTCAGTCAGGAAACAGTCTAGTAGCTTTGGTTTTTGTGTTTTTATTGAGAACTTGGATGGGAGAAGGGAATGAGTGGGATACCCCAACTGGTATGAGTGATATTGCTGAGTGCGGCAAGGCCGCTGCTTCACCTTGTCAAAAGCAGTAAAGAAGTAGTTAATGAACTATTTAGATGAACTAGACTGTACTGCCGAACACTCTTCAGGGCCCTTCCTGGCACCCCCTTTGTTCCTATTCTTCAGGGTTATCTACACAGCACCCCCTTTACTGTTTCACTTCCTGTGTGAGCTGGCTCCTTGATCCTCTGACTTCTCTGGAGTGGTCCCCTTTCCTGGGCTGACCCTTTGGCAAATCTCCTGGTACTTACAGACACTGTTTTTCCCGAGAGACTCTGCCAGCAGCTCCACTGTCAGCGCTCTGGATCCTCTGCAGCTCAGCTCCACACCTGGTCCCTAGGCCAACCACCTGAACCCCCTTCCTCGCACCTGCAGCAGGAGAGACAGCCTTCAGCCTCCTCTTGGGACTATGCTTCCTGCCAAATCACGCCCTGTCAAATGTCCCCTCAGTATTTATGGTCAATCCCAGGATGCATTGCAAGAATGCCCTCCCTCTGGGACTGCCATAAAACATGATGTGTCACTAGCTAGGTTTCCTCCACTGTCCAGCAAGCTCCCTCATTGGGTGCAGTGGGGACACTCCCTTAGACCCAGTGAATCACACCTGGAAACATGTGACAGGCAACCTAATAGATTGGGCTCCCCTGATAAGCAGAAGGAGCAATAGAAGCGTTCCTACCTAACTAGGAGGATACTACATATATATATATATATATATATTTCTTCTCATTTTGATTGAAGGCATTATGACTGATTCTAATGCCGGCCATATATGGATCAAAATGAGGCTGGTTCTGCAAGGACCAACTATTGATCGACTTGTGTACAACAAGCTGGCAACACTAATCATTGTATTCCACCGGCCAGGAAGGTTCCCCAATGGCAGAATACAATAGTGCAACAGGAGTGATCCCATCATCCACATCTAATGTGTGGATGGGGGAATTGGTTCATTTTTTTTTGTTTTTGTTGTTTGAAAAAAAAAAAATTAATAAATAAATAATCCTGTAGAGTTTGCCTAAGGCCGGCCATACACGGTTAAAAATCATTAATGAACAGGCTGAATGTACCATGTTGATCAATCGATCAACTTGGTTACAACCAGCCTGCCGACTTTGCTTCAGATTATTGCAAGCAGCTGCTATTGCCAATATCAATAATTACAGTTTTCTGATCACTCGGATCCGTTTTCATTGTCTACTGACTATAACGAGTCTTTATGCTGTTTTGATTATGTAGATCCCAGGTCCTTTAAATCTCTCTGTTATAACATTATGTATTGTCTGATGTACTCAGTAAGCTTATGTTCACTTTGAGAGCTACATTTGTACACTTTACTTTATTGTGGAAATGTGAAATAAAAATTTGGTAAACATAATAAAAAACAGAAAGAAGCAAAGGGGAAGCCTGGACAATGTGAAAAAGAGTCTATAGCTCCACCTGCTGGCTTACAAGAGGAATGCAAACTATTAATTTGCAATATTTCACATTTACCTGACTAGATATATCATCTTCTATCATTTTTGTTTTCCTTAGTCTATAATAATGACCATAATATATAACATTATACATTTCCAATGACTTGCTGTGTTTTGTTCCTTCTTTAGGCACCGATAACAGAGTTGTAGTCAAAAAGAGGTGCATGCCTGCTTCTAACAGAAATGTTTGTCAGCCAGAACCAATGAAAGTAGATTGTGGGGAATTCAAACTTTTCCTGTATTCAGAATGCTGCGATGAAGATGGATGTAATTCCAATGGGATCCAAAGTAAGTGCGACTTTTCTAAGTGTGGTTGTATGCAAACAGTTGAATGCATAGTTTGATAATATCCCTAACTGCTAAAATAGACATAATTCTAATTGGTTTTCTAATATAGGCACCTTTATACTAGACAATGTGACCAGGACCAAACCATTTAAATGTTCCTACTGCAGTCACAACAATAAAGCTTGGTTAACGCTGTGATTGGATAATGAAGTAGCAGCAGATTGCTTATGAGAACACTTCTGTGTTCTCCTCCCAATCAGCAAGCTCCATTTGGTAACTTGCCAGTAGAAAAGTTTGATTGACTTAGAGTACTGCCTTTTCCTCTCTGGGTTGATTACTTTAGGCACTAGGTCTATTTTTTAATGACAGGCCCCTCTAGGTATAGGTTAAAAAAACAGCTCTGGCTGCGGTACTCACTACCTTTACCAATGCTGCCAAATGCAGTGATGCCTTTCAGCCACTAGATGTCTTCTGTTTTTTTTTGATCAAATTATGTTCAAGGTCTTTTAACCTGGAAGACTGAGAAATTATAGCTGAATATTAATTTGCTTATATTTTGCCTTCCCTTGGTGCTCCTTTCTCCCTTTATCAATAATAAAAACAGTTTTTCTTGCATTCCAAACTTTGTAATTGGTTTGGTTATGTCATCACTAAGTCTGTGTGCTTCTCTGTGCAATGCAGGCAGATCATGGCTGGTGGGAAGGGCCTGCATGGTTCCCATGTAGACTGCATATGCTTGCAGACTACCCCAGGTAACCCCCACATGTGATTCTGAACCTCCATGATTGAAAGAATTAACCAGTGCCTATTTTGCGATTCGACACTGCGTGACTTTAACGGACAATTGCACGGTAGTGCGACGCTGTACCCAAATGAAATTGACGTCCTTTTTTTCCCACAAACAGAGCTTTCTTTTGGTGGTATTTGATCACCTGTGCAATTTTTTGATCATGCGCTATAAACAAAAAAAGAGCGTTTTGCAAAAATAAATATTTTTCACATTTTTTTATATAAAATTCCCCCCAAAAAATGTAAAAATCAAAATTTTTTAACATTTTAGGCCAATTTGTTTTCTGCTACATATGTTTGGTAAAAAAAATTGCAAAAAGCATATTTTAATTGGTTTGCACAAAAGTTATTGCGTTTACTAACTAAGGGAAAGATTTTTGTCATTTTTATTGTTTTTTTTTTTTTTAATGAGTAATGGCGGCGATCTGCGTTTTTTTTTTTTGCGGGACTGCGACATTGCGTTGGACAGATCGGACCCTTGACTGACATTTTTGACACTTTTGGGGTTACCAGTGACATTACTGCAGTAATCAGTGCTATACATATTCACTATTACTGTAAAAATGACACTGGCAGTGAAGGGGTTAACTTTTTTTGAGAGGGAGGGGTTAAGTGTGTCTCTAGGGGCGTGATTCTTACTGTGATTGGTTGTGGCTTGAGGTGTAAGAACAGTGATCAACGGTCCTACATAGCAGAACCGTATGATCACTATTCTTACACGGGGGAGAATGACAGGTGGCTGTGTTCACATTAGCCGCCTGCCTTTCTCCTGGTGTAACCGACGATCGCGAGTGAGCGGCGGACATCGGGTCCGCCGGGCACACGCGCGGGAGGGGGTCCTTGACCGAGCAGGAGCGTGCATCCGGCGGCGTGCGCTCGCTCCCCAGAGCCTCACAGGCTAGCGATGTACCCCTACGTTACTTTGCCTGTGAGGGGCTGACTGCCGCCGTACATAGTCGTGCGGCAGTCGGCAAGTGGTTAAATGGCATTGGTGCCAAAACTATGCAAGCACCATCAGGTAGGAGGTTTTTTATTATTTTCTTCCACAGCGTAAAACTAACACACACAAAAAAGTGCACATGGCCCTCCTCCAATGAAAAAGGGCCCTGACTCTGATCCCCCAGGTGTGCAAGGTTCCTGACAGGGACTGGGGCACTCGTGAACCAATCAGCTGAAAGCAGACAGACCTCCTTTTACCTGCCATAGCAAGGTCCATCCAAGTACTGGGTGGACCCCATGCATACTTGCCAACTGTCCCTTTTTTCCTGGGACAGTCCCTGCAAATAGGAGCCTGTCCCAGGTAATTTATATTGTCCCTGAAAGCGCCTGGAAATCGGGCTGCCCGTAAATGTTACGCAGAAGTAGTGCAGCTGAATGGGAGACTTATTCCAACTCTGCTACTGTGTCCTTAAGTTTGAATTACAGGAAATTAAACCTTTTTTCATTTCCTGTAATTCTCTCTATATTGAGTAGACTCTATAATCTGATAAGTAGGCGAGATAAATTATGCAGAGTGGGCGGAGCTTCAGGGAAGTGGGTGTGGTAATTGATAGCTGTGATGCAAATTGTCACTGGAAATTTTTTTTAAATGTTGGCAACTATGCCCATGGATGGTGAGAACTTGACCATATGCCCTCAGCCAAGACTTTCAGGGCTAGTCGGAGGACCTACCCCCTACTAATTGGGAGTGAGTAAAGTTCCATGTGCCTTGCAAAAATAAACTAGTGCTATTAGGACCTTCAATCAGCTACAACTCAGGGAACCCTCAGAAACCTCTGGAGGAACCCTAGGGTTTCATGGAACATAGATTCCCCAATCCCATCCTATGCAGCCTCCGCTGCACTGGAGCTGAATGAATAGGAAGCAGTCTGAGGCTTCCAGTTCATTCACAAACTGAAGTAAACACGGTTTACTATGCTTTATTTATAAATAAACACAGTGAAGGATTGGATACCAATCACTCGCTGTGCTTTCTAAGGGGCCAGTAAGTTTATTCAGAGGCATAACTAGAACCTTCAGGGCCCTGGTGCAAGAAACCATGAAGGGCCCCCCCTGAACCCCTGGCCAGGGCCCTTCCCTTCAAGCCCGGTGCTCTTCCCACTGATTCTGGGGCCCTCTACTCTCGTTGAGGAGCCCTTTATTAGAGTCCCGCAATGGGACCCTTTCACAAGTTCTGCAGTGGGCCCCCTTCCTGCCATCTTGGGGCCTCCCCACGGTGGTGGAATGCCAGGGCCCGGTCACAAGTGTGACCTTTTGCGATCCTGGAAGTTCACCCACTGGGGTCAGCAGTTTTTATTTTTTGGTACTTTATTTGTATTATTTTTTATCATTTTATTTTATTTTTTTACATTGTCACTGACTATGACTCTGTCCATTCAGAAAAGGAAGGAGCTGGTAAATTACATATTCACCGACCCCTTCCTGGTTCTCTATTGTGACACATCCCCTGCAGCAGCCGGCAGGAGAGGGATGGGAGCACAGAGTGGGGTGGGGGGGGGGGCACACAGGGGCCCAGAGACAGCAGTGAATTGGATAGGAGGAGTGGCGGGGCAGCATTCAGAGGAACCAATCTCCTCCATTTTCCTCCTGCAGCTACAGGAGGAAAAAGGAGGACAGTGATTTCTCTACATGCTGCCCCCGCCGTCCCTCCTATCCAGGTGTACAGGGGAGCCGCACAGGCCCCCTGGAGCATGGGGCCCGGTTGCAATTGCAACCCCTGCAACCCCTGTAGTTACGCCCCTGAGTTTATTATATTTCCTGCCCCCCACCCACTCCCCCGGCTCTCCCTCTGAAGATGCCTTCAGCCCTGCAGCAGCAGAAGAGTGCCAGAAACTACAAAAGGGAAGATTCATAGATAGAGTTCTTAAGTGATAAAGTGCTGGAAAAGGACTCAACCCAGGATGTTCTACTTAGGACTGAAGTATTACTTTTGGTTGTAATGTGTCTTTAGGGTATCTGAGAAATTAATGTTCTTTGAAAAGCAACTACAGATTCTGATAGGTCATGTAATGAAGGTTTTTCCTTTTGATGGTCGTTGACTATTTTTTTCTTCCTTCTTTTTTTTGCAACATCAAGTGCCGGCAGAGGACACAACCAAGAATGGTCATCAATGCCCAACCTGCTTTGTGGAGAACAGTGATGCGTGCCCAACAACAGTAATGACAGATTGTACCGGCAATGCAAAAACATGCTTGGGCTTCGCAGGCCATGTAACTCGCCCAGGTAATGCATATCTCCTAACTGTCCCTGATACGAAGGGTCTGTCCCTGAGTCCCTCTTTACTCCTCAAATGTCCCTCTTACTGCTATGAGATATAGACACAAAAAAAAAAAAAAAAAAAAAGCATACACTAGAATTGGGGCCTATTTATGAAAAATAAATTACAGAGCTGCTTATCCTGCAAAACTGCATGTACATATATTTTGTGTGAATGGGGACACAATTAAATGCCACAAAGCTTTTTTTCTCTCCAGGTTCAATGTTATTCATTAATACAGCAAAGAGTGTATCAGAAAAAAAATGCATTGTGGCCACTAGATGGAGCTGGCGAACATAGTAAATAAGTATTTATTCATATGATTGTCGGCTCCATCTAGTGGCCATAACTGAGGATTTTCCTGATGTACTCTACTCTTTTTAACTTCCCTGGTGGTCTGATTATGTCAGGATTTCTGTGCTAAAAGCGGTATATTGTTTTGCATGGAAATCTGTTGTTTTATATTTTAAAACTTGCCTTCCCCTGCGATCCCCCGCTGTCCTCCCCCACTGTCCTCCAGCCATCCTCCTGCTGTCCTCCTGCTCTGTGCTCGGCCGATGCTGGTGTTGTAAAATTTTGTCGGACCCATGAAAATTCCGGACCTCGTCACTTCCGGCTGGTGCGAGCCCCAGTGCGCATGCGCTCAAGACATTTTCAAGGTCCGATTAAATTGTAAGACTTAGCGAACAGCTGATTGAGAGGAGGAGGGGCTGAGGTGGGACGCACACACCGCCATGGGAAATTTGCTGTCACGGGTGAACCATATGTGCTGGAGACCCCAAAATTTATCACAGGTAGCCAAGACGCTCCCCTACAGCTGATAAAAATTTGGGGTCTTGGGATGAATGGGCGCGGAGCAGTGACCCCGAGGCCCGGATAGCTACATCCCTATGTGACTATCAAAAGTGTTGATTGTCCTAAACCTCTCATACAATTAAAAAATAATAATTACATTTTTAATTATTATTATTATTATTGGTAATGGGTATGGGTAATGTTCCCATTGTTGAACCCATGCATGCACTCTAACACACATGGCTGCATACACACCTACTCAAGTGTCTGAAGGCACACAAATGTATTAATTTAGTGATGTATTAATAAATAAAAAGCTCCCATTGGTTTGGTATTTTATAACTGCCTGAATTTCTGCTTAAAGATTTCAAATATAGCATTATGAAATTTGTCAGAGCTATACAAATGCATAAACACAATAGTTTGTTACAGGGGTGAAGACATTCAGGGCTGGGACAAGGGGTTGGCAGGAGGGGCAGCTGCCTTGAGTGCAATGGTGGTGGCGGGGGGGGTGGGGGTGCCACCTCACCACATGCTCCAGATCACTGGCTGGCAACCAGCAGACTACCAGCTTTATAAGACAATAACAACAGATGGGTGCACCGACCTTGTGCATTACCATTAAAAAGTTTATTAAAATCAAAATGGGTAGCGTACAATATACTCACAAACATAGGATATCTACAAGCATGTAGGAAATGGGAACCACTCGCCTCCAGAACACTTCTCTACTGCTGGATGACGTCCACAAAGACTTGGTATGGCTTACGCGTTTCAAGGGAGAACCTTCTTTGCCACTGAGGAAGAGGGTTCTCCCTCGAAACACGTAAGCCATACCAGATCTTTGTGGACGCCATCTCGCTATCCAGCAGTAGAGAAGTGTTTTGGAGGCGAGTGGTTCCCATTTCCTACATGCTTGTAGATGTCCTATGTTTGTGAGTATATTGTACGCTACTTATTTTGATTTTAATAAACTTTTTAGTGGTAATGCACAAGGTCGTGCGTCCTTCTCTTGTTATTGTCTTACAGTGTTTTTTGGATACCCTTGGTCCTGAGGGGGCAGCAAGACCACCTTATCTGTGCCTAAAAAAACACCTACAACATTTACCTTCCTGCATACCACTTGAGCGCAGAAGAGATACTGTTTTTTGGAATTTGTTGCACTACTAGCTTTATGTCTGACCTGACAGATACTGCTGTCACAACATGCTCCAACATGGTCACTCTCCACCCCAATGACACACAGCTGAAATAAAAAACACACAGTTCATGTGCAACTGCCTTCTAGCTGCTAGAAAACCAGCAACTGGCCATGCATGTGCAGAGCATGTTCCATGCCAACCTTGGACAGCAGAAACAAGGGAGCATAGAATGGGCCCAGGGCAGTGGACTCATTCTACATTTTACATTAGCAGCAGGGGGGGGGGGGGGGCAGTTCTGCATCCTTGCCCTAGGCGCTGGATGTATCTTTCCTAGTACCTTAGACATTAAAGTGTAAGTTCCTATGGTGCAGAGCTTGCTTTAGGCTTAAAAAATGTCTTTTGAGTTTTTGTCTGATGCCTTTTTGATCAAACCAATGGATGGTCATCAATAGATATGCCAACAGGTCTTATAATGCATGTTCCAACCCACGTCAATGTGTAAAGAATGAACGTTTTGGGAAACTCAAGGGCAGGAGAAGAAGGGGCACCACATCCTGAAATAACATCAAAGGCTATTTATATTCTGTTGTAATGGACTTTTAAGGTGCCCCAAGGAAGCCACGCTAGGGTTGCCAACTTTCTGAAATGGAAATAAGGAACTGGGGGAGGGGGCGGGGCGGGGGCGTGGCGGGGGATGTTTTTTCCAGTGCAAAAAATAAGACAACATTTTAAGGAAGTGTAGTGCAAATATCTTTATATAATTATACTTCCATAACTTTTTCTTTGCTTTCCTTACCATTTTATCTGCTACTCTCCCCCCCTTTTTTTGCTCTCCTTCCCCTTTTCTCTGCTATCCTTCCCTTTTCTTTGCACTTTCCCTTTTCTTTGCTCTCCTTCTGTTTTCTTTGCTTTCCTTCTGTTTTCTTTGCTCTCCTTCCCCTGTCTTTGCTCTCCTTCCCCTTTTCTTTTCTTTGCTCTCCTTCTGCTGTCCATCCATTTTCTTTGCTCTCCTTCCCCTTTTTATTGCTCTCCTTCCCCTTTTTATTGCTATCCTTCCCTTTTCTCTGCTCTTATTCCCCTTTTCTTTGCTCTCCATCCCTTTTCTTCTCCTCTTCCCCATTTTTTGCTCTCCTTCTCTTTTCTCTGCTCTCATTTCCCTTTTCTTTGCTCTCCTTTCCCTTTTCTCTTTGCTCTCCTTCCCGTTTTCTTTGCTCTCCTTCCCCTTTTCTTTGCTCTCCTTCCCCTTTTTTTTTGCTCTCCTTCCCCTTTTTTTGCTCTCCTTCCCCTTTTCTTTGCTCTCCTTCCCCTTTTCTTTGCTCTCCTTCCCCTTTTTTTTGCTCTCCTTCCCCTTTTTTTGCTCTCCTTCCCCTTTTCTTTGCTCCTTCTGTTGTCCTTCCATTTTCTTTGCTCTCTTATCCCTTTTCTCTGCTCCTCTTCCCGTTTTTTTAAATCTCCTTCCCTTTTCTCTGCTCTCCTTCCCTTTGCTCTCGTCCCTCTGCTCCTCTTCCCCATTTTTCTGCTCTCCGTCCCATTTTGTTGTCTCTTCTTCCCATTTTATTTGCTCTCCTGATGGGATGCTCTCCTTCCTCTTATCTGCTGCTTTGCCTAATATCCCTTTTCTTTGCTCAACCTTCCCCTTTCCTCTGCTCTTCTCCCCTTTTCTCTCTTCTGCTTACCTTTTTTTCTCTTGTGCCCTGCTCGCTTTCTTGCAGCAGCAGCTAGTTTTCTTTCTTCTTCGTTTTCTTTCTTCTTCTTCTCTTCTTCTTCTTAAGTACCGCGTGCACCGGGCGGGTAATGCAGGGAGGGGTTACGTCGTGACGTCACGACGTCATCCGCACGGCATTGCGGAATTGGTCAGAAGGCGGAGGGGAGGGGACGCACAGTCACTACAAGATGAAAGTGACGAACACCAATAAGGTACCGCGGAATACGGAACAAAGTGCGTTCCATATCAGTTTGATACGGAACAGCACTTGTCTGTTTATTTTACGGAACGGTTGGCAACCCTAAGCCACGCAGTGCAGAGTTTAAAACACGGGGGGAAATGCACCCCTTTACAAATATTTTAGATCAATAAAATGTAAAAGCGGTGCCTATTCCCCCATGTTATAAACTCTGTACTGTGCGACTTCCTTCCAAAAGTCCATTACAACAGAATATGAATAGTCCACGTCAATGTGTATCATGCAAATAGAAACATATCAATGTGCATTTATCACCCACGGTATTCCATACCCACAGTATGGGTATGAGTTGACATGGATATTGCGACACGCATGGAAAATAAAACACGACTTGCATTGGCGTGTGTTTCCATTTATTTCAATGGAAATTGCATCAGGGCAAAAACAGATACGTGTCAATGGGCCCTTAGTGATCTCTGTACAACATGACTAAATACAGTAGTGCTATACAGTATAATTATATACAAATAATATGGTCGGAACACAAAATTGTATCCAGTACACAACATAAAATTAGAGACAATTTTTAAAAGGAATATGTATACCTTTACCAACATTTCTAATTTTTATCTTTTTTTTTTCCCTCATTGCAGAGGACGTTTCTAGGCTTTATGCATTTAAAGGCTGTGCTGATAAACATATATGCAAGACTGACCTTTCAGAAATGCCTGGATGTGAGGTTGGTGGCGATGCCAAGCTGACTTGTCCCTTAAAGTGTAACGTTTGATGGATTTCAGAACTAACGATGCTGTGTAGTAATTTAGTTATATGCTTTACATTGATCCTGCCCAGCATGCTGGAAATCACCACCTCTTCTCGTCTTTTTATTTTCTGTCTGCTGCTGGTTGCATTTGCATTGCGGAGCTACATCTCTCATGGATGGAGCGGTGCTGAGACAGTGGGGGTAGGGCTGGCGCTGCCATGTCAGTCTCAGCCCTCTATGTGGCCTAATGTTTGTGAGGGTAGATCGCTCATGCATTTTTAGTCGCAGGTGCAATGTGCAATTCCTTAGAAGATAACAGGTTAGAGCAGTTTCTCAACTCCGGTCCTCAGGGCACACTAACAGGCCAGATTTTAAGTATTACCTTGGGGAGATGCAGACTAGAAGACTGCAATCCCTGAGCAGCAAATGATATCACCTGTGATGGATTTCAGTTTTCTTGCAAACCTGGCCTGTTAGTGTGCCCTGAGGACCGGAGTTGAGAAACACTGGGTTAGAGCAATGCATAACCAATGCAAGTGGGGTGGCAGAACCAGCATGCTGGACATTTATTATGCTTTACTAATCTGCCTTAAAGTGGTTGTAAACCTCAGACATAAAATATTAACAAAGCATATCCCTCTATAGTGTGTACTTGTCCCAATTAAGAGCACTAAGGGTCACTTTTGTCTGCTGCTTCTTTCCTTTGCTATCAGCATGAATCACTTCTGACAAGTTTTCCTGACACCAAGATAAAAAAAAAGGGGACAGGGGAAGGACCTCTAGCAGAGTGACAGCCTCAGCTCTGTTCCTGTGTGCTTTGTGGAGGGGGGTGTGTCTCTTCCATCCAATCAGTTCTCAGAGCTCCCCTACTGGGCTCTGTAGAGTGTAACTTCAGCTCCCCGCCCCTTTTTCTCTGAACTCTGAGACAAGCTTTATAAATTCAACACTTTGAACTGATGTAGAGAAGAGAAGACTGCAGATAAACAGGTTCCCCTTATGTAGGAGGATTTGCTTACAGTATCTCTGTGTAACCCCTGAGGCCAGTCACTTCACTGGGTATATGGAAAGGTTTACAACCACTTTAAAGCAAACCTGCAGTATGTAAAACTTTGTAAACTGCCATTGATAAGTGATATTAGGCTCCAATAGTGGGCCTACATGTAGTGCCAACATCCACCTAGATATTCCAGGATTACCAAATAGGTAGATTAGGCTCCAGCCTATGGGCCCCACACTGTTTAAGGGCCTCTCAACAACAAATCAAAGTAGTATTGATTTGATCTTGAAAAAAAATTACAATGAAGCTTTCTTAAATTGTTTATACAAGTTTGAAAAAATAAAACAACTCTATCATTAAAGACTATATAGAGAATATAATGTATTAATATAATGTACCCAATAACAACTTAACGTGCATAAGCCATAGACATCAGGTTCACATTGCTATTTGTCTCTTAAAAGCTCATCTTCATTTAGTTGTCATTTTACAAAAATTGTGGTACAACCTACGTACATGTAATGTACAGTAGGGATGGTTATCTCCACCTAGTGGCTGATGTGCACACTGCAGACTTGTATAAAGTATTCAAAATTTCTACTTGAGTAAAAGTACAAGTGCTCGATCAAAAAGTGACTTGAGTAGAAGTGGAAGTGCTCGCAGAAAAAGTTACTTAAGTAGAAGTACTAAAGTATTCAACATTTTATTTACTTAAGTATTGCAAGTAGTTTTTTCAAAAAATTTGCTACTTAAGTACTAAAAGTAAAAAGTACCAGTAGTTTTGAAAAAAAAATTCTACTCAAGTACTGAAAGTAGAAGTACAAGTACTGTGTTATGTAGTTATTAAAGAAAGAAGTCAAAAGTTTTTTATTATTTCAAATGATTTATTCAAATGATTAACCTAAAGGACAATCACAATTCCTTAGGCTGTAACTTTTTGTAAACAAAAAACAGATAAAGTATGCCCCTCCCTTCCCCTTTTAAAGCATCCACCTTTTAAAGCCAGGGGTGGTCTCCTTCCTGAGCTTCCTCACTCTCACAGCCAGGCAGATCACTTGAAGTTGAAAAGCCAGGGGTGGAAGGTGGTGTTTTTGGTTCGTCCATCTTTTTAGCTGATCAAATGGCAGAACAGGAGAATGCGCAGTCTTCTTAATCGCGGTTTGATTTGATTTGCTCAATTGATGATGATGTGCCAGGCCAGCTTCATCAAAGCTACAATGCTTAAAGTGAAAAATGCATCAAAAACTACTAACAAAGTGGCTGTGCTAAAAATGCTAATAAAGTGCCTGCAATTATATATATATATATATATATATATATATATATATATATATTCTTCTTGTATTCAAAATCATCGCCCACAGTATCAAAAATAAAGTGACATGTCTGTGCTAAATGCAGTGCAAATTATTCCCACAATGTAAATTTAATTCATATAAAATATATATGACAATACCACAATAAAATAAGTTGTGATTGTGAATAAGATAGGCGCAAGTTTAAGTGTGTAAACTAAAACTGAATTCCAGTGTGCAATCTAAGAAGTGCTGTCACTTGCTGTCAGATGCTTCCACCTTTCTTCTGTGATCTGCTCAAGTAAAGTGGTGGACTGGATAGCCTCTCTCTCTGCCTCTCACCTTAGTAGCACTGGCACTGCACTGGTTCAAAAAGCTGTCTATATTATTGTCATTATAAGAACTTGTCAGAACATGCTTCCACCACCTGTCCTTTACACTAGTAGTGCTCATTTGCTTTGCTCAAGTCAAGTGCCATTGCCAGTGGCCACTGCAGTGCAGGCACAGCCGCACAGGCAGAGGCAGGCCACAAGCACAGGCACCACCACAACACAACACTTATGGTCCATGGACCATGGATGGTCGTATAATCATCATAGCCGTCAGTCTCACTCTTCTTGGTTCAAAAAAGCCACCCATGACCCGTGTGTATATAATATATTAATATTTTATATTGATTATTTGATTCTCAAATGGCATTTGCCATGGCAAGGATTAGGCCCTCTCCACGGTCCACCTCACTCACCTCATAGAGAAGAAGATGAGATAACAAAGAAAATGCTCCGAGTCCCGCCACCCGCGTCACAACTCCTCTCAGTAAGGGCACTAAGGGGTGGAGTCTGAGTGACACACAACACGTCTAGAGGCAGAGACCTCGAGCGGGAAGACGGCAGCACGGCTCCTCCAGTGCGGTCTTAACTTGATGATCATGACAGTGATTCCGCGGGCCGTGGTGCGAGCGAGGCTGTGGGATTGATTGAATTGAATTGTGCTGCCTACTGCTACACGGTACCTACTACTAAATTGTGAGTCAGTATATTTTATTTCATTTTTATATATAAAAGCGGTATTGTTGAGCACTACTAGCCACTAGATCTCCTGGCTGTCACTTTGTCACATGTTGGGGAATCACATCGGCTCGGCTCCAGAAGTGGCGGGTGTCCCCGTCATCCTGCCAGGGCCGCCAAGAAGTTCATCACCTAATCCTAAATTATTAATATCTTATGAGGAGAGGACCTATGAGATTGAGAATTGAAATAATTAAATATATATATGGTTTTTTGAACCAGTGCAGTCAGTGCCAGTGCCACAGTGCCACCCAGACGCTATCCACCAGTGCCACCACCATTAAGTGTGTTGGTCGGTCACTCGAGCACTGAAGGAGGTGGAAGCATCTGACAAGTGAAGTGACACTTTAGATTTGCACACTGGAATTCATTTATGGACTTTTCGTTATAGATAGGTTTACACACTTCAACTTGTTGCACGCACCTGACCTAACTTATTTCATAACTTATTTTATTGTGATTTATTGTCATATTTTATATGAATTGAATTTACTGTTACATTGTGGGAATAATTATTTTCACTGCATTTAGGCTTTAGCACATTCATGTCACTTTATTTTTGATATTGTGTGGAGTGTGGGCAGGGCACTGGGGGCAACGATGATATTATATCGATTGCACAGGCACTTTATTCGCACAGCCAAGTTGTGTTTGTTAGTAGTTTCTTGATGCACTTTAAGCGCTGTAGCACAATTTATTTGTTTGTTTCATATTTTCTTTTTATTGGAAAGATTTGGTATAGCAGCTTTTATTATACACAGCCTTTATTTTCGTATGCGCTGATTTACAAGTGACATTATACACATTTTTTTGAGCTTTATGTAACCTGCCATCTACTGTTCTGGCAGTGGTAATTTTTTTAAAAGTAACGAGTAACTATGCAGCACAAAAAAAAAATACTTGAGTAGAAGTATCGAAATCATCAAAAAAATGTAGTGAAGTAAAAGTAGAAGTAGGAGAAAAAAATTATACTCTAGGAAAGTACAGATACCGCATTTCGGTACTTAAGTACAGTACTTAAGTAGTTCTACTTCGTTACTATACATCTCTGGCACACTGCTTAGTTCAATGTTATCCCACTAGAGGGCACACAGGAGAAACCTCTAGAAACCTGACAGGCCCCAAGGTTTCGGCTGCATAGGGACCTCCACAGAGTGTAATCCGGCACTGAGAAACTCAGAGCACACTAATCCACAAACACCTAGAACGGCCTAATGATGCTTCCTAATGGTAGGTTCCGAAATTTTATTTGGCTGCGGGTACACTTTAAGGCCTTTGATGTGTTGATCCTCATGCAGGAAAATCTTTGCTATATGTTTGCAACTGCTAGAGAAATGCACCTTCTTGTAACCGCCAAGATATTGTACCTGGACTCTGTCCTGAGCTATAAGCTTCAATAAAACAATGCTTTATTCTGCAACCAAATTATCTCCGGTGTCTCATTTCATTACAGAAACCTTCACTATAATATGTCTCATTCATAGCAGATCTCAGCCCCAGTGCAGAATACAGACATGGACGGGGTGTCAACAAGCCCTGGGTTGAAATAAACAAGAAAAAATGTGTATGAATGTGAGTTAGGGACCCTAGATTGTAAGCTCCTTGAGGGCAGGGACTGATGTGAATGTACAATGTGTAAAGCGCTGCATAAATTGACAGCGCTATATAAGTACCTGAAATAAATAAATAAATAAAAATAAATAAATAAATAAAAATAAATAAATAAATAAAAATAAATAAATAAATAAAAATAAATAAATAAATAAAAATAAATAAAAAACTGCAGTATTTCCATAACTATAGTTTAACCACTTTACCACTAGAGGATTTTGCTGTCTTACGTCTGGGCCACTTTTTGCGATTCGGAGCTGTGCGATTTTAACTGACAATTGCGCGGTCGTGCGACGCCGTACCCAAACGAAATTTACGTCCTTTTTTTCCCACAAACAGAGCTTTCTTTTGGTGGTATTTGATCACCTGTGCGATTTTTACTTTTTGCGCTATAAACAAAAAAATAGCATTTATTTTGAAAAAATAACAATATTTTTCACATTTTTTTATATGAAATTCCCCCCCAAAAAAATGTAAAAATCTAATTTTTTTTTAATTTTTGGCCAATTTGTTTTCTGCTACCTATTTTTGGTAGAAAAAATCAGAATAAGTGTATTTTGATTGGTTTGCGCAAAAGTTATTGCGTTTACTAACAAAAGGAACGATTTTTGGTGTTTTTTTTTAACGCGTAATGGCGGCGATCTGCAATTGTTTTTTTTTTGCGGGACTGCGACATTGCGGTGGACAGATCGGACCCTTGACTGACATTTTTGACACTTTTGGGGGTACCAGTGACATTATTGCAGTAATCAGTGCTATATATATGCACTGTTACTGTAAAAATTACACTGGCAGGGAAGGGGTTAATTTTATTGGAGAGGGAGGGGTTAATGTATGCCTGGTGCTTACTGACGTGTGTGGGGGGAGGTGACTGAGTGACACAAGGACAGATCGAGGGTTCAGCTAAGCTGAACCCTGCAATCTGTCACTGTCTGTCACTTAGGAGATCCGCCCGCTCTGTTTACACAAGCGGGCAGATCTCCAAACTAGATTCCCAGACGATCGGTAAAGAGCAGCGGCAATCGCCGTTGCTCCTCCCCTGGCCCGACTCCCGCTGTGACTGAAAACAGCGGGAGCAAGCCTCCGGCGCCACCGAGAGAGGGGAATGTCTGGAGACATAGACCTACGTCGCCAGACGATAATGAGCCACTGTGCCTTAGTAGCAGCACAGTGAGCAGTGGGGAAGCGGTTAAAGCCCAAATGAACTTTAAATCAACTAAATACATTTAAGGTGCATCAAAACACAATATGCAAAATCTTTCATCAGAAAGCAGCCACAGCCTATGTAGAGAAGCCAATCCCCTGCCAGCATACTGAAACACCCAAACAAAATTTATGTCCCTTTTTCCCACAAACAGAGCTTTCTTTTGGTGGTATTTGATCACCTCTGCGCTTTTTATTTTTTGCGATATTAATAAAAAAATAGCAAACATTTTGCAAAATATTGACATACATACTCGAGTCCAGAGTTGCATTCCGTCTATGACATACTTCCGGACATCTCCATCTGGCCCAGACAACATCATTTAAAAAAAATACTTAAATGATGATAATGTTCCTTCATTTTTATGTTACAAATAATATGTAAAAAGGAAATGGAGGCAGCAAAAACTCAAACTTGACTACAGATTCCAAAATATAGGACAAATAATAAATATATTAATATATATATATATATATATATATATATATATATATATATATATATATATATATATATATATGTATGTATTAAAGGTGTAGCGCTATTCTAATTAATGGGTGGCTGATGCACAAGTCCATATCATGAAGAAAAAGTCCACAATGTATAGGTGTCCACTCTACAGCAAGGGTGTATAAAGTGCAGACCAAAAGAACCGCCACCGAGCCCAAAAACCACACTGCCTCTTACCAGATAGCCAGGACCATCACTACAAAGGTCATGGAAAGCAGACAGACCGGTGATCAAACAGCTTCTCCAATATTACAGAGTGACAGGTAAAATCCCCTCTGGAACTGGATGGCTTTTGTAGAAACTGTTCTTTCTCTATAAATGAATGTAATTAATGTACTGTGTTCACTATGGAAACATGCTTGTAATCCAAAGCACTCGTATATCAAAGCAAATTTTCATAAACACTGCAGGCTCTCAATTTATGGAAATTTGCTTTGATATACGAGTGCTTTGGACTAGAAGCATGTTTCCGGAACAAATTATGCTCACGATCCAAGGTTTTACTGTATTTTGTCTGACTGGTCCCATATATATGTATGTATATATATATATATGTGTATCTATATATGTATGTATATATATGTGTATCTATATATGTATATGTATGTGTGTATATATATATATATATATATATATATATATATATATACGTATATATATATATATATATATATATATATATATATATATATATATATATAATATACATATATTAATAGTAAAAAGGTCAGGTCTGAGCATGTGGGTCCTTTACATAATAATCTAGAGTGAGTGACTGGGGACAAAGAGAAGGCAAATCTATTAAATACCTTCTTCAGCTCTGTGCATGCAAAGAAGCATGGGGGGGCTCACGTCTATAATGAGTATTGCATTTGCACAGCCCCAAATGGTCGAAAATGTCTCAAAATTGATATGGTCCAGAACTATTTAGACAGAATAAAGGTGAATAAAGCGCATGAACCACATGGCATACACCCATGGATCCTAATAAAACTGAGCTCTGTCATTTCAAAGCCATTGTTTCTAATTTTTAGGGGCTCTTTAATGACTGGAGTAGTACCACTGGATTGGCGTAAGGCCAATGTGGTGCCTCTATGAACCTCCTTATTTTAAAAAGGGCTTCCAGATTCCAGTAAGCCCTTCATCCACAGACATCCACAACTACTGTACTAGGGTTGTGGGGAAGCAGCCTTTGTTCTCATCAACATGGCAAGGAATACCCCCCATGTTGAGAGCATGTGGCCCGGTATGGTTCAGGGAGGGGAGGTACAGGCTTGTTTCCCCCTTTCCTGGCCACTCAGACTGCATGCTCGCAAAAGGGTCTGGTATGGATTTTGGGGGAATTTCATATTTTGTTTTCCCAGTCTTTTGTGTGAGGCTTGAAGGGTCTGGTGTGGAATTTGGGGGGGCCCCACACAGTTTTTTTTTATTTTACTCATATACTATAGTCCAGTTTTAACCACTTGCCGACTGCCTACCACACTTTTACTGTGGCAGGTCGGTTGTATTGCACGAAACGGCGTACCTGTATGTCATTTCATGCAATAGACACTGGGGGCGAGCGCTCGCCTCCGGAGTCATGATCGAGCACTGATTGGACACAGAGGTTGCCAATTAGTTGGTCCAGGGGTCACAGCTAAAGCTACTAAAAAAACATACTTTTTTTTTAACCCAAAGCTGGACTCCAGGAATTTAGTCACTTTCACCCTCTTCCTGTCCAGGCCAAATTTCAGCTTTCAGTGCTGTCTCACTTTCAATGACAATTGCGCAGTTGTACGATACTGTACCCAAATTACATTTTTATAATTTTTTGAGACCATTAGGGATTTCTTTTGATGGTAATAAATCGCCACTGCTATATTTTGTAAATATTTTTTTTTTTCCTCCTTCACTGATGTGCGCTGATGAGACTGCACGGATAGGCACTGATAGGCTGCATTGATGAGACGGCACTAAAGAGGCACTGATGAGGTTGCACGGATTAGGAGGTACTAATATGCAGCACTGTTGGGCACTGATAGGCAGCACTGATGGGCTCTGATAAGTGGCACTGATCAGCAATGAGTGGCAGCACTGATGAGCAGGCACTGATTGGCATCACTAATGGTCACTGACTGATATCACTGATGGGCACTGTTGGGACTGCACTGACAATCAGAGCAATGATAATAAGTACTCTGATTATCTGTGCAGGTCTTCTCTATGAGGAATTGCTGCTGATCGACTCTCCTCCCCTCATCCTCTGTCAGTGTGAGGAGAGGAAAGCCAATACCAGGCATTTCCTTGTTTACATGTGATCAGCTGTGATTGGACACGGCTGATCACATGGGTAAAGAGCCGCATCATCAGCTTTTTATCAATTTCGGGGTTGTGCCATGTCTCAGGTAAAACAGCGCGCCACCGATTGCTGTGCGCCCCTACGTCATATGACGTCGTCCGAGAACAACTGAACCATCCCGCCACCATCATTTCCTTATAGGACGGTCGGGAGGGGGTTAAAGTAGTGGTGCACAGAAATGAAAATTCAAAACCAAAAATTACAAATATACTTGGCCGAAACCGAAATTGACGTTTTTTTGAAAATACTGTATGTATTTTTATATTTAATTGTTTTATATTCTACTTTTTTATTAATATGAATTTAAATGAATAGGAATTTGTCGGCCATTATCAGCGCCTTTAGCGCCAGAAAAGCTCAAGAAAAAAGCATCCCTTTAAATTCTATGTATGTTTTAACACGGGTCTGTTGCGCTTCTAATGCAGTGTTAAACATCCTGCTTGCTGCATTTTTGGTCAGTTAAAAAAACTGCACCTCCCCATTGAAATGCATTGAAAACGTAGCAAGAACGCATCAAAAACCCACACCTTGTTGCTTTTTTGATGCAGTTTGTGAGTCACATGAAAAACACACCATAGTCAAGGTAAAATCGTGGCAAAATCAGCGGGTGACCGATCGCACCATCATATGAGTGCTGGGTAGTAAAGACAACAAGATAATAAATCAAATACTGTGCATTTTATAACTGTTTTTTATAATTGTATTGAGTTTTAAAGCTTTTGAAATAAACTGATTGATCCTCTTACTTCCACTGCTGTATCCCTTATGTTACTGCCAGTGAGGTTCTACTCACAGTCCCAGCTGTACAACCACCTGATCACTTTCTGTGAACCCCCCCCCCCCCCCCCCGCCATTCTTCCTGAACTCCATGTCCCATCAGCGGGCCCAGGACCCACATAGTGAGTGTCGCTGGTTGAAGGGGAGGATCTCCCCTAGCTAGAGTGAACCAGGAAGCAACGTGTAATATGTCAATTTTTCTGGCTATTGTGTCCAGGGAAGAAGCTTATGGAGCATGATCTGTGCTCCATTAGCTTGAGTGGAAGACATGTGAGACATCAGGGGTCTTATAGAGACAACCTGTCATAAAAAATGATGTCACATAGGGGACTTTGTCCCATATATGATATGTATAACATTTTAGTGAAACAAATAAAGTTACACCCAAGCATTTAACAATTAGTGCCGGTTCACACTAGGGCGACCTGTGAGGCGACCTGGTCGCCTCAAAGGTCGCCGCAGGTCGCCTCCCATAGGGAAGCTACGGACCCGTTCTAATAGGAGCGACACAAGTCGCTCCGACCTAGAAAAAGGGTCCGGAGCTTCTTTGGGGCGACCAGGAGGCGACCGCCATAGACTTCAATGTTATGAAGTCCGTGGCAGCCGCTCCGAGGTCGCGGCGCGCTGCTCGCACCGCGATCTCGGAGGTCGCCCCTGCAAGTAGCGTCGCGGTAATGTGAATCGGCGCTTACCCCCACATACACACATACTTGAACATAAACGCACCCATCAGGGGCACCTGTGTGTGTAAACTAAAATTTCTGAATTAACCCTCTGCACATTGTTATATACCATTTATAGCAAACTTTGCAAAACAACAGGGATTTTCAGTTCACATATATTGCAATACATGTTTAAGCTGGCAAACTGCGTCAAAGTAGTCCCTCTCTGGCCAGTCCTTAACCTACTATATTCCTATTCCTATTCTTACTATACTCTGCAGAATACAGTATAGCCTACTTCAATAGATATAGTGCCAATATGGGGCAAATAGACACAAGCTGTAGGAGAGCTACAGGTTCAGGTCTGGTCACTGACCTGCACTATGCAATAGAAATAAGATATACCTGTGCTCAAATTCTTATATAGTACATATATATAATGTATGAGGTGCTAAAGGAGTGTGACCATATGTTAACACTAAACATTCTGATCAAACCCTCTGCATACTGCTATACATCGTTTGTAGCCAACTTTGTATAAAAACAAAGATTTTTAGTTCACATCTATTGCAATACATGTTTAAGCTGGCCAACTACGTCAAAGTAATCCCTCTCTGGCCAGACCTACACTACTCTACTTCTACTTTACCCCTACTTTACTCTACTCCTATTCTAATCTTCTCCCCTCCCACTTTCCTCCTATTCTATTCTAATTCTAACTATTCTAGCTCTACTCTGCTCTAGTTTACTCCTACTCTACCATACTCCTACTTCTCTCTTCTTTACTCCTACTCTTCTCCACTCTAATATACTCTAATTCTGGCCTTCTCCTACTCTACTGAAATCCTAGTCTACTACTCTACTCTTACTCTACTCTGTTCTAGTTTACTCCTACACTACCATACTCCTACTTCTCTCTTCTTTACTGCTTCTCTTCTCCACTCTAATATACTCTAATTCTGGCCTTCTCCTACTCTACTCTATCCTATTCTACTCTACTCTACTTCTTCTCTCCTATTTTACTTTTACCCCTCTCCTCCCCTACTCTTCTTCAACATCTACTACTCTCCTCCCCTACTCCTCTTCCACTTTTACCTTTCTCTTTCCCTACCCCTCTTTTACTTTTACCCTTCTCCTCTCCTACTCTTCTTCTATATCTTATCTTTTCCTCCCCTCCTCTACTCTTATTCTACATCTACTCCTCTCCTTCCCTACTCCTCTTCTACATCTTATCTTCTCCTCTCCTCCCTACTCTTCTTCTACCTCTACTCCTCTCTTCTCCTCCCCTATTCCTCTTCTACACCTTGTCCTCTCCTCCCCTCCCTTACTCTTCTTCCATGTCTACTCCTCACCTCCCCTCCTCTTCTTCTATGTCTACTCCTCTCCTCCCCTACATCTTCTTCTACATCTTCTTCTCTTCTCTCCTCCCCTCCCCTACTCTTCTTCTATGTCTACTCCACTCCTCCCTACTCTTCTTCTATGTCTACTCCCCTGCTCCTCTTCTACTTTTACTTCTCTCCTCCCCTACTCCTCTTATACATTTTCTCCTCCCCTACTCCTCTTCTACACCTTCTCCTCTCCTCCCCTATGCCTCTTCAACATCTTCTCCTCTCCTCGCCTACTCCTCTTCTACTTCTATCCCTCCTACTCTTCTTCTATGTCTACTCCTCTCCTCTCCTCTCCTACTCCTTTTCTAAATCTTCTCCTCTTCTCCCCTCCCCTACTCTTCTTCTATGTCTACTTTTCTCCTCTCCTCCCCTACTCTTCTTCTATGTCTAATCCTCTCCTCCCCTGCTCGTCGTCTTCTCCTCTCCTCCCCTACTCTTCTTCTACATCTTCTCCTCTCCTCCCCTACTCCTTTTCTACTTCTACCCCTCTCATTCTCCACTCCTCTTCTACTTCTTCTCCTCTCCTCCCCTACTCCTCTTCTACAGCTTCTCTTCTCCTCCCCTACTCCTCTTCTACTTCGATCCCTCTCCTCTGCTACTCTTCTTCTACGTCTACTCCTCTCCTCCCCTGCTCCTCTTCTACAACTTCTCCTCTCCTCCTCTACTCCTCTTCTATGTCTACTCCTTTCCTCCCCTACTCCTCTTCTACATCTCCTCCTCTCCTCCCCCACTCTTCTTCTATGTCTACTCCTCTCCTACTCCTCTTCTACATCTTCTCCTCTCCTCCCCTTCTTCTTTGTCTACTCCTCCCTACCCTTGCTCCTCTTCTACTTCTCTCCTCCCCTATTCCTCTTCTACGTCTCCTCTTGTCCATTCCTCCTCTTCTAAACCTTCTCCTCTCCTCCCCTACTCTTCTTCTACATCTTCTCCTCTCCTCCCCTACTCTTCTTCTACATCTTCTCCTCTCCTCCCCTACTCTTCTTCTACATCTACTCCTCTCCTCTCCTCCCCTGATCCTCTTCTACATCTACTCCTCTCCTCCCCTACACTTCTTCTACATCTTCTCCTCTCCTCCCCTACTCTTCTTCTACATCTACTTCTCTCCTTCCCTACACTTCTTCTACATCTTCTCCTCTCCTCCCCTACTCTTCTTCTACATCTTCTCCTCTCCTCCCCTACTCCTCATCTAAATCTTCTCCTCTCCTCTTCTACATCTTCATTTCTCCTCCCTTACCCCTCTTCTAAATATTCTCCTCCCCTCCCCTACTCCTCTTGTACCTTTATGCTTTTGTGTGCTTGGGTGGTAGTGCTGATGGAAGCTTGCGTCTCTTGGGAAATGGGGTAAATTTTTTATTTTCTAGACAGTGAATAAAATGTGGCCGTAGTAGCTTTTTGACATATTTGCACTCTGGATTACCTTCAGTCATAAACTCAACCAAATTTGCAGCTGAGTACATTACACAGCTGTAATCATCTGCTGCCTGCTGTTCTACTTTTAAAAATTTGATGTGTTTTAGAGGATCTTGAAGAAGAACTTCATAGCTTTCCTCAATCTGTTTAAACGCAGGTGATGTGTAATCAATGTCACTGTCTAGTTCGCTGTCAGCCATCAGCACTCTTTTACCATTACAAGCAGTGACAAAAGCGTGTTTAGGAGTAACGTGCAACTGAATGGTTGGCTTTAAAACGGGTGTTACACTTTTGGCAACCATTCTAAAGCGCAAATCATTGAACTGATTTGTCAGTACAGTAGCTACAGCCATGGCAACAGCATATCCGACAGGCCGATCATTTTGAATGTCAGCCTTGTCCTCCATGCTGAGTCCCAATTCTGGGATCCAGGCTGCAGTAGGGACCTTTTTTATTTTGGTCTTCTTCCTCCATGTCTGTGGCTCGATGTCGTCACACGAGGGCCTCTTCCTTGTCTCCTTTCCACGATCCTGCTGGGGTTCCAAAGTAGGCGGGTCCTCTGGAGTGCGGCTTGTCGAAGCTGAAGTAAATATATAAACTTAAATGTTATTGAATGAATTGCTACTTTCTATGAACTTTATATTCACATAATATAAAATAAAGTACGAGCCATGCATATACATGAACCATAACTTACAAACATAGTGCAGTGAAAGATATATATATATATGTATCGGACTACTGTTATAAATGCACAGATTTATAGTTGTTGCTGGAGCTGTTCCTGTGCCCCTTTAAGACTGCTTTCAGAAGAGATCGGCCTCTCAGAGGAAGTGGAAGAACAGGATTGTGGGAAATATAGTTCTGGACATATAGCAGACCATTATCTGGATTGCTGGGGGGACTATTTTTGCAGGGAGCAGTGGGGAAACGGAGGACCATGGGAGAGGGTATAAACCTATCTGCTCTACAGCTTGAATGCTCTCTTGCTTCCGGGACACAGCGAGTGTACATCAGCCTGCTGTGTGTGAAGGACCGGCTATAGCTGCGGCCTAGTGCACGAGGCCTGACTTGCTTCTGGAACCCAGCCTCAACGGAGCAGATGCTGATAGCTATACTGTGGACGCTGACACAGTATGGCTGATGGGGAAGAGGGTGGAGGTCAGCCGGTCATTCTGAGAAGGCAGAGCGCAGCCTGTTCCCAGATGCCGGGGCGTGAGAGAGCACATCGCCTATCTTTTTTTTATTATTTTATACAAAAAAGTTTTGCTTTTTTACACGTTTTTCACCTTTTTTTTTTTTGTATTAACATTATTGCTATCACAAGGGATTAACAACATGGGCCATGACAGGTCCTGTTTACGGATAGATTTGGGGTCAATTAGGGTCCTTTGGCCCCCCATATAGCTGATCAGACCGAGATCGGTCCGATCGGCTGCTTCTCCAGCTGCTGGTGGCCAGGTAAACAAAGGGGTGGAACCGGAAGTGACAAATTACTCATCGCTCATGGCTTCCAGGGTTACATAGAGAGGGGAACAACGTCAGTTCATCTCTATGTACAGGGCAGTCATTGCCACCGGCCACATCGCTTCCGGACTCTGCGATGAGACCGGAGAGCCCGGGGGAAGCGGCGGGAGGTGGGAGAGGGTTGGGACCCCCTTTCGCCACCCGCAGAACTGATGGAGTGGCTAATTAGCCACTCCATCACTTCTGCCTTGTACAGAATCACCGGCTGCAAAGAATGATACCGGGGTGATGTCTGTATGTGCAGCCATCATCCCAGTATAACCACTGAAACCCAAGGATGTACGGGTACGTCCATTTGGGGGAAGTGATTAATAATATGTAAAAAAAAAATGGTGACAAAAAGTGTCAAAAACTGTTAATATGAAATGAATCAACAATTAGTAATATGTAACACTCCTTTCATAGAGTGCATCAATATGGACCTCTTCTGTATTTGTGAAAATAATTATTAAAATGTAAAAACTGCCAACCTTCAAGTTCATTTACATATCCAAATAAAAAAAGTCAACACAAAGGCGATGCTGCATATATTCAATGCTGAATTCTTTTCAGGAAAAAACAAACGTGTTTTGTGCTTATTATTACCCATTAACCACTTAACCCCTGGAAGATTTTACCCCCTTCCTGACCAGGGCCTATTTTGCGATTTGGCACTGCGTGACTTTAACGGACAATTGCGCGGTCGTGCGACGCTGTACCTAAACGAAGTTGACGTCCTTTTTTCCCCACAAATAGAGATTTCTTTTGGTGGTATTTGATCACCTGTGCGATTTTTTAATCATGCGCTATAAACAAAAAAAGAGCGTCAATTTTGCAAAAATAACACTATTTTTCACATTTTTTTATATGAAATTCCCCAAAAAAAATGTAAAAATCAAAATTTTTTAACATTTTCAGCCAATTTGTTTTCTGCTACATATGTTTGGTAAAAAAAATCGCAAAAAGTGTATTTTGATTGGTTTGCGCAAAAGTTATTGCATTTACTAACTAAGGGAAAGATTTTTGTCATTTTTATTGTTTTTTTTTTAACGAGAAATGGCGGCGATCTGCGATTTTTTTTGCGGGACTGCGACATTGCGGCGGACAGATCGGACCCCTGACAGACATTTTTGACACTTTTAGGGTTACCAGTGACATTACTGCAGTAATCAGTGCTATACATATGCACTGTTACTGTAAAAATGACACTGGCAGTGAAGGGGTTAACTGTATTGGAGCGGGAGGGGTTAAGTGTGTCCCTAGGGGCGTGTTTCTAACTGTGGTTGGCTGTGGCTACTAGTGTAAGAACAGAGATCAATGGTTCTACATAGTAGAACCGTCTGATCTCCATTCTTACACAGGGAAGAATGACAGGCGGCTTTGTTTACATCAGCCGCCTGCCTTTCTTCCGGGGGAACGGACGATCGCGAGTGCCCGGCGGACATCAGGTCCACCGGGCACACGCGCGGGGGGGTCCGTGACCGAGCGGGAGCAGGAGAGAGCCTCCGGCGGCGCGCGCGCTCGCTCCCTAGAGCCTCACAGGCTAGCAACGTAGTACTACGTCACTTTGCCTGTGAGGGGCTGACCGCCGCAGTAAATAGTAGTGCGGCGGTCGGCAAGCGGTTAAAATGCTCACTTACCAGACTGTTTTGACCCCTAATATGATACTATAGGTATTTTCTTTTTAAATTAACAATATTACCTGCTCTTTGCAATGGTTTTGCACAGAGCAGCCCTAATCCTCCTCTTCTTTGGGTCCCCCACCGATACTCCTGAAGTCCTCCCCCGCTAAGAGCCCCATAGCAAGCCACCTGCTCTCACTCCTGAGCTTGCTGTGTGTGTTCATAGACACAGACAGCGTGGCTCAGCCCCGCCCCCTCCTCACTAGCTGCAATTGACAGCAGGTGGAGCCAGTGGCTCCTGCTGCTGTCTCTGAGCCAATAAGGAGGGCGAGAGACGGGAGAGCCATTGTTCCTATGCACATTGCTGGATTGAAAATGGGCTCAGGTAAGTTGGGGGGCTGGGGGTGGTGCTGCACAGAAGGTTTATTTTACCTCCATGCATAGAATTCATGAAGGTAAGAAACCTTCAGCCTTCAAAACCACTTTAAAAATATTAATAAGATCTGAATGTGCTTTAACCACTTCTGGACCGGAAGGTTTTGTCCACTTAATGACCAGGCCATTTTTTGCGATTCGGCACTGCGTTACTTTAACGGACAATTGCGCGGCTGTCCGACGCTGTACCCAAATAAAATTGATGTCCTTTTTTTTCCCCACAAATAGAGCTTTCTTTTGGTGGTATTTGATCACCTCTGCAATTTTTATTTTTTGCACTATAAACAAAAAAATAGCGACAAATCTGAGAAAATAAAATAATATTTTTCACATTCTGCTATATAACATTCCCAATAAAAAAAAATGTTTTCATCATTTTAGGCCAATTTGTTTTCTGCTACATATTTTTGGTCCAAAAAATCGCAATAAGCGTATTTTGATTTGCGCAAAAGTTATTGCGTCTACTAACTACGGGAAAGATTTATGTCATTTTTATTGTTTTTTTTTTTCTACTAGTAATGGCAGCGATCTGCGATTTTTTGCGGGACTGCGACATTGCGGTGGACAGATCGGACCCCTAACTGACATTTTTGACACTTTTGGGGGTACAAGTGCCATTACTACAGTAATCAGTGCTAAAAATATGCACTGTTACTGTAATAATGACATTGGCAGGGAAGGGGTTAACCCTGTTGGTGATCAAGGGGTTAAATGTGAGCCTAGGGGAGTGACTCTAACTGTGGGGGGCGTGGCTTGTAAAATGGCCATAGAGACTTGTGATCCTATTTAGAAGGGTCCCATGGGCTCTATGATCATTTCAGGGAGGAGAACGGTCAGCTGTGTTTACAACAGCCGACCGTTCTTCTCTCTCAGCGGGGAGCGATCGCAGGTGTCAGGCGGCAATCAAAGCCACCTGCCCGCTGCATCAGCTTCCCCGCTGCCGAGTGGGGGCTGACGGTGCGCGCTCGCCCCCTAGCTTCCCATGCGCGACCAATGTAGGTCTACATCGGTTTGCGCAGGAGAGCCACCCTGCCGCAGTAAAAAGGCGGCGGGTGGTCGGGAAGTGGTTAAGGCGCCATTCACACCGAAGCAATTTTCAGATTGTAAAATGCTCAGCTCTGAAGCTCTAAAACGCCCAACAAGCAAAATTCCATTCATATCAATGGCCCCTGTTCAGATCTGAGCTTTGCCTGAAGCAAAACGCCGCAAGCTCAAAACAGTACATAAGCTTCTTTATGGCAGATTACAAGCGTTTGGGGTCCCATAGACTTCAATGGAAAAGCCTGACTTCAGTAGAAAAAGCGTTCGTAAAATGCTCAAATAGCAGCCCTCCACCCCTAATTCCCTCCCCTCCCCCTAGTGCTTTCTATTGGCTAAACAAACATAGCCTGAAGTTGTAAAATACTTATAATACATTGCTGCAAAAACTCTTAAAAAAAAAAAAAAAAAACTTTGCACCTGGTCCCCGAGGTGCTATACCCCTGAACTTTACATTATACAATCACTTTTAATATATTCCATGTAAAAGAGGAAGATGACAATTTACCACTTGCCGACCACTCACATTGAGCGTACTGCGGAAAAGTGGTTCGATTCCATCCAGCGACGTAGACCTACGTCGCTGGACTCTTCCCCTTGTGGGCGGCGCGCGCGCACCGCCGGAGGCTCGCTCCCGCTGTATTCAGTCTTCCCTGATCGTCGGGGATCGAGTGTGGAGATCCGCCCGCTTGTGTAAACAGAGCGGGCGGATCTCCTAAGTCACAGGCAGGGTCAGATTGCAGGATTCAGCATAGCTGAACCTGCGATCTGTGTCTGTGTCACACAGTCCCCTCCCCCCACACACGTCAGTAAGCACCAGGCATACATTAACCCCTTGATCACCAATAAAAATTAACCCCTTCCCTGCCAGTGTCATTTTTACAGTAACAGTGCATATTTATAGCACTGATTACTGTAGTAATGTCACTGGTATCCCCAAAAGTGTCAAAAATGTTAGTCAAGGGTCCGATCTGTCCGCCGCAATGTCGCAGTCCTGCAAAAAAAATTGCAGATCGCCGTCATTACTAGTTAAAAAAAAAAAAATGACATAAATTTCCCGTAGTTAGTAGCTGCGATAACTTTTGCGCAAACCAATCAAAATACACTTATTGCGATTGTTTTTACCAAAAAATATGTAGCAGAAAACAAATTGGCAAAAAAAGTAAAAAAATTTAGATTTTTAATTTTTTTTTTGGGGGGGGGGGGGGAATTTCATATAAAAAAATGTGAAAAATATTGTTATTTTTTCAAAATTGTTGCTCTTTTTTTGTATATAGCGCAAAAAGTAAAAATCGCACAGGTGATCAAATACCACCAAAAGAAAGCTCTATTTGTGGGAAAAAAAGGACATAAATTTATTTTGGGTACAGCATTGCATGACTGCGCAATTGTCCGTTAAAATAACTCAGTGCCGAATCGCAAAATATGGCCTGGTCAGGAAGAGGGTAAAATCTTTCGGTCTTAAAGCGGTTAAAAATACGCTCATTGAGAATTTTTTTGTCAAAGACATGTAGCTAAATACATTTTGGCCTAAATATATGACAAACATTGAATATATTGGATATTTTTTAACTGTCAAAGTAGAAAAATACTGTTATTTTTTCAAAATGTTCACATTTTTTTATTAATATCGCAAAAAATAAACAGTGCAGAGGTGATCAAATACCACCAAAAGAAAGCTCTGTTTGTGGGAAAAAAAGGGACGTAAATTTAATTTGGGTACGAAGTTGCATGACTGCGCAATTGCCAGTTAAAGTCGCACAGTGCCGAATCGCAAAAAGTGGCTTGGACGTAAAGCAGGAAAATCCTCTGGTGGTAAAGTGGTTAAGAACAATTAAAATCAAACCTATCGCTAAGACAGAATTCGTCCCTGTCCTGGGAAAGTTGCTGCTTAATGTGTGCCAACATAATTGTGTGACATCACACCCAACTCTTGCTGCTTTAGGAAAAACCACCGGGTGAGTTGAAGCTGAAGAATAAAAAAATGCAAACCAAGTACAAGGAGTCCTTGGGAGGAAGAGGTCAATAACTTGCCTATAATTCATCAAAAATGCTAAACACGCTTATATCAGATATATTGGATGCGGCCAAAAGTATGCCCACTATACCAGCCAATGAAATGCCAGTCCCAATGAGTTGAAGAAAAAACTCTAATTATAGTATTAATAAGGCCCATACCTTACACATCAGATGCCACCACCTATTCTGGCGCAATAATATTCCCATAGGCCAATTTCATAGGTTTAGGAAAAATTGCACCAGATTAGAGAATTCTATAGAACAGAGTGAAGTTCTTATGGACAAAGTCAGACAAAAGGGGTACCCAGAGGCAATTGTTAAAGGCAGAGGCGTAACTAGAACCTTCAGGGCCCCGATGCAAGAAACCATGAAGGGCCCCCCAGACCCCTGGCCGGGGCCCTTCCCTTCAAGCCCGGGGATCTTCCCACTAATCCTGGGGCTCTTTACTCTCATTGCATGGCCCTTTATTACGGTCCCGCAGCAGGATCCTTTCACAAGTTCTGCAGTGGGCCCCCTTCCTGCAATCTTGGGGCCTCCCCACAGTGGTGCAATGCCAGGGCCCAGTCGCAAGTGTGACCTTTGAGATCCTGGAAGTTCACCCACTGGTTTGCTACCGGGCCCCCTGGAGCATGGGGCCCGGTAGCAATTGCAACCCCTATAGTTACGCCCCTGGTTAAAGGTGCTTATGAGAGATATCTGGGTAACCATATGGATACCATGGCTAAATGGGTATATGAAGACTTATGTCAGATTTATCATGGATTTCAGTGGTAACTATTGCTTATGATAGATATCTGGATAACCATACGGATACGCATTCAATATATCTGGTACAAGTGTGTTTAGCATTTTTGGTACATTATAGGCAAGTTAACAACCACTGCCTCCTAAAGGACTCTATGTGCTTGGTTTACATTTTGGATTCCTAAAATCCAACCATCTGTACCCGGTGTTATTAATCCATAAATAACTATATA
>NC_138779.1:198677923-198765423 GCF_965119305.1 Pelophylax lessonae | reverse complement strand
TCAATATTAAAACGGCCCTGCAGGTGTCTCCAATACTTTTGGTAATATAGTGTAGATTAGATGGGTAGAGATAGATAGAAAGATAGATAGATAGATAGATAGATAGATAGATAGATAGATAGATAGATAGATAGATAGATAGATAGATAGATAGATAGATAGATAGATAGATAGATAGATAGATAGATAGATAGATAGATAGATAGATAGATAGATAGATAGATAGATAGATAGATAGATAGATAGATAGATAGATAGATACTGTATATATGCCCATAGTTAGATATGTACAACTTCCTTGTATTTTATAAAGGTTTTATTTATTATATTCTGCATTTATAAAAGTTGAAACATTCATGGCTATGGTATTATTAAAATATTTGTCTAATAGTGGGTAATTTTTTGTTTTTTCAGGTTACGCCCTCTCCTGTATCAGTTGCACTTCTACGTCTCAGGATCTATGTACCGGATCCTCAGTCATATGCAACGCCAATGAGGTTTGCACGACTATCTACACTACAACCAAAAGTATGTTCATTTTGTCCTACGTTTGTTTAATTTTACTTATAACATTTGACTCAGCAACATTGGGTTTCCCACTATTATTTCAAGTAGAGCATGGCGTGGATGCAGGCAGAAACTAATGGGGTGAATCTTTTTGAACCTTCACTTGTGTGAATCACCATGTTATATTCACTGGATGAACTGCCCATCCAATCAGTGATAAAGAGACCCATTCATCTTTGTTCTAGCCTCTAATTCCATCTGTTAAAGCCATGCTATCATTGTTAGAAATCTTTAAAGAGATCCTGGCAACAACTTGCAGGCAAAAAAATGCTGAAAAATCAAGAATTATAAATGCCTACTTGCAGGGATTTCCTTTCCATAAATCATTTTTAATTTATTTGAAAGGTGCTTTTGAACTTGCTAGAAACTTTAAATAGTCCAGAAAGAGTAATTTCCCTAGGACAGAACTCCCTTTGAAAGCCATAGCCCTTTCTTCTTCCGAGCGTGTCTAGTTTCTGTGCTGTCCCAGCTCCTCTGCCCCTCACCTCCATTACGATACATAAGTGTTTATGCAGTTGCCAGGGGGAGGAGAACAGTTGTAGTTGCCAGTTACATAGTTAGTCGGTTTGAAAAAATTCCATCTAGTTCAACCAGGGTCAGGACAAGGGAGGGTTGGGATGGGAAAGCTGCCCCATGCGCAGCAGTGGAGGGGCACCCCTCCCCCCTTGCCATATGTACACACGCTCCAGTGGCAGGCAACCATAAAGAAAGCCAGAGGCGTAACTAGAACCTTCAGGGCCCCAGTGCAAGAAATCATAAAGGGTTCCCCGGACCCCTGGCCGGAGCCCTTCCCTTCAAGCCTTGGGCTCTTCCCACTGATCCTGGGGCCCTTTACTCTCGTTACGGGACCCTTTCACAACAGCGGGACCCTTTCACAAGTTCTGCAGTGGGCCCCCTTCCTGCCATCTTGGGGCCTCTCCACGGTGGTGGAATACCAGGGCCCAGTTGCAAGTGTGACCTTTGCGATCCTGGAAGTTCACCCACTGGTGTCAGTAGTTTTTCTTTTTTGGTATTTTATTTTTTAACAATGTGACTGACTATGACTCTGTCCATTCAGAAAAGGAAGGAGCTGGTAAATTACATATTTACCGACCCCTTCCTGGTTCTCTATTGTGACACATCCCCTGCAGCAGCCGGCAGGAGGGGGGAGGGAGCACCATGGGGGGAGGGGCAGCACAATGGTTGTGGGGGACCAGGGTAACACACAGGGGCTCAGAGACAGCAGAACACAAGTGAAATGGATAGGAGGAGTGGTGGGGGCAGCATACAGAGGAACCAATCTCCTCCATTTTCCTCCTGCAGCTACAGGAGGAAAAAGGAGGACAGTGATTTCTCTACATGCTGCCCCCGCCCCCCCAATCAAGGTGTACAGGGGAGCAGCACAGGCCCCCTGGAGCATGGGGCCGGGCATAGGTGTGCGCAGCCTATTGCATTAGGGTGTGCACCCCAAAGTTTAAATACACATGCATGTGTTTGCCTACATGTATATGGCCCCGGTACATTACTCTCCCTGCTGGCAAAGTGAAATAGAAGTGTGTGGCACTTCTCTTATGGCAGAGCAGGTCCGAGGGAGATCTTTCCCATCTCCTCACTGGCAAACAGAGCGATAATGCTAATGTGCCCTAGGTGATTAGGGTGTGCCCAGGCACACCCGGCACACCCTGTGCGCACGCCTATGGGGCCGGGTGCAATTGCAACCCCTGCGACCCCGGTAGTTACGCCCCTGAAGCAAGCAATAGGTCCTGCATGTGCAGTGCACACTCCATGCCAACCGTGGGCAGCCGGGGAAGAGAATGGGTGCAGAGCATTACACCCATTCTACGACACTCATTAGCAGCAGGGGAGTGGGGCACAGTTGGGCATCCTTGCCCTGTGCACTGGATGGACCGTTCCCAGTACTGAGTTAAACAAATAGAAGAAATAAATAAACATAACTCTTTACCTACAGTTGATCCAGAAGGAGGCAAGAGAAACCCTATATAAAACATGGTCCCAGCTCTCCAGGACAGTTTCTCCACCTAACCTCCAGTGATGTTGGGTAGAAGCAGGACACAGGAGGTTAGGTTGAGGTTAAAGTGCATCTAAATCTAAACCTATTAACATTTATAGTTATTAACACCAGAGATGTTGATCCAGGGAATATGCAATTGCCTTTTGGGGGATCAGGAAGGAATGTATTTGTCCCCTGCTGGAGCCAATTGAGTCATGCTTTATAGGGTTTTTGCTTTCCTCTGAATTAAACAGTGGGTATAGAATTGTGTATATGGAGGTTTTCTATTCATTTATTCTATTTATTTATTTAGTTACTTTTTATTTTTTTTTTATCGGTTGAAATAGAAGACTAACTATGTCAACCCAAAACAAAAATGTCATTGGATGTGGTGGCTGCAGTAGTTAATTTTTTTGTTAGGGCTTTAGTGCAGAAAAATACTTATTGATCCTACCATAACTCCAGAGTCCTCGTAACATCCCGTGGAATGAACTGAAATCTCAATGTTCTCAGCTTTCTCAGCTATCCTCTGTGAACTACAAAGCTACACCCCTCTATATAATGTGGATGGGGGGGGGGGGGGGCTGTTTGTAGCCCAATAGTGATGACAGATGATGATGAATGGTGACAATGCTGATCCTCCACAAAGACAGGATGTTTGTTATTGGTAGATTTACCAGAAAAAAATGAAACAAGGCTAAAATTGAAATGAATGCTGCCACTACATCTAAGGACTGGTAACCTACAGGGTATAGATTTTGTTTTTTTATGTTTAGTTTTTAAAAGGATGAGAAAGCTTTTGCTATATAGTACAATGGTTGATGACAGGTGATGATGAAAAATGGTGATAAATGATGATGATGAATGCTGATGGCAGATGGTAATCAATGGTGAAAACAGATGATGATGATGATGATGATAAATGGTGATAACAGATGATGATGATAAATGGTGATAACAGATGATGATGAATGGAGATAATAGATGATAATGATGATGATGATGATGATGATGATGATGATGATGAATGGAGATAACAAATGAAGATGCATGGTGATAATAGATGATGAATGGTGATGGCAGATAATGATGAATGGTGATGGCAGATGGTGATCAATGATGATGATAATAGATGATGATGATGATAAATGGCGATAATAGATGATGATGATGATGATGATGATGATGATGATGGTAAATGGAGATAACAGATGATGATGAATGATGATAATAGATGATGAATGGTGATGGCAGATGATGATGAAGGTGATGGCAGATGGTGATCAATGATGATAACAGATGATGATGACAATGAATGGTGATAATAGATAATGATGATGATGATGAATGGAGATAACAGATGACAATGAATGGTGATGGCAGATAAATGGTGATGGCAGATGATGATGAATGGTGATGGCAGATGATGATGATGAATAGTGATACCATAATATGATAAATGGTGAAGGATGAATGTTGATAAAAGATGATGATGAATAGTGATTACAGATGATGATGATTGGTGATAACAGAATAGTACAAATGATGAATAATGAATGTTGATAATAGATTATGGTGAATGGTGATATAATATGATTATGACAGTGGTAGTAGAATATCATAAATGGCGATGATCAATGATGATGAATAGTGATGACAGATAAAGGTGATTGGTAATAACAGTTGATGATGAATAGTGATGAATGGTGATGGCAGATGTTGATGATGAATTGAGATAACAGATGAAGGGGAATGGCCATGACAGATAATGAGGAATGGTGTTAGCAGATGATCTATGAATGGTGATGGCAGATGATGATAACTGGTGATAGCAGATATTGATGAATGGTGAATGATGAATGGTGATAACAGATGATGATAAATGATAATAACAGATGATGAGGTATGGTTATAACAGTCGATGATGAATAGTGATGAATGGTGATGGCAGATGTTGATGATGAATTTTGATAACAGACAGAGTTGTATAAAGTACTCGAAACCCATACTTGAGTAAAAGTACAAGTGCTCGATCAAAAAGTGACTTGAGTAGAAGTGGAAGTGCTCGATCAAAAAGTGACTTGAGTAGAAGTACTAAAGTATTCAACATTTTTTGTAGTTTTTGTAGTATTGCAAGTAGTTTTTTAAAAAATTTTGCTACTCAAGTACTGAAAGTAAAAGTACCAGTACTGTGTTATGTAGTTATTAAAGAAAGAAGTCAAAATTTTGAACATCATATTGTTTTTTATTATTTCAAATGCAGCTTTTATTTATACATACAGTAGCATTTATTTTCGTATGCGCTGATAATACACATGTTTTGAGCTTCATGAAACCTGTCATCTACTGTTCTGGCAGTGGTAATTTTTATAATTGTAACGAGTAACTATGCAGCACAAAAAAAAAAAATATCGGAGTAAAAGTATTGAAATCATTGAAAAAATGTAGTGAAGTAAAAGTGGAAGTAGGAGAAAAAAATTCTACTCTAGGAAAGTACAGATACCGCCTTTCGGTACTTAAGTAAAGTAGTGACGTAGTTCTACTTAGTTACTATACATCTCTGATAACAGATGATGAGGAATGGTCATGACAGATGATGATGAATGTTGATAGCAGATGATGATGAATGGTGATAGCAGATGTTGATGAATGGTGAATGATGAATAGTGATAACAGATGATGATGAATGATGATAACAGATGATGATGAATGATGATAACAGATGAGGAGGAGTGGCAATGACAGATGATGAGGAATGGTAATAGCAGATAATTGATGAATGGTGACAGCATATGAATATGATAGTGATAGCAGAATATCATGACTGGTGATTATCGATGATGTTGAATAGTGATGAGGGATGATGGTGAATGGTGATGACAGATGATGGTAATAACAGTTGATGATGAATGATGCTGAATGGCGATGGCAGATGTTGACAATGAATGGTGACAGCAGACATTGGTTGATGAATAGTGAATAATTAATGGTGATGACAGATGATGATAAATGGTGATAATGATGAAAAAGAGTGCACTTACTTGATTTATTTATCCCTTTGTGTTGTATAATTACTTTTTTAGTTGAGTTGCTTCCATCAGCAACCTACTCATTGGTGAGGGGATGTGGACAACTATCGGATTGCAACCAGCCGAAGACCTTGAGTAACCAGTTCATGACAGTCAATATCAACACTGGCTGCTGCAATGCAGATAACTGTAGTACTACCAAACCCACAGGCAAGTATCCATTAATATGTTTTATTAAGCCCAACTAAACAACATAGCCACTCTACTAAATTAATGCAGAACTAAACACAATTTTTTTTTGCCATTTTGGATAGAGTAAGGGAGGGTTATAACCTCTGTAAGATTTATTTCTGCCATCTGTGTCCCATTGCGTAGATTTCCCTTCACTTCCTGTCCCATGGCCAAACAGGAAGTGAGAGGAAATCCATGAAAATTAAGTGATATCCTTAGGGGCCTCCCAGGTCATCCATTGGAAGATTTCCCCTCTATTACTTTTCTGGGGACAACTCAAAATTTGGGATTTTCTTTTACTTTCAATGATAATGGTAAACAGGACAAATAGAGAGGGTGAATCTCCTTAACAGGGGCACAGACAGCAATAAAGACTGGCAGGTGTTCTAATCTCTCTCCACTCTGTCCCAATCTAAAAATAATAGTTTTACCTTTAGTTATCCTTTAAGTGTGTTTTATTTAGTGCAAATAGACTGCTTACAATGCACTTAAACTTACAGTTTAATGAATTGATGTATCACTGTCACATGATAGTTTAGGTTCTTTTATGGTTTTTATTAGATATGTGCAAAGAGAGATCCCACAAATACTTATAAGTATAAAATGTATTAAAAGCAATGACAGATACAGATAAAGATAAAGAAAGTATGACAAGAATACTTAACTAAAGATGCTGTTTTGCCATGGTGTCCCCGCCTGCCTTTATGCAGCATGGCCAACCAGGTCCAGACACATGCCTGACGGACATTCTGGGTGAGACTAGCCTATTCCCAATTGGGCTGTGGTAATATGGAACTTGAATGTAAGGAAAAAAACACCCTGGCCAACTCCCCTTGTAAGCAACAATATGACCTTCTAAGGAAAATGTCACATTCCTGAAGGTGGCTTGTCCATATAGGCAGCCTACAATCACATTCCAATCACACGAGTCAGCTAAAAGTTACCAGAATAACCAAAATACTAGAAGCTTTTTTAGATAGTTGTGAGGCAACTAGACAACTAATAATAAGGAAATTTGAAATATGCAATTTCCTTATAATGAATGTAGTGAAGCTCTGCTGACTTCCATCATTTTTTTACATATATTTTTTATTTATTTTTCTTACATGGGATTGGAAATCCCTTTGCAAAATGCATTTTCCCTTGCAAAATGACCAGCCCATTTGCCTTTAGAAAATCATTCCCATTGCATCTGGTTCTCTAGTGTATGTTGATATCAGCCTTGTCCTATTTACACAGGAATGGCTGGTTATATTACTTAGCATAACTTCCTTTGCTTTGGTAGCTCCTATCACTAGCCTCCGCAGTGTGAAAGCTCCTTATCTATGCACTACATATCTACATCCAGCTGCTTAGTGTACCAACACACATAGGCAACACAGAAAGGTTGGAAATGAGGCGGGCATAAGATTTACTTATTCCTTGCCCACCGGTTTTAAAATTGAGAAACTCGTGAGTCATTCATGGTGCCCAATAGCAAGGAGTGCATCATGTAGTCCCACTGGTGACCATGGAGGAGGATCGAGGGTGGACTGGAAGTTTGTGGAAGCACGAAGAAAGCTGCTGAAAGAGCAGCTAGAGGTCTAAACCCAACAATTAAAGCGGTAAAAAAAATAACAAAAAATATGATATTGTAGTCTACTCATTCTGATATGTGGTGGCTGCATTGTTTTATCTTTTAGGCTCTTTTCCTCCACTTTCCCCTGATGGTCTGGCCAGTAAGTCTGTTTTTTTTTTTTTTCAACTTCATTTAACAGACTAAGCTATCCAGAAAAAAAGGCAGTTAGTGGGTTGAGACAAACCATTTAACACTGACAGGGGTGCTTACAATGGTCTTTTATTTAGGTATATACCAAAAGTTAAAGAAGAGTGCTGTAATGACCTATAAAAGTGTTAGCTGGTGTTCAGCTTTAATTTGCTGGTTAAGTCCATCTAAATTTGCTAACACATCTAATAGTACCAGCTCTCCGTGTCTCCCCGCTGGCAGAACACAAAAGGCAGTTTTGTTTTGTTTTAACTGTGGTGAAAGGAAATAAAATAGTCATCTATGGGCTGCTTAAGGCAGCCATCGCATGTAATGATTGGTAGGATGAAATATATTACATTTTTGTTTTTGGGTTTATTACTTCTTTATTTATACTCTACAGTGATCTGTCTCTTTATCTTTATTTAATCTGTTTCTTTTATTTGTATCATTTTAGTGCCAGTTAGTACACTACTAAATGGACTGGAGTGTCCTTCATGCTTCCAATTGTCATCTGCAACTTGTGTGCCTAACAGTAAAATGGCATGCACAGGGGAGGAGACCCAATGTACCACATACTCAATGACTTCAGATACAGGTAATTCTACATTTTTTTAGTAGTAGTAATGGGAAAATCTGATTGGGTTCAATTTGAGGACTCATTCAGTGAGCGCGAACCTCACTGAAGTTAATGGGAGGCGAATGTTGAGAATTATTTCTCTCTATTTTCAAAGCTAAGAGGCAAGGGATTGTATAACAAAGTGTATTGGAAGCCGGGTACTGCCAGGGTAGACAAGTACTATGAAAAACAAAAAAATAAAAAAACATAAATTGCAGTGAAGCAGATATTTTAATAATGCTTACATTGGGGGGGGGGGCAGAGGGGCATCTAGGATATACAACAGCAAGAGTGGAATTTACTTAAGAAACAAAAAGATTTGCTGCTAATGGCATTTCTTTGACAACATGGGGACCCCCAAAATTAAACAAAGGAAGGGTTTAGGAAGATGCAAAAAAAATACTGTTCTTCAAGGAGCAGCTCTTTTAATAAGGAAATACAAGCACCTTGTAGGTACCTGTGTTAGGTTTTAAATCAATTCTGGTAGAGAAGCCTTGACATAAATTTCAGATCTTGAGGAGCTCCAGCTAAAATTAAATAATTGGGGTGAGAGGGAAAGAATGTCGCTTTCAATGATGGTCAGTGCGAAAAAAGTCCCCCTTACAGTGGTGATCAGAATGCCACTCCAGTCAGCTAAAAAGATGACTGGTGTCATGCTGCTGGCTCTGCCAAGTTTCCTTGGATCTGGAATTATGGAAACACCATCAGGAGGTCAATCAGACCCCCTAGCATCCTCTGGAGGAACCCTTCTTTAGAATGGCTGCCGTAGAGCCTCTTGGATCCGAAGTTCATTCAATAAATAGGGCCTCTACAGGTGCCCCAAGGTTAAGCCCCACCAGCTGGAGCCAAGCCCAGCCAAGCCCAGCCCTTCAACTGTCTGATGCCAAAGTCTTTATTTCACTAAATTCCTAGTTAATAGCTACATCAATAGGTTTTGGTCTACTTAAAATGTATGAGCTGCCCAAACATTTTTCTTTTTACTATTGGACAGTAGGGAAGGGTTAAAAAGCCCTATCATGTTCATTTTGGCTGTATGTATGCCACTGGGGAGATTCTCATCCACTTCCGATTCTGGGGACACAACAGTAAATGAGACAGAAGCTCCCTAATAAAATGTAGGGAATTCTCATTTAAGACAGTTGTCACCAGAACATTTTCCCAATTGACTGGTCTACCCTGAATTAGTAACATTTTTATCTAATTTTCTGCCTCGGTTACAATGGGTCTCCAGGAAGGATAAAGACCCCTTGCCAACCGCCCACAGTATATATATACTGTATGTCATTACTTTAACATTAAATACCATTGTTATGGCAGCTAGCTATCATTTAGATATCTCCACTGAAAGCCCAGGACGTCATATGATGTCCAGCAGTAGGAAAAATAAACACTACTTATAGCGGAACTTTACCTATAACATTTTAATAAAATAAAAAGGATCTTTAGCAAGGAACATACATTCCACATTAATATTTATGCTACCAAAACTAGTGTGTTGTAAATGTTCTTGTTTCTTCTAATTTGAGGCAGCAATTTTGTAGAAGCCCAGAGCCCCCGAACAGCAGTAAATCATAAAGCGGAAGTAAACCCATTGATTTAACAGTTTCAAAAAACAGTTACATTCTTGATTGTCAAACCATCAAATGGCTGGCATCATGATCACATATTTAGCATCATGGCAGTTGCAGATCAAACAGAAACAGCTCCCTTGGCTGTAAAGAATAGGAGGGTTTAATTCTGCTTTAAGGCTGCCAGCAGATCGGCCTCTACAAACTCTGCAGTGCCTAAAAATGCCTAAAAGAGCAACTGAGCATGTGCAGAGCAGGGTGAGACCATGCATTACTAGATCTTAAACAATATAGACCAGGGGTCTTCAAACTATGGCCCTCCAGTTGTTCAGGAACTACAATTCCCATCATGCCTAGTCATGTCTGTAATGTCAGAGTTTTACAATGCCTCATGGGACGGGTGGTTCCGCAACAGCTGGAGGGCCATAGTTTGAGGATCCCTGGTATAGACACTTATTTTTAATGTTTTACATCACTATACCTGCAAAAGGGGCCAGCCTGAAATGAAATGATCTAGCAGGATTTAATTTTCTGACTAAAGTTCTACTTTACTGTAAAAAAAAAAAAAAAAAAGTTTGCTTGAAAAGATTACTTTGCTAATTTTGTGTTCCTTTCTGCAGTGCCTTCAAAAGCCTTCCTGGCCATGGCAGGATGTTCCACGCAAAACCTTTGCGCAAACTACAATGGGACCACACCGACCAGCTCTCTGGGGGCGATCAGGATAAATATCACATGTGACAAAGCCACTGTCAGTCCTACCACCACTACCACCACCACTATTAAAACTTCCATACATACTAGCAGTCCAGTGAAAAACAGCACCCCGTATGTGACAAAGGAAACAGAAACCACTAAGTCCTCACCAGAAACCACTAAGTCCTCACCAGAAACCAGCACTAGCCAAAGGGAAACTACTAAGTCCTCACCAGAAACCAGCATTAGCCATAGGGAAACTACTAAGTCACTGACAAGTAGCCCTCATGAGACAAGTCAACATTCCAGTACTGAGTCACCCAATAACAGTACAGCAGTTGACAGAAACACGACTGATGAATCCAATAGTCATTTCACCACAGACATTGCCAATCCAACGCCAAATAATTCCAATTCCACCCATTATACGACCCGTATTACTTTCACGCCCACTGCCATTCATGCAACCACTCGCGAAACAGCTGCTACCACAAAATGTGTTTGTAATGGATGCCCAACTCATCACTCTGTATTTTCTCTCAGCTTAGTTGTCATTGTGACCCTGATAAAACTAATCAATTAAAAAGTGTACATTTTTTTTCCCTGGCACTTTAAAAATCTATAAACCAAAATAATAAATGCAATCAGCGCTTCCGCCAACTCAGTGTTCACTATGCCAAATTACGTCACAATATACAAAATAACTCCAGTGCTAATAAAAAATAATGTCCTCAAAAATGATTTCAGTTACCGCTGAATGTTACTTAGGCTTCATGTACACGGGACATTTGAAAACCTCTCCTGAACGCTAAAACTTGACTGCTAGTAACCAACGGTTAAAAAAAGCGTCCGTTGTGCCGGGTCTACATGGTGCGTTTATGTTTAGAATCGTTTTTACATTGTAAAATGGTCAGAAATGTATCCCCCATCAAAAACACCTATAAACGAAATGCTTAAAAACGCAAGTTTTCACGCTGTTACAAGAATTTGGCATTTCAAATGCCAAAAAACGTCCGTCTGAACGCATTTTTTTTCTTTAAAATAAATGACACTAAACTCAATGACTTTAAACGTCTATACACATCTCAGTTTACATGGACAGATTAGATAACATAGAGGAGAGTTCATTGGCTGCTGAAAAAAACGCCCAACTGCTCCTAAACGTCCGTTTATCAGCAGCAGTGTACAAGAGGACTTAGTGATTTCACTCCAACATAAACCATATATACAACTTATAATAAAGTGCACCGCTAAGAATTAGTAAACTATGTTCATATAATCCCATTAGCCACTGTGTTACACACACATCCAAAAGTCTTTCTGTAAACGTAATCCACCATAGTGCTCCATTCCTCTTTATCAATAAAAAGTGATAAACCACCACCAGATGAAAAAAACCTGCTCACCTCACTGCTGCTAATCAGAAGCCTTTACTTACAACTCCCACTGATCCTCAGGAATAGACTTCTTCCTTCCCTTCTGGGAGAGAGCAATCCTTTCTTACTGAATTTCTCTTATAGGAGCCACAAGAAATAGAAACACAACTGCACAGTGCTCCCTGTGTCAAACATATTTTAAAAGCCCCTTATTTAAAAACACTTACAAGAAATATAGTAAAAAAATCACTACTTCTCTAATCCGTCAGCTAGCTCACCCCCTCCGGTCTGCTTGCGGTGGCTGCCTGACATCAAAAGGCTGGGTCCTCCTCCTAAAAGCATGTTGTCCTGTGATTGGGCTTCTCCAGTAGGGCCCTATTAGACCCTTCAATTACAACTCACACTGATCCTCTGGAATAGGCTTCTTCCTTCCCTTCTGGGAGAGAGCAATCCTTTCTTACTGAATTTCTCTTATAGGAACCACAAGAAATAGAAACACAACTGTGCTCCCTGTGTCAAACATTTATTAAAAGCCCCTTTTTAAAAACACTTACAAGAAATATGAGACAGAATCACTTCTACACAAATCTGTCAGCTAGCTCACCCCTCCGCTCTGCTCGTGGTGGCTATGGCTACATGATGCCATGATGCCAAAGAGTTGGGCTCCTCCTCCTAAACGCCCTGTGATTGGGCTTCTTCAGTAGGGCCCTACTAGACCCTTTATTTGCAACTCCCACCAATTTCCTGGAATATACTTGTTCCTTCCCTTCTGGGATAGAGAAATACTTTCTTACTGAATTTCTTCCATACGAATCACATGAAATATAACCGCAACTGCATAGTGCTCTCCGTATCAAACATTTATTAAAAGCCCCTTTATTTAAAAATACTTACAAGAAATATAGTACAAAATCACTTCTACACAAATCTGTCAGTTAGCTCACCCCTCCGCTCTGCTCGCGGTGGCTACGTGATGTCAAAGGGCTGGGCTCCTCCTCCTAAAAGCGTGTCGCCCTGTAATTGGGCTTCTTCAGTAGGGCCCTAGTAGACCCTTTTTTTACAACTCCCACCAATTCCCTGGAATAGACTCCTTCCTTCCCTTCTGGGATAGAGAAATACTTTCTTACTGAATTTCTTCCATACGAATCACATGAAATAGAACCGCAACTGCATAGTGCTCTCCGTATCAAAGATTTATTAAAAGCCCCTTTTTAAAAACACTTACAAGAAATATGAGACAAAATCACTTCTACACAAGTCTGTCAGCTAGCTCACCCCTCTGCTCTGCTTGCGGTGGCTGCGTGATGCCAAAGGGTTGGGCTCCTCCTCCTAAAAACGTGTCGCCCTGTGATTGGGCTACTTCAGTAGGGCCCTACTAGACCCTTTATTTACAACTCCCACCAATTCCCTTGAATAGATTCCTTCCTTCCCTTCTGGGATAGAGAAATACTTTCTTACTGAATTTCTTCCATACGAACCACATGAAATAGAAACGCAACTGCATAGTGCTCTGCTCGTAGTGGCTGTGTGATGTCAAAGGGCTGGGCTCCTCCTCCTAAAAGTGTGTCGCCTTGTAATTGGGCTTCTTCCATACGAACCACATGAGATAGAACCGCAACTGCATAGTGCTCTCCGTAGCAAACATTTATTAAAAGCACCTTTATTTAAGAACACTTACAAGAAAAAAAGTAAAAATCACTTCTACACAAATCTGTCAGCTAGCTCACCCCCCTGCTCTGCTCGCGGTGGCTGTGTGATGTCAAAGGGCTGGGCTCCTCCTGCTGAATGCGTGTTGCCCTGTGATTGGGCTTCTTTAGTAGGGTCTAGGGCTGAGCTAGGTGAGAAGGTGAGCTAGCTGACGGATTTGTGTATAACTGATTTTGTACTATATATCTTGTAAATGTTTTTAAATAAGGGTCTTTTAATAAATGTTTGCAATGGAGAGCACTATGCAGTTGCATTTCTATTTCATGCTGTTCGTATGAGAGAAATTCGGTAAGAAATGATTGCTCTATCCCAGAAGGGAAGGAAGGAGTCTATTCCAGGGGATTGGCAGGAGTTGTAATTAAAGGGCTTCTGATTAACAGCAGTGAGGTGAGCAGGTTTTATACCCAGTGGTGGTTTATCACGCTTATTGATAAAGAAGATTGGAGCACTATGGTGGATTACGTTCACAGAAAGACTTTTGGATGTGTGTGTAACACAGTGGCTTTATGGACTATATTAACATAATTTACTAATTATTAGCACTGCACTTAATGAGTTATACTTCAAAAAATGTAACTTTCAAAAAAAGCTTGATAACTTTGATGAGTTTAAATATAATGTCATTTTTAACAAGAGTTTGCGGCTGTTCATACTAACAGTATACATTTTTTATATCAAAGAATTAATGCACTCAAGGCTGGATGAAGGGGTGGGTAGGAGGGAAACGGCCATGGATACAGAACTGTCAGAGGCAAGGGGGAGCACCACACATCCAGCCATGATCCCCTGACCTCATACACACTCTAGATCAGTGGCTGGAAACCAGTGGGACGCAGCTTCATGCCTGTTCCACATTCCAGCATGTCCACTTTCTGCCCCAGTTACCTACACCTGACACGAAAAACACACCATTCATGCGCAACCATCTTGCAGCAAAGCAAGATATGGGCCACACAAGCACAGTACACACTCCATGCCAACCATAGTCAGCTGGAGCAACGGAACAGAGACTAGGCACAGGGTGGTACACTCATTCTACTTCATACATTGACATCTGTTAAGGGGGCGCATCGCATCCTCACCCTGGGCACTGGACACACCCATCCCAAATGTAAAAATTACACTAGTCCACCCTTGCTAGTGCCCTATCTTTATTCTATCTTTAACTAGCCTAGAACCCCCTCCTGCTGTCATTTCTGCCTAGCAGCTGGTACTAATATGCATTTGTCCTTTGAGGGCTGCTTCATAGTAGAATGCGGGTGTTCAAAGGCGTACCTTTTTGGGCGTTTCCACCCATTCATTTCAGTGGGCTTCCAAATGCATAGGAGCGAGCAAAAAGTTGTGCAGGCACTACTTTTACAAGTCACCCTTACCAAACCACATAGTACTGCACTACATTTGCTAGATGCGCTTGGGAGGTCGTTAAGAATTTATTGCACCGGCGCACGTCTAGCAAGGGCAGTGTGTTCCTTTGCAGTGCGGGAAAGCACTTTCTAGCGTGAATGGGCCCTAAGATATTTTCATTCTCATAATTTATTATTATACTTTTAATTAAAAGTAACAAAAAAGCAGTGAACAAAAAAGAAGCCATAACTAACTAAAAGATAAAATCCACATTGTGATTGGCCAAATGTTGCTATCATATATTTTTTTTTAACAATTTTATACTAATGCCTTGTGTTTCTCTTATGTTTCTCACATAATTATTATGCTTATATTTATTTTAAAATTTCTATGATATTTGAAAAAAGGATCTTCTATTATTCTAGAATCTTCTATTTTAGTTAAATAAACGACAAAAAAGGGGGAAGGGATAACCCCCAGAAGTGATAGGACTTTTAAGGCATACACTAGTTAATTTCATAAAGAAATGTACAATCCATACTGTAGATGAGTGAGCACAACAGTGCCATAAGAACCCATGAGTGGTCGGACATGTAGCAGGGTCTGTGTCTGAAGCAGTGGCGGCGTACATACAGGGTGCAGGGGTGCGGCCCCCCCTAAACCATGCAATGTGTGGCAATTTTGGCTCTGAGGAAGAGGGTCCTCCCTCAAAACGCGTAAGCCACACCAGGTTTTGTGGATGCCATCACGCTATCCAGCAGTAGAGAAGTGTTTTGGAAGCGAGCAGTTCCCATTTCCTACATGCTTGTACACATCCTATGTTTGTGAGTATATTGTATGCTACCCTTCTTTGACTTTAATAAACATTTTAGTGGTAAGCACAAGGTCGGTGCGCCCTTCTCTTGTCGTTTTCCCCTAATCCATGCGCCTGGCCCCTAATCTACATGCAGGGCGCCAGACACATGGATTCCAATGGGTCTTTTTTATTTTTTTTAGAAGAACATGATTAGAGCCGGAGGCTTCAAAAAGGGTGGGCTTGGGGCTCAGAGCACTGCGCCCAAAACCCATCCAGTTGTGTGACATTAGCAAATTAATATTCGCTAATGTCTCCCTGTTTCTCCTTAATGGCCAATCAGAAAGCGGGTCCTGAGTCCCAATTGGCCGGGAGTCCTAAGACCCGATTGGCCGCGAGTCCTAACTCCTGATTGGCCGGGAGGAGAATCGACTGCAAGGACTCCGAAGGAGAGGCAGGGGTGAAGACGCCACCTGCATGGGGTAAGTGCAGGGGCTGGTGGGGGGCCTGACAGGCGATCGATCAAGTGATGGGGGGGTTATGTTGTTGGCTGGCTGGCTGGGGGGGCTAAGGGCTACCCCCCCAAGTAAATTAGGCACCAGCCGCCACTGGCCTGAAGACCATGGTTCTTCTGGCTCAGGAGCATGTTGCTCAGCACTGTTGTGCTCACTCATCTATGTGATGATTTTTATGTATTGAAAATGTTTTTATCGTAATAAATTTTGTATGTATTTACACAATTAAGGACTTCTATCACTTCTGGGGGGTTATCCATTTCCCCCTTTTTTTGTCACATATATATATATATATATATATATATATATATATATATATATTGGATGTGGCCCCACTATATCTAGGATCATGTCTCAATTTTTGCATACATATTTTAGTTAAATGTCTAAAATCCAGCACCTTAGTGTATAATGCCATCATGCATACAGGTTTACATAAAATTGTTTCTTTTCTGATGTATATTTTGTAGAATGTTAATAAAAAAAAAAAAAAAACTAATATAGAGGTGTGGGCCTTTGGGACTTTGTGTACTGATCAACCTGAAGAAATGCAGGGAGCGGACTATATCAATAAAAAGTATACACTATTTTTTCTAGTTTGCATAGGTGCTGTTGACTCAGATTATTTGATTGTTTTTTAAAACCAACACAAGTCTTTTAAGATAATATAAAATACAATTTTTCTAATATAAAGAACATGCATTTTCAGATTTGACATTTCTTTTTTTTTTTTTGAGATTTTTATTTGATTTTTAATTATACACTGAAAGTGAAATTATAGGCTAAAAAAGAAATATGATGCAGTCTGTCACTAGCATTTTAACAATTATTTTGGTTTCTTGAGCCCCCCATAATAAAAGTTGTATTACCTGTTGATCCTGCCATTGATTGAGTGAATGGGCTGGTTGAAAGACCAGCCACCGATAGTTCGCACAACAATGTGGCCGCCATGCTGCTCTTGGGAAATACGCAATTAATGAGGGCCAGAAACTGGTAGGGTCAACAGGTGTTTTTTTTTTTTTTAATATTTAAGCTCACCAGCTCAAAAGAAAATTTCTGACTACATTTACAAGGCAAAAACATTAATGATACAACTTTAGAATTTGAGCTTATATACATTTTAAGGCAGGTTTGAAACTGCTAATAAAACAGAATAAAATCAGCGCAATTAAATATTCAAAAACACAAATAAACTCCTAATAGCTGCATGCATTCAGTGCTTTCACCTAGTACAAATGGACCAAAAAACGTAAATAATGCTGCGCCAAAATGTGAAATAGGGGAAACCGTGACCAATGTTGCCAAATATAATAAATATAGGTATATGTGACTAAATTAATAAAAAAAAAAAAAAATCAGAAAATTCATCATATATAAATCACTTGAATAAATGTCAAAAATAAGAATCATATAAAATTCAAATAATAATTACAATAACAGTGTCCTCTTTCAAGTGCAAAAAAAAATCAAAAATAAATAATAAATAATTATAGGGTTAAATAAATAGTGAATCAGAAAGTCCCAAATCCATAATCCTTCTGTGCCATGCTCAAATGATATTAAAGTGCTGGTGCTTTACTCCACACTTCACGTGCTCTGTGCAAAGGTGCTCACTAGCAGCTCCCTTCATAACCTGTCTATGTGCGGTTTACCCATGATTCTTATTTATGCAATTTATTCACGTGATTTCTATATGATGAATTTTCAGATTTGTTATTAATTTATTCACATATACCCATATTTATTAGGATTTGAAACTGCACCTAGAGCATGCAGAGAATTTTATGCAATTATTTTTTAAAAATACAACTTTCACCCATATTTTTTTTTGTATGATGTATTTTCAAAAAATGTAAGCCTTTAGTTTCCAGTAAGGATAAGTACAATGATATCAACAAAATTGTTTTGCTGCCAAACTACCAATTTCAGCATGAGCAAAATTTCGGTGAAGCAGAAAGTTTTACTCATTGAGTTGCTTAAGAAAATTTTCTTGAAAATAAAAGTCTACTCCTTATGATTTATTTGGACAGTATTTTTTTTGTATTTGGGGAAGTTTTTTTTTATTATTGTTTCTTTCTTTTTTTTTCTGTGTATTTGATCCTTACATGTGTGCTATTGCTTACTTTTTTATTTTAGGGCAGTTTAAAGGACCTTCCATACACCTTAGAAACTATTTAAAGGCCATTCCACCCTTATAAAAACACAAAGACCACCTTAAAGTGTATCTAAAGCCAAAACTATGTCGTTAGCTTTTTTTTTTTTTATAGGGTAGAGTAATGTAGGCTTAAAATCTCCATCAGATTTCTTTTTTGACCATCTGTGTACTATTAGCAAGATTTTCAATCCCTCACAACTCTATCCTGAAAAACAGGGGTTTTAATTACACAATATTTTTCCCTTTTCCATCGGCTCCAATGCATTTACCAAAATGGAGAAATTTTGCTAAAATATTCTACTTTTCGAACAATATTTTGGGGAAATTTAAACTCTGTGGCACTGTATATTATTGATCGACTGATATTGTTTTTTTAACGCCGATACCCATATTTTGGTCATCGGATATCGGTATCGGTCGATATTGGGCGATATTTTCGGACATTAAATTTTTTTTTTTTTTTTTTAATGTCTACAGGTACTGTGGTGGAGGAATCTGGGGGTCTAAAAGACCCCAAACCCCTCCTCTGCACTTAAAAGCATTCAAAATGCCAAGTTTGGCTGTTTTGAATGCTGTACGTTTGTTGAATTCGGCCCCGCCAGTACCCGGAAGTGATGTCATCATGACATCACTTCCTGGTACTTGGTGCCGCCGAATTAAAAAAATTGAGACCTGATCAGAGCCGAATGCGGTGTCTTCTCTTCGGCGGCCCTGCAGGTCTCCCGGTCGGACAGGAGCCGCGGAAGGCGGCGGGAAGGGGGTCGGGACGTGCCCTCCTGCTCCTTGGAATGACAGCCGAGCGGCTTCTCAGCCGCATCGGTTGTCATTACAAGACAGCCGACCGTCGGCTATGGACGCCGGTACCGGGGTGATGTCTCCAGCTGCAGGCATCACTACGGTACAACACGTTCCCGAAATATCGGTAATATCGGTAAATCCAAAGGCTGATTCCGATATATCGGGGAAAGTGCACATTGGCCACCGATATATCGGCATTGCCGATAATGCGTCGATCACTACTGTATTTGCTAGGCTTCTAAACTCATCTTTTAAATTGAGAGAGCTGCGTTAAATGTTTCTCTGAAAATAAGCCCTACCCCGAAAATAAGACCTAGCATGATTTTCAGGGATGGCTACAATATATTTATTAATTTATTTTAGGCTTAAAATCACTTTAAGATCGTCATTGTTCATACCGTAAATAAGACATCCCCTGAAAATAAGCCCTAGTGTGTTTTTTGTAGCCAAACTTAATATAAGACCCGTCTTATTTTCGGGGAAACACGGTATAGGATTGGTTACTGAATTGCTTCTTTTTTCTTTTTCTCCCATTTTCCTTTGTTTTTTTTTTGTGTGTGTGCGAGTGATTTTAGGGGGGTTTCCGATTCGGAAAGGTATTAGGGATAATAGAAGTTATAAGCTGATAACTAAAGGTGTGCAGCAAAATTATCTGTTAGCAAAACAATGGTTTATAAGATGTGAAAGTTGTATTTTAACTTGTAGCTTGTGAGAGACTGTAAAAAAAGTTCTCTCTTTTCAGATTAAAATGTATTATAAATTTAAAAAAAAAAAAGTATAATATATAAAAGAAAAAAAAAAGTTTAGAGATTACAATTTTTAAATTTCAGAAGAATTCTATTATTTTATTTACATACTATATGTAGTATAGCATTCAATCTCTGGTAAAAGTCTACCACCTGCTTACTGGATACCACTGACAATTTTATAAAAATATTTCTGAAGCATGATAAAAAGTACCTTGGTGCTATTTACATTTTTATTTACCAAAGTTTACACATTTTAAAGTATTTTTCATTATTTTGATTTTTACAGAAAAAGAAAAACAGTCGTTGAAGACTTTGGGGGAAGATAATAAAGATCTTTTCAAATATTTTTTTTCTTTTAAATCAGTATATCTCTCCTTGGGAAAAATGTACTCTTTTATTTCTCTAATATTATAAGCATAGTCTTTTTGGTGGTTGTTTTTAAAGTTTTTTTATTTTCTTTTTTTTTTTAGAACCTTTTTTGACTTTCTTATATCAAATTGATTTTCTGCCAATGTATTTTCAAAAAAAAAAAAATCAACTGAAATGAATTTATGCATTATGCTATTCTTTCATGGTGGTGTCTCTCTTGTCCAGAGATTCAGCAAATCTTTATTATTTTTTCCTCGCAGATACAAAATGTAATGTCATTATCAAGGTTAACTTTAGAGGTTCTATAAAATGACTACAATGAGATATAGAAGGACCATTCCACTGATAGCCAAAGGCTTATATAAAATTAGGAGTGACAGACTAAACTAAAATGACTCAGTATTTTAGAATATTATCCAAAGTGACACCAAACTCTGCCAGAGAACATTCCAAGAAGACAAGTTGAGCTACTGATGGTTACCAACAATTAGGGCAATTGTTCTAAAGTCAGGGGGTCCACCTAGTTAGCCGTACTATGAGTTTTGTGGAATCCACAAATATCACTAGAAAGGTAGTTCCTTAAACACTATATATAGCCATTGGATAGTAAAAAAAACCTCTGTTAACCACTTCCACCCTGTTCATCATACATTTACTGCCGCTTACAGGCAAAGCGACGTAGCCCTACTTCGCTCGCCCACGAGCCTGTAGGGGGCAAGCGCGCGCCACCGGCGGCGCGCTCCCGCCCCCACTATATATATATATATATATATATAGTATCTCACAAAAGTGAGTTCACCTCTCACATTTTTGTAAATATGTTATTATATCTTTTCATGTGACAACACTGAAGAAATGACACTTTGCTACAATGTAAAGTAGTGAGTGTACAGCTTGTATAACAGTGTAAATTGGCTGTCCCATCAAAATAACTCAACACACAGCCATTAACGTCTAAACCGCTGGCGACAAAAGTGAGTACACCCCTAAGCGAAAATGTCCAAATTGGGCCTAAAGAAATCCCAAAAAACATTTCCACTGCATTTGTGAAGAAGGCTTCAGGGCGCCCAAGAAATTCCAGCAAGCGCCAGGACCGTCTCCTACAGTTGATTCAACTGTGGGATCGGGGAACCACCGATGCAGAGCTTGCTCAGGAATGGTAGAAGGCAGTTGTAAAGGGCATCTGCACGCACAGTGAGAAGAAGACTTTTGGAGGATGGCCTGGTGTCATAAAAGACCAGCAAATAAGCCACTTCTCTATAGGAAAAACATCAGGGACAGACTGATATTCTGCAAAAAGTACAGGGATTGAACTGCTGAGCACTGGGGTAAAGTTTTCTCTGATGAATCCCCTTTCCAATTGTTTGGGTCATCCAAAGGTGACAGCTACCATCAGTCTTGTGTCATGCCAACAGTAAAGCATCCTGAGACCATTCATGTGTGGGGTTGCTTCTCAGCCAAGGGAGTGGGCTGAGACACACAGCCATGAATAAAGAATGGTACAAAAACTTCCTCCAAGAGCAACTTCTCCCAACCATCCAAGAACAGTTTGGTGAGGAACAATGCCTTTTCCAGCATGATGGAGCTCCTTGCCATAAGGCAAAAGTAATAACTAAATGGCTTGGGGAACAAAACATCAATATTTTGGGCCCATTGCCAGGAAACTCTCCAGACCTTAATCCATTGAGATTTTGTGGTCAATCCTCAAGAGGCAGGTAAACAAAAAAAGCCCCACAAATTCTGAGAAACTCCAAGCATTGATTATGCAAGAATGGGCGGCCATCAGTCAGGATGTGGCCCAGAAGTTGATTGACGTCACGCCAGGGAGAATTGCAGAGGTCCTAAAAAAGAAGGGTCAATACTGCAAACATTGACTCTTTGCATAAACTCTATGTAATTGTCAATAAAAGCCTTTGACACTTCTGAAATGCTTGTAATTATACTTCAATATACCATAGTAACATCTGACAAAAAGATCTAAAAACAATGAAGCAGCAGACTTTGTGAAAATTAATATTTGTCATTCTCAAACACTTTGACCATGGCTGTATATACTGTATATATATATATATATATATATATATATATATATATATATATTTATATTTATATTTATAAAATCAAGGGATGCAGAGTCCAAATATAATACGTGCCCTTTTTACTTTTATATATAAGTGCAAATATTACTAATATCACATTAAAGCAATACAGCAACTGGCTTTGAGCTATTGCTCTTTTTCAAGATCTTTTTTGAATCCATCGTTGTTATTCTATCTTGTTGTGGTATATTATCATTTTTAAATGAAAGATGAAAGAACGCACCTAACAGAAAAAAAAACCTGCTTATCTACTTCTCCCCATTGCACTACAACATTTTTATGGATCACATTATATTTCTGCCTTAACCTTTACACAGAAAAACATCTCATACTGACAAATCAAATCACAACTTAGCCTAAATCATAATTCTTATGGAAGACAGAAGATTTTAGAAACATAGATTATGTTTTTATTTATCATTATTTAGCCCTATAGAAACATGGTCTAGGTTACATAAAGTAAATGTAAAACACAAAAAATAAAATAACTATATATATATATATATATATACTGCAGCCCTCAAAATTTCCACTCGCCTGCTCATATTTGGCGAGTGGAAATAAGCTGAGGGCGAGTGTTTCCGGCTCCGCTTGGGTGGGGGACAAGTCTACTTTGCTTCGGGAGGGAGACAGGATGGCTCAGTTCGGGAAGGGGGCGTTTCCGCTCATCTCAGATGGGGAGGCAGGGTGGCCGGCTCAGCTCAGACAGAGGGTGGGTCCGCTCGGCTCAGACGGGGAGGTGGGATCCGCTCAACACAACTTGTACGTAGCGCACCTCTCAACCCTGCACCCGGTACATAGCGCATATTTACCTAACAAGGCAGTAATGATGTGTACAGTGCCTATAGTTGCCAATCATATTTTATCCTTATTTTTTTTTATCACAGTCAGATCAATGAAATATGCTTTATGTTAATATTGCTAAAGTTGTTGTTGTATATATTTATTTTTCTAACTTAATTCTTCAAAGAACATTTAACATTCATTTCATGAGATAATCTACAAGGGCGTGCTTAGGGGCAGAATTAGGGCCAGGGCAGGGTTTGGGTGGGGCAACTGGTGACGAGTAACTCTTAAGGCTGGGCTAGTAGCTCAGGATTTGAAATTTTGAGCCCTGTATACTGTATATATATATATATATATATATATATATATATATATATATATATATATATATATATATATACAGACTACTACACTGCTCAAAATAATTAAAGGAAAACTTTTCCAAGTCAATTAAACTCATAGGATTTTGATCTGGTCAGTTAAGTAGCAGAGGGGGTTGTTAATCAGTTTCAGCTGCTTTGGTGGTAATGAATTTAACAACAGGTAGATGGGCAACAATGAGACAACCTCTAAAACAGGAATGGTTTTACAGGTGGAGGCCACTGACATTTTTTTTTCCGTACTCATCTTTTCTGACTGTTTTTCACCAGTTTTGGCTAGGGTCGTCAGTGTCAGTACTGGTAGCATGAGACAATACCTGGACCCTATAGAGGTTGTACAGGCAGTCCAACCCCTCCAAGATGGCACATCAATACGTGCCATTGCCATTGGAGGAACAGGATGAGCACTGCCAGAGCCCTGCAAAATTACCTCCAGCAGCCACTGGTGTGAATGTCTCTAACCAAACAATTAGAAACAGACTTCATGAGGGTGGCCTGAGGGCCCGACGTCCTCTTGTGGGCCCTGTACTCACTCCTCCAGGATGACCTCCAGCAGGCCACTGGTGTGAATGTCTCTGACCAAACAATCAGAAACAGACTTCATGAGGGTGGCATGAGGGCCAGACTTCCTCTAGTGGGCCTTGTACTCACTCCTCCAGGATGGCACATCAATACGTGTCATTGCCAGAAGGTTGGCCGTCTCAGCACAGTCTCAAGAGCATGGAGGAGATTCCAGGAGACAGTCAGTTACTTTAGGATAGCTGGACAGGGCTGTAGAAGGTATTTAACCCATCAGCAGGACCGGTATCTGTTCCTTTTGTGCAAGGAGGAACGGGATCAGCACTGCCAGAGCCCTACAAAATGACCTCCAGCAGCCACTGGTGTGAATGTCTCTAACCAAACAATCAGAAACAGATTTCATGAGGGTGGCCTGAGGACATCCTCTTGTGGGCACTGTACTCACTCGTCCAGGATGACCTCCGGCAGGCCACTGGTGTGAATGCCTCCGACCAAACAATCAGAAACAGACTTCATGAGGGTGGCATGAGGGCCCGACTTCCTCTAGTGGGCCCTGTTCTCACTCCTCCAGGATGGCACATCAATACGTGTCATTGCCAGAAGGTTGGCCGTCTCAGCACAGTCTCAAAAGCATGGAGGAGATTCCAGGAGACAGTCAGTTACTTTAGGATAGCTGGACAGGACTGTAGAAGGTATTTAACCCATCAGCAGGACCGGTATCTGTTCCTTTAGTGCAGGGAGGAACAGGATGAGCGCTGCCAGAGCCCTACAAAATGACCTCCAGCAGGACACTGGTGTGAATGTCTCTGACCAAACAATCAGAAACAGACTTCATGAGGGTGACCTGAGGGCCCGACATCCTCTAGTGGGCCCTGTGCTCACTGCCCGGCACTGTGGAGCTTGATTGGCATATGCCATTGAACACCAGAGTTGTCAGGTCCGCCACTGGTGCCCTGTGCTTTTCACAGATGAGAGCAGGTTCACCCTGAGCACATGCGACAGACGTGAAAGGGTCTGGAGAAGCCGTGGAGAACGTTATGCTGTATGTAACATTATTCAGCATGACTGGTTTGGAGGTGGGTCAGTGATGGTCTGGGGAGGCATATCCATGGAGGGACACACAGACATCTACAGGCAAGACAATGGCACCCTGACTGCTGTTAGCTATTGGGATGAAATCCTTGAACCCATTGTCAGATTCTATGCTGGTGCAGTGTGCCCCCAGTTCTTCCTGGTGCACGACAATGCCCGGCCTCATGTGGCAAGGGTATGCCCTGGTCCAGATCTGGGAGGAAATACCCCAGTGCACCATCAGTCATCTCATTAGGAGCATGTCCTGACATTGTCAGGCATGCATACAAGCACGTGGGGGGCCATACAAACTACTGAGTACCATTTTGAGTTGCTGTAATGAAATTTCAACAAAATGAACTAGTCTGCTGCATCATTTTTCACTTTGATTTTCGGGATGTCTTTGAATTCAGCCCTCTGTAGGGTGATAATTTTCATTTCTATCAAATGATGTGCCATCCTTTCCTTCCTAACATATTACCCAGTCCAAATCAGTATAGATATCCAGCATGAGATTTTTCCCCATTGAGATCTGATGTGTTTATACAAATATATTGTATATTTTAAGAACAGCTTTGCAAATTTATGGTCGCAGTCCTAATGAAACCAATCAGGCTTCAAAGAAAAAGAAATGTAAACAATTAGAGCCCATTTATACATGCATGGACAGTAAAGAGACCAGTTATCCCATGGGCATAGTTCACACCAGTGGCAGCCCGTCCATTAGGGGTACTGCCCCCTAATCCATGCGCCCGGCCTCTAATCTACATGCAGAGCGCCGGACGCATGGATTCCAATGGGATTTTTTTTTAATGAGCACATGATTAGAGCCGGAGGCTCTAATTGGCTCCACAAAGGGTGGGCTTAGGGCACAGAGCACTGTGTGTGACATTAGCAAATTAATATTCGCTAATGTCTTCCTGTTTCCTCTCACGGCCAATCAGGAAGCGGGTCCTGAGTCCCGATTGGCTGGGAGTCCGAAAACCTGATTGGCCGCGAGTCCTAACTCCTGATTGGCCAGGAGGAGAAGTGACCGCTGAAACTCGGGACGAGACGCAGGTGGAAAAGCCGCCACCTGCATGGGGTAAGTGCAGGGGCTGGCACGGGCGATCGATTGAGCAATGGGGGGGGGGGGGGTTAGGTGGTTGGCTGGCTGTCCCCCCAAGAAAATTAAGCACCAGCCTCCACTGGTTCACACCATTACAAAGCAGTACAGTGCAGTGTAAGAAAAAGGTAAGGCAGGTTGCATTTTCCTGCACCCCAAATGCGCAGAAACTCACGCAAACGCATGTAAATGCACAAAAAAAAAAACACCACAACACAGTGCAGTGCTCATAAAGGCCGAAACAAGAAAGAGGACAGAAGTGACCTTAAAGGAAATGCAAGCATAGGAAAAGTGCAGCGCAAAAGCATGCAAATGTATGTAAAAAAAATGCATGTCAACGCGCATGCAAAAACACATAGCAAACATGCGTTTTCTAATGTAAGTGGGCCCTTATTGTGAAGGAATAAGACATGTCTTATTACTGCGGAGGGATTAGTAGATTATATTTCTTTAGGACAGATAGACTTTACTATACATGTTACATTATAACAATTTTCTAGAATGAAGTCAATGTTCTACAATGCCACCATCTAGTGTTAAAATATGGTACTGCTCAAGCCACCAACACCATGACATAATGTATGAGACATACGACATAACATGAGACGTAATATCTACTTTCTGGGATTCTGAAGATGATTCTAGTCCAGGAAAGATTCCTAAAGCAAACCTTTTCTGAGAGAAACACAGAAAGTTCAATAAAGGATTTCTTAGCAATTGAAACCTTTAAAGCAGTATTAAACCCAAAAGCAAACATTTATTACATTGCAGCTTACCAGTTCTTAGCTGTGATGGCTGCATTTTTTTTTTTTTTTTTTGTAGGCTTTCTCTCTATTTTCACCCGGTGATCCGGCCAGTAAGTCTGTTGTTTTTGCAAAAGCACAAGCTCTTCTGCAGATGTGTTGCGGGGATGAGACAAACCATTTAACACTGACGGGGTTGTTACAATGATCTGGTTTTATTTATGTAAAATGTAAAAGAAAAAAAAATTGTTCCCGTAACTGCTTAAAAAGTGTTAGCTGGGGTTTGGATTAAATTTTTTAGGTTATCTAAATCTGCAAGTACACAAGTACATCTAACACTCCCCCCAGACTGACAATGCTGTTGTCTGCTGTGCCCCCTGTGCTCCTTCATCCAGAGTAGGGGCACTCTCGTACAGGAGGTGTGTTATTGACCAGATCACTGGGTGAAAACAGAGGAAAAAAATGTTAAAAAAAAACAAATACAGCCACCACACCTAAACTGCAATATGTTACACATTTTTGGTTTTGGGTTTATTACTGCTTTATGTTTCTCCCAGAGTTTACTTTAACTACAATTATAATAGCGAATACCTTGATCATGATTGGATCTCTTAAATCTCAACAGTAGCAGTTCCATCTAAGCATATGGAGAGCCGCTCAAAGCCATGGACTCTGCTCCCATGATCCACAGGATTAAAAGGGGTTCAGGCACACCAATGTGCTTCATCCAGAGCAGTGTGTGCAAATAATGAAAGAAGGCGCCGCTCTCCTGACCAGCCAGCGTGACACACCAATCAGGAATGGCTTCAGCCTACATGTCTCTGCCAAGAAACCACGCCCACTGATGTGTTTCGCACTGCCCACCGGGGCTTAGTTATAGGATCCACAGAAGCATTTATTAACCATTATAGCTTTTACATCTGTACAATCCCTCCCCCCCCCCCCATGGACCAGAGTATTTTTTTAACTTCTGCTATTGGCTCATTTATTCTTTAAAAAGGTTATACATTTTATATATATATATATATATTTGATAAAAAGTAGTTATTTTATTTTAAACAGTGTTAAAAAATCTGTTACAGAGTACATATATATATATATATATATATATATATACTAGGGATCAACCGATTATCGGCAACACCAATATATCGGGGGCCGATATGCCCTTTCCCTGATATATATCAGAATTGGCCCCTGAGGTTACCGATATTGCCGATATTTCGGGAAAGTGCAGTACCGGAGTGATGCCTGCAGCTAGAGGCATCACCCCGGTACCGGCGTCCATAGCCGACAGTCGCCTGTCTTGTAAAGACAACCAATGTGGCTGAGAAGTCGCTCGGCTGTCATTCCAAGGAGCGGGAGGGAGACCCGGGCAACCTACCTGCACGCCCTCCGAAGACCCGATCAAAGCTGCATTCGACTCTGATTGGGTTTCCATGTAAAAACCCAGAAGTGATGTCATGACATCACTTCCGGGTACTCGGCGCCAGACTCAAAAAAATGAAAGCATTCAAAACAGCCAAACTTGACATTTTGAATGCTTTAAAGTGCAAAGGATGGTTTGGGGCCCCCAGATCCCTCCACAAGAGTACCTGTAAAAAAAAAAAAAACATTTTTAAATGTCCGAAAATGTCGGCCAATATCGGCCGATACCGAAATGCAATGACCAAAATATCGGTATTGGCAATAAAAAAACAATATTGGTCGATCACTAATATATACACATTTGAAAATACAGTAATAGAAAGAACAAGCAGTGGTGTATTTAGGTTTTGTGCTGCCCTAGGCCTGACTAAACTTGTGCACCCCTAATTTAAATATGACCCACCCCTTCCTGTAAAGGCCACACCCCTTCCTGTTTATGACCCGCCCTGTCAACTATAAACCACAGATCACAGCCACATTTTATCAGTGCCCATCAGTGTAGCCTCATCAGTTCCCATAAGTTCAATCTCATCAGTGCCCATCAGTGCAGCCTTATCAGTGCCGCCGTATTACTGCCCATTAGTGCAGCCTCATTACTGCCCATCAGCGCAGCCTCATCAGTGCAGCATATCAGTGTGGCCTCATCAGTGGCCATCAGTACAGTCCCATCAGTGACCACCATTCCAGCCTATCAGGACTCACTATTGCAGCCTATCAGTGCATCATATCAGTGCAGCCCCATCAGTGCAGCTCATCAGTGACCATCAGCGCAGTCTCATCAGTGGCCATCATTGCAGCCTCATCAGTGGCCATCAGTGCAGCCTATTAGTTCCCATCAGTGCAACATATCAGTGCCCATCAGGGCAGCATATCAATGCAGCCCCATCAGTGAAGATTATCAGTGCCGCCTTGTGCCCATCAGTGCAGCATATCAGTTCTGCCTTATTAGTGCAGCCTCATTAGTGCCCATCAGTGCAGTTTATCAGTACCCACCATTGCCGCCTCATAAGTGGCCATCAGAGCAGCATATTGGTGCCCACCAGTGCAGCATATCAGTGCCCATCAGTGCTGCCTTATCAGTGCAGTCCCTTCAGTGCAGCTTATCAGTGCCACCTCATCAGTGGCCATCAGTGCCCATTAGTACAGCCTTATGTCACTGGATTAGTAAGATTACTCCTTTCTTTTAATATGTTTGGACTTGGTGTTTGCTGCTACTGATTGTAATTTTAGGATTATTTGACTTATTTGTATAACGAGTAGGAAGTCCAGAGTCATTATACAAATAAGTCAAATAATCAGTTGTAGCAAACACAAGTCCAAATATCTTATAAGATTGGAGTAATATTACTAACCCAGTGACATATTGCGATAGGACATATGAAGTAAGCAGGTCCAAAATATTATTGCAATCATATACAATAAAAAGTCCTAATTGTATATGATGCAATTCAATCTGCTCGCTCAAGGACAAGGATGTTTAAAGAAATAAATTTATATTATTGACATGATGCCTGCCATACCTGGGGGTGGAGCATTAGGCTGCAGTGCCACACTTATTAGCATTGGCAACCGTCGGGCCAGTTATATAAGGTGTTGTCGGTGGTCTGCGGTCTGTCTGAATATCCTCACTGGCCAGTATTATCATACCAGCATGTAGCAGTGTGACCGCTTTATGGGGGTGCCAGACTGATTTGCCTCCGGCCCAACTCACCCCATAAGACTGGCACTATTCTAAAAGTGTAGCGCAAGCTGCTGGGGACCCTTTTCGTGCGGGACCCGAGAGGAGGCTTTTTTTTTTTTTAGCTTTTTTGCTGCCCCCCTGCAAAGTGCCGCCCTAGGCCTGGACCTTGTTGACCTAGGCCAAGATACAGCACTGAGAACAAGTATAAATCTTGACCGTGCGTTTGTTATGTTGTTGGTGATCCTGGGTGTACTGAATTTCTTAAGCATGTTTTACCAAAAATGGTTTCTTCAGGAATTATTATTATTATTAACCACTTTAGCTCCGGAAGGTCCCCCCCCCTTAATGACCAGGGCATCTTTTTGTGATTTGGCACTGCGTTACTGTAACGAAAAATTGCACAATCGTGTGACGCTGTACCCAAATACAATTGATATTCTTTTTTTTACCCACAAATAGAGCTTTCTTATGGTGGTATTTGATCACCTCTGCGGTTTTTAGATTTTGCGCTATAAACAAAAAAAGAGCGACAATTCTGAAAAAAAAAACACAATATTTTTTACTTTCTGCTATAAAACATTCCCCCGGGGCTTTTTTTCAGCTGGAACTTGGTGGAACCACCTTTGGCTCAGGCCCTCTGCTCCCTGCTCACCACTATCACTCATAAACACAGAGGTCTTGCTTCCTGTGTTTTCCAAGTGCAGTATGAGGACAAAGGAGATGCCGGTGCCTGGGGTGCAGTGCGAATGTTGACACACCCACTGGATGATCTCCCTGCAAGTGAGCCACCTACAGTGTGAGGGGAGGTACTAGAGAAGAAGAGGGGTAAAAGTGAGATGTGGATGGGGGATGCAGAACTAAGCAGTTGTGGAAGAAGGCTGAACTCTGTACTCTGCGTGTAATGCACACCCTTGAACTCTGTACGCAGCACACCCTTGAACTCTGTACGCGGCACACCCCTGAACTCTGCACTGTATATGTAGCACACCCCTGAACTCTGCACTCTGTGTGTAACCCCACTGAACTCTGTACATAATGCAATCCTAGTATTTGATGCCCCTTTAAGACCCTCCCACTGTTAGTGAAATTTTGACCAGTTTTGGGAGGGGGTTTTGGGGGGGTTGTGGTTAAGTTCCTGCACCTTTTTTCTGATAAAAAAAAGCCCTGCATTCCCCTAATAAAAAAATTTAACAAATCTATTTTTTTTTCTCAGTTTTGGCCAATTTGTATTCTGCTACATATTTTTGATTAAAAAAAAAAAATCCCAAAAGCGTATTTTAATTGGTTTGCAAAAAATTTATAGCGTTTACAACTATGGGATAGATTTTTGGACTTTTTTATTATTTTTTTTGTTTTAATTAGTAATGGCGGCGATCTGCGATTTTTAGCGGGACTGCGACATTGCAGCGGACAGATTGGTCCCCTAACTGGCATTTTTGACACTTTTTGGGGACCAGGGACATTTATACAGTAATCAGTGCTAAATAATATGCACTGTACTGTATAAATGACACTGGCAGGGAAGGGGTTAACACTGGGGGTGATCAAAGGGTTAAATGTATGCCTATTTGTGCTTACTGACTGGGTGGGGGAAGGGTTCTGTGACAGGCACCGAGAGATCGGGGTTTCAGCTTAGCTAAAACTCATGATCTCTCTCTCTCTGCCTGTGTGACAGACAACAAAGCAGGCGGGTCTTCTGTCAGTTTCTGTGAAGATTGCGAGAGGCCGCCAGTGATTGCCGCCGCTCCTTCCAAGGTCTGGCTGTGGCAGAAGCGGTGCAGCCATTTTACGGGACATCAGGGCGGCCCAGGGGGCAATTGCCCCCCTGCCTCCTTGCCCAGTCCTTCCCTGCTGAGAATCAAACAGGGGGGTGTTCGGCCCAGCCCTATTTGCCACATTGATTATACATCTGTCACATTCACTGGGCATGTGCATTCATTGATACTTCTAAAGTATTTTGGGACTACTTTTGATTTTAGTTTAATTTATCATTATATTTTTTATTATTAATTTAACTTTTTTTTTTTTTGGTTTGCGCTGCACTTATTGTTTTGTGTATTTACTGTATAGGTATTGTGAAAAATTGCCTACAGTGTTCAGCTTGCATCCTTATTGTATTTGTTTTAGTTGCACTGATTGGTTCTCTATAATCATTTGTATACAGGCCCTTATTACTTAGAATCCTATAAATAGAAGTGACACATCAAGCGTATTTGACTCTGGAGGCACAGGTTTGTTATGACTATTGGTGTATTAGAACTTGGATATAACCCATGCTGAGGTCACACAGAGATAACTGCAGTGACTACGCACAGTCTACACACCCTCAGGTGCAGCTCGTATGACGAATCTCGGTGTTCCTTGAGTGTATGGAATGTAATACAGGCCATCCCAGCCCAGGAAGGTGTGTCAAGACAAAGGTTCCCATAATAAACCAAATCACACTCACAGCTACAATTTGCTGCCAATGCTTTCCAATGAAACTTCTGTTCGGTTCCAAAAATACTTTAACCCCTTTACCCCCCCCCCCCCCAGGTCAAATCTGACATTTCTCTCATACATGTAAAAGTCAGCATTGTTTTTGCTGGAAAATTACTTAGAACTCCGAAACATTCTATACACTACATTGTCAAAAGTATTGGGACGCCTGCCTTTACACGCAGATGAATTTTATTGGCATCCCAGTCTTAGTCTGTAGGGTTCAATATTGAGTTGGCCCACCCTTTGCAGCTAAAACAGCTTCAACTTTTCTGGGAAGGCTGTCCACAAGGTTTAGGAGTGTGTCTATGGGAATGTTTGACCATTCTTCCAGAAGCGCATTTGTGGGGTCAGACAATGATGTTGACGAGAAAACCTGGCTCACAGTCTGCGCTCAAATTCATCCTAAAGGTGTTCTATCAGGTTGAGGTCAGGATGCTCTAATTCATCCCAGGTGTTCCGTCAGGTTGAAGTCAGGACAGTCAAGTTCCTCCACCCCAAACTCGCTCATCTATGTCTTTATGAGCCTTGCTTTGTGCGCTGGTCCAAAACATTTGGTGGAGGGGGGATTATGGTGTGGGGTTGTTTTTCAGGGGTTGGGCTTGGCCTCTTAGTTCCAGTGAAGGGAACTCTTAAGGCATCAGCATACCAAGACATTTTGGACAAGTTAATGCTCCCAATTTTGTGGGAACAGTTTGAGGATAGCTCCTTCCTGTTCCAACATGACTGCGCATTTGTTGATGCTGTTAGAGCTGCAAAATGTTGGCCAACTCAATATTGAACCCTACAGACTAAGACTGGGATGCCAATAAAGTTCATGTCCGTGTAAAAGCAGGTGTGCCAATACTTTTGACAATATAGTGTATTCTTTATATAAAACACACACAGTGCAGCGCTAAAAAAAAGGGGGCCTTCATTTTGCTACAGACAAAAAAACATTCATATAGATCTCAACAAAGCACCAAGTACACAGATAAACACATGATGTGACAGTATAAGATATGGTGTAGCATACAACAGTGTGAGCAGGATTTATATTCTACTCCTAGTGATATATTACTTTAATTTATAAACCTAGCAGCTATGGATGCCATTTTATTTTTAAAAAATCGGCAGCTGAATATTGAGAATATATTCACGGATGGTCCTAGCGACGAGCCATCCCATGATACAAATACGAATCTCACCATGTTGGGGAATCTGCTAGAAAAACAGGTCCACACCTGGTGGGACATCTGTACCTTTGAACATTATTCGAAGGAACGCATCATAATGAGGAGTTTGAGATGGGATGTTACCCCTCAGGATGCCTTGGATGATGAGGCATCCACCTCAGAATGGTATGATTTCTTCATTGGTGTTGGCTTAAAACTCCAACAGCTAGTACTTATAAGAAAAAAACGTAAAATGGAGATCTTGGAGAAAAAGATTTCTGATCTCAAATCGCTTTTAGACTCAGAGAAAGATACAGCAGCGGTTTTGAAATTTAACACAGATATAAAGAAAAAATTGGAGAAAACAGACAAGGAGACACATAAAAAGAAATTAAAAAAGTTCCGTAGAGACTTAGCGGATTTTAAGAATAATCAGATTTTTGCTTGGCAATGTCCCAATAATCAGACCATTGAAAATGTAAGTAGTGTCCAATATGCATTGCCTCATCCCACCTCTCAAGGTGGATGAGGGAAGCCTACAAGCAAATCAGCTACTAAACAAGCCACATTGGGACCTAAACAACCACCTAAGATTCCCCAATCTAACAATAATGGCAATTATACTCAATGGCAACAGGTTGCTTACAACAATTCCAAGAAAAATAAGGGTGAGCCTAATACCCCATATAGAGGACAGAGACCAAATACACCAAGACCTCTTCCACTCTATAATAGGTATGAACACCTAGAGGAATATGAGGATCCCTCTACCCCCTTATCACCACCGCGCCCTTTTTTATGGAGAGGAGGCAGGGGCAGGGGAGGGAGAAGGGGGGGGAGGCCATGGAGAGGCAGACCCTCAAGAAGGAACAATCCCCAGGGGGATTACGTAAACAACCAATTCCCAAAAACTGGTCCACAGCAACATCAACCTTCCAGAGCGGAGCCCGTACAAGGGGCTGCCGAGCTGGAAGAAAATATCAAAAAAAGAAGGAGAACAGTGGACTAACTGGAATCTATAACTTAGCGAATGTATCATTGTCCCAAAAAGAGGTTAACATTTTGAATGCTGGTTTGAAATGTGCAAAACACAGACCTCTAAATAAGTTTGATGTATACGTAGACATACATAGATACATACGCAAGCTAAACTTGAAAAGACACTTCCTTAATCCGAATAGGGTCTCAAAGAGACAACCAATACCAGAATCTGCACAAACTATAGGTGTAGACAGCGGTTTGAAGAACAATTCTTTGTTCAATCCCCCCCAACCCTCCAACCAATATGTTGAGGTTTTTAAAAATCTGGTTTTAAAAGACGTGGGGAATTTGGAACCAAAAAAATCAGTCAACCCCCGCCACATACAAGAGGGTTTGGAAGCCCTGGAAAGAAGGAAGGAGGTCATTATAAGACCGGCCGATAAAGGGGGTGGAGTAGTTATATTGGACAAATCCTTTTATTTGGAGCAACTAAACACTATGTTGTCAGATACTGAAACTTATATGGTATTAGGAGGGGATCCTACAGCTGCATACCGTAGGGAATTGAGTGATCTCATCACACACGGTTACTATGAGAGAATCCTGACAAAAAAAGAACAAAGGTAGCTCAAGCCCATTTATAACCGTATCCCTACGATATACACGCTACCGAAAATTCACAAAGATCTCCATAACCCTCCGGCCAGGCCCATAGTGAACGGAATTAATTCCGTGACTTCACGTTTGGGCGAGTATTTAGATCACTTTCTGCAGAGCAGTGTGATCAGCTTAAGATCTTACCTTAGAGATACTAAGGATTTTCTTAACTCCCTCAAAAATATTCAGATATCAGATGTAAAAGAGACTTATCTGGTAACGGCTGACGTATCCTCTCTATATACCGTAATACAGCATGAGGATGCGTTACTATCCTTAAATTGGGCCTTTAGCAGAAGATCTGACCTCCCTGACCCCGAGAAGAGGTTTTTGAGGCAGGCCTTGGAATTTTGCTTATCTCGGAACTATTTTTGGTTCAACGGCATTTACTACAGCCAGAAACGAGGCGTAGCTATGGGCGCTAAATTCGCCCCCAGCCTTGCCAACCTCTTCATGGGGGAATGGGAGGATAAATCGATCTTCACCAAGCAGAGGGATGAACTGAAAATGTATAAAAGATACATAGATGACCTTTTCTTTTTGTGGGAAGGGTCTGAGACCTCTTTAGCGGATTTTGCCAAGTCCTTAAATCGCAATAACAACAATATCAGATTGGATTTCAATTGGAGCAGGCAGTCTGTACATTACTTGGATGTAGAAATTATGTTGAGGGAAGGACGTTTAGAGACGAAAGTTTACTTTAAGCCCACTGATAGAAATGGCTATCTACCTGTCCAGAGCGGTCACCATCATCAGTGGCTGAGTAACATCCCCAAAGGCCAATTTCTCAGGGTCAGGAGAAATTGTACCACTGATTTGGACTTTCAGTCACAGGCTTTGACCATTAAACAACGGTTTGTGGAGAAGGGATATGATGGTGGTCGTTTGGACAGGGACATAGCAGACGTGGCCAAACATACTCAGATAGATTGCTTGAGTGAACAAATCCGTACCTTAGATACCAAGCATGAATGGAGCTTCCTCACACAATACAATTCCCAACACAAAGAAGTAGAAGGCATCATTAAAAGACATTGGGCAATCCTCTGTCACGATAAAATTTTTGGCAAATCATTACCTGCCACTCCTTCATTAATTTACAGGAAGGCACCCACCTTTGGGGATAGGATAGTAAAGAAAGTATTGGACCCGCCAGTCAAACCCAAAATGTTCTGGGATAACAGAACGGGCTTTTTTGCATGTCGTAGATGCAAGACCTGCAAACAAGTATGTAATCATTATAAAGGAATGACTTCCTTTCGATCTTCTGCAAATGGACAAGTTTTCCAGATCACAGACCTCATCACGTGTAACTCCACACACGTGGTGTATGGTCTGGAATGTCCCTGTGAGTTATTGTACATCGGACGTACCAAAAGAACCCTGGCTATACGTATCTCTGAACATATAGCTAATATTCGAAAGGGTTTTAAAGACCATAATTTGTCGTTACATTTCAAATTATATCACAATCAGGATCCTTCATCCTTGAAATTTTGGGGAATAGAAAAGGTGGACCCTGCTTGGAGGGGTTCAAACAGGGTCAGAGAGATCTCGAAACGAGAAACCCAGTGGATTTTTCTTACAAATTCTTTGCATCCTGGGGGACTTAACATAGATCTAGATATTAATTGTTTTATTAGCAACTATTAGTTTCCCTAATCAATTAATATCCTAACCCTTCGTCTGTAGGGTATATTGCCCTTACTGTGGTGGTCTTTTTGAGTGGTCCTTTTATAATCTGTAAATTTTAATTTCATTTTAATGGGATTTTATTGTATTTACATTTTTTGTAAACATATATAAATATTGGTGTTCTCCTTGTTCATGATGCACATTGAGTGAATTTTAACGTAATTTTTAGGAAAAAATTTTTATGGAATTTTTTAAGAATTTTGTGTGCACTTTTTTCATATGCCCCTTTTTCAGCACAGCTGGAGTGGCACTCTTTTAAGAGATTTTTAAGAGAGTTTTTATTTAATATTTATAGTGACATTGCCGTTTTGGTTTGACACTATACCCATATTTATGTATCTATTTATGAATGAAGTTCTGTGTATATTTACATTTATATCGTTGTGCTTGTTTGCTCTATATTTAATTATGTATGGTGACAGAAAGCAAGGCAAATCAAATTAGCCATTGTAATGGGGAAAATACAAATGATGATCCAATGATCCGAAGGTTCTGTGACCCATTTGCGCTGGTCATTTGGTCAGTATAGGGTTAATAGACCGGGAAAGGATGTCCTCTCTTATTCCCCAGATAAGAATTGCAATAGGCTCTTTATCGGTTCCGGGTGGAGGTGGCACGCACATTAGTTCCGGAGTCTCTTTAATTCCTAATGAATGGAGCCTTGGACCCGCCCCCACCACGGACGATAAATGGGAGTGAGTACGCCGCATGCTCACGCCCTCAGTTGAAGTCCGTGATGACGAAACGCGTTAGCACGCGGTCACCTTGGTTACCGACACACGTCAGACGCCACACCCAGAAGTCATCCGCCTATGGTACCCGGCGGTCGGCAGTAACGAACGGTGTGTTCCGATCGACAGTGCGGTAACAACATACGATTTACAACGTTTGTTTTTATTTTGAGCATGTGAATGTAATCCCTAAGGGATGAGTGTTATGCTTTTATCTTTTCAATAAATGAAAACGGGGTTACGCTATGTGCCTGTGATATTCATTTTACATGTACGTCTTGGTGAGTGGTTAAGCAGTCTGGGTTCCTTTTGGAGACGATACCATATTGACTCTGGTGTTTGAGGATCTTGCAGAGATTACTACAGGCCTATATCTGTGCCATTGTCGGTAAGCGCATTTCCATCTGGGCGTGCACTGTGGTGAGGTGGAGGTTTTGTATCCTGCTGCCTGCATGCGGTTGTGCTGCACTTCAAACAGACTTTTATTTGGACTGTTTTTCCACTTTTGAAATACACAGTGGTTCACTTACTAATGATTGCATGTGCTATTACTGTCGGTGTATGTAGATTATGCACCCTTAGCGCCGCTAGTGGACTCATGAGGAGTTTTCTTTCATATTTTAAACTTTAAAAGAGTGCACCTGTTTTGTATGTCTTGTTTATTATATAGTGGCAGCTCATAATTTTAGAGTACAGGTTGATGTACCTAGTATTTTACAAATACGTTTTGGAAGCGCTGGGTGAGCAGGATTTATATTCTACTCCTAGTGATATAATACAACAGTGCCTATTGAGAATTAATAACAAACTAAATGATTGCGTTGATCTCAATCTCTTCATTCAATCCATTGGGAGTAAGAGAATTGAGAGTGTAAATCCAAAATGTCACCCTCTCGCACAAATGTTTAAGACGTTCGGCAAGAAGGAGACTACCGGATATAGATTAGATCACCCAAACTTTGAATCGGAGTTCCGGCCTCAAATACCTTTTTTAACTAAAAATACCCCTATAATACTAATCCATCGCCCGTTACAGAACTGCTTTTCTCATACTTACAAGGTGTACAGTACAGGATTTTAGTCAAAATCTTACTTTTAAAAATGCTGTCTTGGCCATCTTGGATGTGGGCATCTGAAGCTGCAGTGTAATCTGCTGTGTCCTTCTTCCTGATTCCAGGGAGTGTTCTGAGAGTTCTTCCTGATTCCAGCCTCCTGGGAGTGATGACAAACAGCTCCCAGGATGCAATGCAAAGGCGGAAGTGATGTTGGTGGCCGTGGCCACAGAGGGGGGAGAAGGAGGAAGCACAATCAAAAATGCCCTGAAAATAAGGTAAGGGGCCCTCCAGGAATCACTAAAGTTGCCGGAATTCCACTTTAAAGCCAGCAGACTGTTCATTGTGTGTGGTGGCAAAATGCCTGGGAATACTATGTTTTGTGGCACCCTTTTCCACATATCTTCTGTGCTCCCCGAAAGGGACACATAGCATTCTGATAGTCTGGCCTACAAAGAGAGGACTGCAAGGACAGGTAATGCCATAAACGACATATTGCGTGGAGCAGTTTTCGAATGTGCGGATATGGTAAACCTTACATATAGTTACATAGTTACATAGTAGGTGAGGTTGAATAAAGACAATAGTCCATCCAGTTCAACCTGTGTAGGTGTGTGTGGCCGTAATCATCTCACATACCCCTGAATGTTCTGATCCTTGAGATGTACGTCTAAGAGTCTTTTGAAAGCCACCATACTTTCCGCAGAAACCACCTCTTGTGGTAGAGAATTCCACAATCTTGTAGCCCTAACAGTAAAGAACCCCCCACGTTGCCTGAGGTTAAAACGCTTCTCCTCTAATCGCATTGTATGCCCTCGAGTCCTCATGCAACCCCTTCGACTGAATAGCTGTTTTTCTATGCCAAAATCACCATTGAGATATTTATAAATTGCTATCATGTCCCCTCTCAGGCGTCTCTTCTCCAGGGAGAATAAATCAAGCGATTGCAGACGCTCTTCATAATTAAGGTCCTCCAATCCCCTAATTAGTTTAGTCGCCCTTCTCTGGACTCTCTCCAGCTCCAACACATCCCTCCTGAGGACTGGCGACCAGAACTGGACAGAATACTCCAGATGTGGTCGGACCAGAGTTTTATAAAGTGTAAGGATTATAGTCTTATCTTACCATTGGCTGTAAACGTTTTTTTATCCATGGGTAACAAATTCACGTCAAGCATGTTTTTTTTTCTTACATCGATACATGCCTGTTAGCTGACAGAACATTCTCAAGGTTCTCACCGGGGGTGCACGAGATTGGGAGATTTTACTGGGTCCTCTTTTGTTTTTAATACTGGTGGCTTTCCCGTATGAGTACTGTTTGGGCGGTCCACAATAGAATTCTTAAGACGTGGATCTTGTTTGAGTATGGTCCAATGTTTAGAAAAAACTCTTTTCATTTTTTGAAATTGGGTGTGATATTGAGTAACAAATCTACACCTTGACTGAGTCGCGTTGGATTTATCTCTGTCTCTATGTGAGGCTGGGTTAAGATAGAGGGAATATGCATCTTCCGCTAACTCAGCTGGGTAACCCTTATCCACAAACTTCCTTTTTAGCACCAAGCTTTGCTCAACATAGTCCTCATCCCTAGTGCAATTGTGTTTGCAGTCTGCAGAATTGGCTTTTAGGGATGTTACATACCCAGCAGGGATGATGGTAATTAGAGAAGTGCAAGTAGGCGTTACTAGCTGTGGGTTTAAAATAATTTTTGGCAGTGATGGCATTATCAAGATGACTTAGTTCTAAATCCAAGAATGCCAAAGTATTGGGATCGCACACATAGGTGAAGGATAGGCCAAAGGTATTATTGTTGCAGTGAGCAGTTCTGGTGACCACCCTAATTTGGGATTTTCTCTCACTGTCATTGATAATGGTCACCAGGACAAATAGAGAAGATGAATATATACAGTGCATCGCGAAAGTATTCGGCCCCCTTGAACTTTTCGACCTTTTGCTACATTTCAGGTTTTAAACATAAAGATATAAAACTGTAATTTTTTTTGAAGAATCAACAACAAGTGGGACACAATCATGAAATGGAACGAAATTTATTGGATATTTTAAACTTTTTTAACAAATAAAAAACTGAAAAATTGGGTGTGCAAAATTATTCAGCCCCTTCCAGTGCAGCAAACTCTCTCCAGAAGTTCAGTGAGGATCTCTGAATGATCCAATGTTGACCTAAATGACTAATGATGATAAATAGAATCCACCTGTGTGTAATCAAGTCTCCGTAGAAATGCACCTGCACTGTGATAGTCTCAGAGGTCCGTTTAAAGCACAGAGAGCATCATGAAGAACAAGGAACACACCAGGCAGGTCTGAGATACTGTTGTGGGGAAGTTTAATGCCAGATTCGGATACAAAAAGATTTCCCAAGCTTTAAACATCCCAAGGAGCACTGTGCAAGCGATAATATTGAAATGGAAGGAGTATCAGACCACTGCAAATCTACGAAGACCTGGCCGTCCCTCTAAACTTTCAGCTCATACAAGGAGAAGACTGATCAGAGATGCAGCCAAGAGGCCCATGATCACTCTGGATGAACTGCAGAGATCTACAGCTGAGGTGGGAGACTCTGTCCATAGGACAACAATCAGTCGTATACTGCACAAATCTGGCCTTTATGGAAGAGTGGCAAGAAGAAAGCCATTTCTTAAAGATATCCATAAAAAGTGTTGTTTAAAGTTTGCCACAAGCCACCTGGGAGACACACCAAACATGTGGAAGAAGGTGCTCTGGTCAGATGAAACCAAAATCGAACTTTTTGGCAACAATGCAAAACGTTATGTTTGGCGTAAAAGCAACACAGCTCATCACCCTGAACACACCATCCCCATTGTCAAACATGGTGGTGGCAGCATCATGGTTTGGGCCTGCTTTTCTTCAGCAGGGACAGGGAAGATGGTTAAAATTGATGGGAAGATGGATGGAGCCAAATACAGGACCATTCTGGAAGTAATCCTGATGGAGTCTGCAAAAGACCTGAGACTAGGACGGAGATTTGTCTTCCAACAAGACAATGATCCAAAACATAAAGCAAAATCTACAATGGAATGGTTCACAAATAAACATATCCAGGTGTTAGAAAGGCCAAGTCAAAGTCCAGACCTGAATCCAATCGAGAATCTGTGGAAAGAACTGAAAACTGCTGTTCACAAACGCTCTCCATCCAACCTCACTGAGCTCGAGCTGTTTTGCAAGGAGGAATGGGCAAAGATTCCAGTCTCTCGATGTGCAAAACCGATAGAGACATACCCCAAGCGACTTACAGCTGTAATCGCAGCAAAAGGTGGCGCTACAAAGTATTAACTTAAGGGGGCTAAATAATTTTGCACGCCCAATTTTTCAGTTTTTTATTTGTTAAAAAAGTTTGAAATATCCAATAAATTTCGTTCCACTTCATGATTGTGTCCCACTTGTTGATTCTTCAAAAAAAATTACAGTTTTATATCTTTCTGTTTGAAGCCTGAAATGTGGCAAAAGGTCGAAAGGTTCAAGGGGGCCGAATACTTTTGCAATGCACTGTAGGAGTGTCTAAATTCTGGCACTTAAGCTGTTAAACTCCTCTAACCAGCTCTACGTCCTACTCACTGATATGGAATGTGACAGACAGTAACAGTTCATCTCTCTACACACCTTAAAATTCTGCTTTCTCTGCATTTACATCATGGTTACACACTCACCACACTCAATAGTGCAGATCCACACCTCCAGGCTGTTCATAAAACAACTCATCTACAGTACACTGAACTCACTGTCCTCCACACAGCAGCCTGCTGCCAGTCAGGAGTCAGGATGAAACTCATTTTGGGTGTATTTATAGGGATCTCCATTTTTCTGAGTACAGGTGAGTGTTTTAATACAACTAAATGTTCATTTCTTTATTATTTCTTTTTTGGATAGACTAATGAAAGGTCAGAGTTCTTAGAACAAGTTTTCAGTTCTTAGATCTGAGCTTTTCCCCCTTGTAGTTGTCAACTGGTGTAGCAGCAGGAAGTTTATGTTGACTGCAATGGATGGCACCATACAAAACCAGATTAGAGAGATAGAGAGTCACCAGAGAGAAGAGAGATAGAGAGTCACCAGAGAGAAGGGAGATAGAGAGTCACCAGAGAGAGAGATAAAGTAACCAAATCACTGGAGTATTGGTCTTCTGTCTCAAGTCTTGAGTTCTGTCTGTGCCCTCACTGCAGATGTTTACCCTCATGTAGTGTCCAACAATGGGTGTGAGATGGAAAAGGGTGAGCTATCTCCTCAAAAGGGTCATAGCATTTAGGACCCTAGAGAGATATTAGGCTTTCTCCATCCAAAAGAAAAATTATGGCTTTGAATTGCTTTTTCATTATTTTAACTTTGTGATTTTATTTGAAGTTACTGTTTTGATGGATGGTTGATTGCTTAGATGGATGGTTGGTTAGTTGGTTGGATGGTTGGTTGGATGGTTGGATAGATGGAAGAATGGTTGGTGGGTTGGTTGGTTGGTTAGATAGATAGAAGGATGGTTGGTTGCGTGGATGGAAGGCTGGTTGGTTACTTATTTTGTTGGTGCCAGTTGTTGTTTGATTTGCTTTGTTTGCTCTTGCTTGGGGACTAGTTGTTATTGGTTGATTGGTGTTTTGTTGGTTGCTGTTTGGTTATTGGATGTCTGGTTGTTGTTATTTTATTAATTGACCATATATTAAAATTTAATTTAGTCCCTCCTCTTCTGATTTTCTGTAAATTAAGAAATTAATCAAGGGGGAGCTTCTGCTTTCACTATCTGTAGATCTTGGAGCTGATCAGCAGAGATTAGAGTGATTAAACCCTCACGTGGCCTGTAACCAAGACTGTATGGACCACAATGACACCAGTGAGCCAGTATCAAAAGCAGCACTAAGCCTCAAAATGTACATGTTGCAATAACAGCCACAGGCAATCTTTAGTCCCTCGAGTCATGCAAAATAATTGTTTGTTTGATTTGGGTCTGATTCCCCTTCATATATTACGATTATGTAAAATTAGATCTCAACAGGGTGGAGTAAAGTTGACCATACACTAGAAGAATTATTTTTGAACATTTTCCTTTTCAGAACATTTAGTCAATATTCTAATGGTTGCTGGCATCAAATCCACAATCATTTCTTACCCTAGCACAGGGCTCGACAAACTCCGGACGCCAGGCCACATTGGTGACTACAATTAGCGACCTGGCGCCTGGGGTGCCCTGCAGGAGGTGTCCTGTCCCTTTTGTGCCCCCCACCTCCTCCCCAAGTGCATGGACTACCGCGCCGTCCGAAAATTGAGGCCCCGGCTTTTCGGCCTTCTTCTATGAGATGAGACAGGCTTCCAACGGGAAACTGGCGCCCTCTTGTGGTGGCCGGGAGTTTCACAAGCAGTCACTAATGACTGTTTCCACTGCCTGTTCTCAATGCCTGCCCATCTCCTTCCCAAGAGGAGATGAGATGGAAGTTTTTGCAGGCTTCGTCTCCCTGTCCACTTACCTTTGCTTAAAGGTAAGTGGACAGGGAGTGTGGTTATAATTATTTATTTATTTTTTAAATTATTTAAAAAATAATAATAATAATAATTTTTCTTTTTTTTTTTTTCAATTATTGAAAAAAAAAAAAAAATATATATATATATATATATTCTTATCATGTCCCTGCCGTGCCACAGCCACATAGCCGAAGGCCCCTCTCACACAGGCTGTCTGATCAGGTCCGCCTGTCAGTTTCTCAGGCAGACCTGATCAGACCCTTCAGTCTCCTCTATAGAGTAATCTGCCGCCATCTGATCCTGTCCGCCAAAAACAGACGGATGGTGGTTCTATTTTCTATCCATCCCGTGGATCGGATCAGATGGCATCGGATGGAAACAGACAGATGGTCTGTTTCCATCCGATTGCCCTAAAGAGGAGAGCAGGGTTCTAGTCGTATTTATGTGTAAATTTAGTATCATTTTTTTTTAAATAAAGCTTGGTTGTTAGTTTAAAAAAAAACTGGCTCCTAACTTTTTTAGCTGGCTCCTAGATTTCAGGCAAATTTGTCAAGCCCTGCCCTAGCAACAAAAAAATTTGAAGGAGCAGGATGGAAATTTTATGTTGAATTGCATCAGACATATTGTAATGCAAAACTAATTCTAGGCACATTTTTAATACATCTGGTATTCCATTCACGTGGAAGGTCTGGATGAAATTTTAAGACCTGTTGAACGAAATTAGTTGACTGAATGTTGAAAAGATTGAATGCCCTGAACAAATGTTCAGAACTTCGATACGAATGTTCAAACCAAATTCTCCCGTTTCAGACTTCATCCATCTATTCAACTATCTATCTATTGACCCACTTATCCATCCATCTTTCCATCCATCTTTCTATCCATCCGTTTTTCCATCCATCCATTTTTCAATAGATAGATAGTTGAATAGATGGATGAAGTCCATGGATGAAGTCCGAATTCTATTGGTATAAGACAGGTTGAGACTTCGTCCATCTATTCAACTATCTATCTATTGAAACAATTATCCATCCATCTTTCCATCCATCCATCCATTTTTCTGTCTGTCCTTCGGTCGGTCAGTCCGTCCGTCTGTCTGTCTACCTAACTATCTGTCCGTTTTTCTTTGGAACTGATGACTCACTACAGGCAATCTCTGCTTCTTGACTGTGTGATAGCTTCTCTGCTAATTCACGTATTGTGTTTGCGTAATAAAAACTTGTCAGACAGGTTTTTTTTTTTTTTTTCTTTTAACCCCCAGGGAAGCTTCTATGTGTATTGCTAATCTGTCTATCTACATTCCTTTCGCTGTGGAATCATGTGTATGCTTTTTGTACAGGCTTTTCTTTACAACAGACAGTATATACAGTGAATACATATATACATACACAGATACATTCATAAACTGACATGGGGTCTTAGGTATGAAAGTATCAGTAGTAGTGATGGCATTTCCCCCTAGCCACTGGACAGATGTAAATTAAAAAAAAAAAAAAATGGGGAATTTACTAAAACTGGAGAGTGAAAAATCTGGTGCAGCTGTGTATGGTAGCCAATCAGCTTCCATTTTTTTGGTCGAAGCTTAACTGAAAAAAGCTGAAGTTAGAAGCTGATTGGCTACCATTCACCAGATTCTGAGTGCTCCTGTTTTAATAAATCTCCCTCATTGTGTGCGTGTGTTTATTTTCCTATTATTGCTTTTTTTTTACATACTGTACATCTTTATGGTTCTTATTTTTTTCTTCTTTAGGTCAGGCACTGACATGTATACAGTGTAGCAGTTACGATAATACAAACTGCAATGGCAATGCAATAGAATGCCCCTCCTCTTCAGGTGCATGCGCCACTACACTGATCCGGAACAGAGGTAATAACCCTTTCCTATCCAGCAGCAGTTGCATACTGATCAGAATTGTACAACTGCACCCCACCTATAGGTACACAAAATTTGTGCAGGCTACATGGTTTAGGGTTACATACACATTCACACCTCTGCATTTTGGCCTTGGTGAAATGTGATGCATGGGAAACAAATCCTGCTTACTGAATCTTTTGAAGCAAGGTTCTATCAGAATTCATTTGCCACAGGGGCGAATGGTAATGCCAATAAAACACCCTTAGAACACATCTAAAATGCACCACACTGAAACTGCAGGCAGGAAAAATGCAAATGTATAGTTGCAGTAAAAAGTATTTTTGTTTGATTAAACCAGCCTTTCTTAACCTTTTTGACACAGTTACATAGATATATAGTTAGTCTAGTTGAAAAAGCCCATCTAGTTCAACCAATAAAAGTGAAAAAAAAAGTAAATAAATAAATCATACAATCCTATACACACAATCCTAAACCCACAGTTGATCCAAAGGAAGGAACCCCCCCCCCCTCCCCCAATAAAGCATGACCCAATTTGCTCCAGCATTGGAAAAAAGATTCTTCCTGATCCCCCCAGAGCAGGGGCGTAACTACAGGGGTTGCAGGGGTTGCAATCGCTACCGGGCCCCATGCTCCAGGGGGCCCGGTAGCAAACCAGTGGGTGAACTTCTAGGATCTCAAAGGTCACACTTGCGACCGGGCCCTGGCATTTCACCACTGTGGGGAGGCCCCAAGATTGCAGGAAGGGGGCCCACTGCAGAACTTGTGAAAGAATCCTGATGCGGGACCATAATAAAAGGCCATGCAATGAAATTAAAGAGCCCCAGGATTAGTGGGAAGAGCCCCGGGCTTGAAGGGAAGGGCCCCGGCCAGGGGTCTGGGGGGCCCTTCATGGTTTCTTGCATCGGGGCCCTGAAGGTTCTAGTTACGCCTCTGCCCCAGAGGCAATTGGATATTCCCTGGATCAACTTTACCTATAAATGTTAGTACATTTAGGAACTAATCCAGCCCTTTTTTAAAGCAATCTACTGAGCTGGCTAGAGCCACCTCTGGAGAGAGTCTATTCCACATTTTCACGGCTCTTACTGTGGAATAACTGACCACCAAGTTCATTATATGGACCAATCTCCTCTTTTCCAAAGAGAATTAATTCAGTTCCTCTAATCTTTCCTCATAGCTGAGCTCATCCACGCCTCTTATCAGTTTGGTTGCTCCTTTCTGCACTTTCTCCAGTTCCCTGATATCCTTTTTGAGAACTGGTGCCCAAAACTGAACTGCATATTCCAGATGAGGTCTTACTAATGATTTGCATAGGGCATATCTCTGTCTCTGGAGTCTTTACCTCTCCTAATACAAGAAAGGATTTTGCTCGCGTTGGAAACCGCAGCTTGGAATTGCATGCTATTATTAAGCTTATGATCTACCAGAACATCCAGATCCTTCTCCACCATTGACTCCCTCAGCTGTACTTCACCCATTATGTATGATGCAAAATCGTAGTGCCCAAATGCATAACTTTACATTTATTAACATGGAGGAACCCTTGAAATTACTTTCTGGCTCAATGAACCCCTGTTAATGACTATATCTAACTCAGGATACATTAGTGTGATGGTCAGTGGGAAGAATGTTCCTTACATTTATGACCATTGAGAAGAATGACCCCCTTACAGATAGCTAAAAAGATGAATGGTGTCAGTGGGAACTTATCTGAGAGGCAGAAATTGCTCATTGTTTAAGGAACTCCTAGCAATCTCTGGAGGAACCCTAGGGTACCCTGGTTGAGAAAGGCTGGACTAGACACATAAAAAATACGTTTTCCCAAAAATCGATTCTTCTGGACTGCTAAAAGTAACTAAGTAAAACATTTATACCCCTACAGGGCCTAAAATGTTGTAAGGTTCTCACGGTGAATGGTAGATCTAAGAGACTCATGGTTTGGTATGTTGATACAACACTATAGGGTCCATTTATAAAGCATAGGTGAGTTTTCTAGATACATAGGAGCTATAATAATAACATATACACACTCCAAGGCTTTGAACACTGTCATCCACCTTGTAAGGCCCATTCATAAAATGCAGGCTGCAATGGGGACCCACAAAGGTGTCTCTGCTTATTGCAGCAGAGAAAGAGCTTAGTGAATGGAGGGCAGTTGGTCATGCAACTTTGACAGCTCTTCCCCCATTTTTTTTCTTTAGGAATTCATTTATATTGCTTGCAGTCTGTTGCTGTTTTTAATATTCAAATTGCTACAATTTAAATGCTCCCCATAGTTGGCGATGAAGATACATATGTTGGAAGATATATATGCTAATATAATTATTGGGGGTCCAGGTATAAAGCAGCAATAGGTCTATGAGCCACATAACTTAGGATTTTGAAATAACTTTAAAGCAGCCTTTCAACCTTTTCAACACAGAGGAACCCTTAAAATAACTTTTTGGTCTACAACCTGTGTTACATTAGTGTGGTGGTTAGTGGGAAGAATTCTTCTTACGCTTGTGGTAATTGAAAAGAATTACCCCCTTCAGAAAGCTAAAAAGATCAATGGTGTCAGTGGAAACTTATCTGAAAGGCAGAACTTGCTCATTGCTTAAGGAACCCTTAGCAACTTCTGGAGAAACTTTATGATTCCATGGACCCTACAACTGGTGTGTTATATTAGTGTGGTGGTCAGTGGGAAGAATGCTCTTTACACTTGTGGTCATTTAAAAGGATTACTCCTTTCAGGTAGCTAAAAAGATCAATGGTGTCATTGGAAACTTATCTGAAAGGCAGAAATTGCTCATTGCTAAAGGAACCCTTAGGAACTTCTAGAGAAACTCTAGGGTTCCATGGAACCCTGGTTAAGAAGCCTTGCTTTAGAGCATGCATGTCCAACCTGCGGTCCGGGGGCCGCATGCGGCCCAGAACCGCAGGCAATGCGGCCCACTGCCCCATGACAAATTATTTTTTTTTTTGCTGGGGAGGAAGGAGGTCGAGTCGGGGGCACGGCCACAGAGGCTGCCATGGAGGGGATCATGCACTAGTTGTGGTAAATTAGTGCTGGGGGGGGGGGGGGCTTTAGCACGGGAAGGGCAATGCAGCGTTTTATTACCTTAACTATAGTATATATTTTATATGCGGCCCGAGAAAATTTCTCTACACTCAATGTGGCCCAGAGAAGCCAAAAGGTTGGACACCCATGCTTTAGAGGGTCTATTTATAAAGCATACCAGGGCTCAGACGCTAGTGAAGCCCTATTTTTACAAAAAGAAAAATCGCAATCAAACTGAAAAAAAAAAAGAACTGTAAAAAGTAATGTGACTATCCTCTCCTACAATTACAAAATTCCTTCCAATACATTATATAGAGAGACAGGGCTGCTGTTAGAAATCGCAGGGCCCCGTACAGACTACTTGGCAGGGCTCCCTCAAGAAAATATTAAAGATATATTTAGCTAAAATTACAACAAAATCACTATTATCAGACACAAATATAACATAACTCGCATAATTCCTGCTAAATCTAAAAAAATAAAACAATGATAACTAAAAATGAAGATGAGATGAGAAAAATATACAGGCTGGGCAGTTGGAGCTCAGTGATCAGAGAGACAGAGAGAGAGAAACAAAGTTACAAATAAACTCCTGAGCAGAGATAACATTAGAGCCAGTGCTGGGAGGGGGGCCCACACAAGGGAGGGGGATTAGTGAGGGACGACTGTCTCTTTCTCAACAGATAAAAGCTGATAGCAGGGAGAAGGACAGAGATCAGATTCAGGTGCTGGAGGAAGATTTCTGTATTTGTTGTCCATCACTAATCCCCCTCTCTGTGTGGGCCCCCCTGTGTTCTAGGGCCCCCTACAAGAGGGCTGGTGGTCCCCCCCTATCAGCGGCCCTGTAGAGAGAACTCAGTTGCACACCGCAGGCTTCACGTCTCCTCTTGCATTTTATGAATGGGCTGGAAAATGTAGACTGCACTGTGGTCCATAGCGAGTAGCGATATTCGTGCTTACAATAAATCTCCTTATAAAAAATTACTATATATAATTCAAATAAACAATTAATATTTTCATTTTGAATTTTAATACTGAAATTTAAAATACTAATTTTTTAATTTAAATATTTTAATATTGTATGCGTAAATTAAATGGTTCTCTCCGCAGATGTTGCCTATCACCTTGAATTCTGTTTGTCTCCTGAGGACGTGAACTTTGTTTCACAAAACACATTGAGAAAGAATATATCAGTGCCTGGTTTACAGCATATTATTATAATTATTATTATTATTATACAGGATTTATATAGCGCCAACAGTTTGTGCAGCGCTTATACTTCTGCTGCTATGATAATTACAGTATGCTATATGGCATTATACATCAATTCATATCTTTTTATTCTTGCCTAAATTTAAATTATATTCAGTTTTTTAACCACTTGCCGACCGCTTAACGAGGATATACTGCAGCAGTCTGCCGCTGCTGGGCAACGTGATGTAGACCTACATCGCTCGCCCGTGAGCCTGTAGGGGGCAAGCACGTTCCCGCCCCCGCTCATTCCCTGGGGACCTAGTGCGAGTGACCAAAGGCTCCGATGTCCGCCGGCCACTCGCGATCTTCCGCAGGAGATTGAGAAAGACACACGGCTGATGTAAACACAGCCGTCTGTCATTCTCCCTGAAGTAATGACAGAGGCTATACGATCCTGCTATGTAGGATCCTATGTCTCTGCGATTACTTCACTAGCCACGCCCCCTAACAGTTAGAATCACGCCCCTAGGGACACACTTAACCCCTTGATCACCCATAAAGTTAACCCCTTCCATGCCAGTGTCATTTTTACAGTAACAGTGCATATTTTTAGCACTGATTACTGTAGTAATGTCACTGGTACCCCCAAAAGTGTCAAAAATGTCAGTCAGGGGTCTGATTTGTCCGCCGCAATGTCGCAGTCCCGCTAAAAAAAATCGCAGATCACCGACATTACTAGTTAAAAACAATAAAAATGACATAAATCTTTCCCATAGTTTGTAAACGCAATAACTTTTGCGCAAACCAATAAAAATATGCTTATTGCGATTTTTTTTTTTTCCAAAAATATGTAGCAGAAAAAAAATTGCCCTAAAATGTTAAAACATTTTGATTTTTACATTTTTTTTTTGAGAATTTCATATAAAAAATTGTGAAAAATATTGTAATTTTTTCAAAATTGTCGCTCTTTTTTTGTTTATAGCACAAAAAATAAAAATCGCACACGTGATCAAATACCACCAAAAGAAAGCTCTGTTTATGAGAAAAAAAGTATGTCAATTTCATTTGGGTACAGCATCGCACGACCATGCAATTGTCAGTTAAAGTCACGCAGTGCCGAATCACAAAATAGGGCCTGGTCTTTGAGCAGCCAAATCCTCCGGGGCTAAAGTGGTTAATGTCCAGTATGGAATGTGAAAAATAAAGATGTACTATTTTTTTTATGCTAACTTTTAATACATTATGGTTTAAAAACTGTTCTTTTTTCTTGGCATGACTCCCATGGGCACGCGTTTTATGCAAAAAAATAAATGTTTCAGGGAATATTTTTTTGCATAAAACGCGTGCCCATGGGAGTCACGCCAAGAAAAAAAGAACAGTTTTTTAAACCATAATGTATTAAAAGTTAGTATAAAAAATTAGTACATCTTTATTTTTCACATTCCATATTGGACATTAACCACTTTAGCCCCGGAGGATTTGGCTGCTCAAAGATCAGACCCTATTTTGCGATTCGGCACTGCGTGACTTTAACTGACAATTGCACCAAAGCCACATTTTGCACCAAAGCCACATTTTTATGAATTCATATTTTCCCCTTTTTATGTATTTTTATTTCTCTTTATATAGGAGCCCGTTGGACAAGCTTTTTTCAAATCAAGTCCTGTGTACCTCTGTCAGAGTGTTATAATAACGGAAGGGTGACGGGCCTATATGAAGAAACCACATTTAATACATCATGCTGCTTCAGTAACAACTGTAATAATGATATACCGACCTGTAAGTCATGTATTTTTATTTTATGTTACTTTCTTATGTTTCAAAAATATTTAATTTAAAACTCCATTTGTGTAATAGTATGTATATTCCTAAAGGGAAAGCTTTTTTTCTTTTTTCTTTTTTTTTTTTTTTCACTTTGGGTTCAGAAAGGGATGGTTAAAACCTTTATCATGTTGAGTTTTTATTGTCAACTGGGGATACTGCCTTATACTTCCTGCCCTAATAACACCAAAAATTGGGAAAATCTCTTGAAACAATTGGGCTTCCCCTCTTAAATAGCTGTAACATGAAAATGTAGGCAGATGTAGTCTGCACTCCCCACTGTAAATGGCGCTTGAGCGAAGCGGCAATACAGAAGGGGGAAGAAACCCGAGGGGACATGGGTTCTCCTGTGACTTCCTGCAGTCAACAGGGGAACAGTTATCTAAGTGGATGCTAGTGCCCCCCTGTGATCTGTCTATTTAGGATACTGGCCCCCGGGCTTGGCAAACAAGTTAAGAGTGGTTAGTGTAGGGACAAGTTCCCCCCGTCTGTCAGGGAAAGTGCTCAGAAATAAGGAAAGGTTCTGAAAAAATAAGTACAGTGCAGGTACTGTTGCATGAATTAATTGAAGGTCATCTCAACAGATTAAAGATTTTGGAAAATGTTTTTACCTACCTTTGATCTTCAGTTACTATATGAAAAATAGGTGCAGGTACGCCCCTTCTGAGTCACCCCTTATCTCTGCCCCCTACCCACCTCCCAGTACCACCCCTTTTAGAGAATACAGAGCCAAGTATAATTTTGTGGAGCTACGTAATTTGGTATGGAATGTGTTTATGAAAGCAAGAAATGCAGTAAAAGAGATCCCCTGCAACAATAGACCCCCCCCATCAACAATAGACCCCGTCATTAAAGCGGAGTTCCGGCCTCAAAAATGACTTTGGGCCATCCGCTTGCTGAGATTCACCTAAAAAAGAAATGGATAATGACGATTCTTTTTTTCTTTACTTACCTTGTTATTGAAGAAAATATACTTACCTTTCTTCCACTTCCTCCCTCTGAGGCCGCGGCCCGCGCCGTCACTTCCTGCTTGCATTGATTCCTGGGAGCTGAACGTCATCGCTCCCAGGAGTCAATGCGCCTGCACCGGCCCCGCTCGTCAGTTCCGGTGCAGGCGCGTCATTCCCTGCTAAACAGCTTCTGGGCATGCCCAGAAGCTGTGCAGGGATGACGCGCCTGCCCCAGAAGTGACGAGCGGGGCCGGTGCAGGGCATTGTGGGACGCGCTGGCTTAAGCGGGGCCGGTGCACGGAAGAGGACGCGCTGGCTTCAGCTGCCCACACCTGAGATGGCAGCGCTGGACAAGACATTTTCAAGGTAAGTATTTCTTCTAAAAAGTAAGTGCAACCTGGGACAGTTCAGAGGCTATCCATTGTGGAATGTACTAGCCCTGACTGTCCCGAGGTATTTTTATTGAAAAATTGTTTCAGAGGCCGTAACTCCGCTTTAAACCACCCCCCTCCCCCCATTTAACAATAGGCCAACCCATCAGCAATAGATTCCTGCAACAAAATACCACCTCCCTCAGTAACAGTAGATCCACCCCTGCAACAATAGACTCCCACCAGTAACAATAGATCTCCCAGCAGTCAGCATTAATAGGCCCTCAATAAGCCAGCATCATAGACCCCTCCCTCAACAATATGTCTCCAGCAGCAATTCCCCCCCCCCCCCCCACACAGTGACAATAGATCCTCCACCAGCAACAATAGACCTTCCCCACAACAATAGACATCCCCAGCAATATTAAACCACCCCAGCACCAATAGATACCCCCCCCCCCAGCAACAATAGACTACCCCAGCAAAAATTGTTCCCCCCAAATGAAAAAAAGATTCCTAGCACCCAGCAAAAATAGACCTTCCAGTACTCCCCAACACCCCTTACCATTACATACATTCAGTGCTGGAGGTACCACCAGAACTGCGTTTCTCCACATTTTCACTGCAAAAAAAGCCCTGACTGAGACTGTACCTACTGAAATATTTCAAAATGAGAGGCTTTGGTTATGCTATAATTCGACATGATTACTTCCACTGTTGTATTAGTGATGCATTTTTTTTCAGAATTTCTTTGAAAAATATATATTTTTTTATTATCAGTGCCTAAACTAAACCTCACTTTAAATGGCCTACTTTGCCCTGCCTATGTTGCCAAAGACTTGGAACCTTGCAAATTTCCGAATGTCTCTGCGTGCACCGGAAATCAAACCCGCTGTGTTCGTTATTCATCGACTACCACACTAGGTAAGTAGTCTTTACTGATATCATAGTGCAGAGGTCTCCAAACGTTGTAAACAAAGTGCCAGTTTACTGTCCCATGGACTTTGGGGGGGGGGGGAGGGGGCAGATTGTGGCCAGTGGGAGTAGAAATTGCCCTGTGTCAGTGGGAGCGAACAGTACCCTAATGTACTTCTTTTTTGCCTGTTAAATGTACCACTTCATCACTTCAGCTTCAGAAGATTTACCCCCCCCCCTTCACCACCAGGACATTTTTTACTATGTGGCACCGCGTTACTTTAACTGACAATTGCGCAGTCATGAAACACTGTACCCAAATACACTTTTGTTCTTTTTCCCCACAAATAGAGCTTTTTTTTTTTTTTTTTTGGTGGTATTTGATCACATCTGCAGTTTTTATTTTTTGCGCTATAAACAAAAAATGACCAACAATTTTGAACAAATTGGACACTGACATGTTTGACACTTTTTTGGGGACCAGTGATACTAATACAGTGATCAGTGCTAAAAATATGCACTGTCACTGTACTAATGACACTGGCTGGGAAGGAGTTAACACCAGGGGCGTTCAAAGGGTTAAATGTGTGCCCAACCAGTGTTTTACTGTAGTGGGGAGATGCTTGTACTAGGAGAAGACATAGATCTGTGTCCCTGCTTTGAGGGGGGGGGGAGGGGGGACCTGGCAGCCCCCGTATTAAAGGGTGCTTCTAGATTCTGATAAGTCTCCTGGCCATAGACCCCCACAACCAAAAGCCAGGGTTGTGGGGAAGGGGCCCTTGTCCCCATCAACTTGGGAACAAAATGCTGTGAGGGGGCAGAGCCCCCCTGCTCTAAAGCACATCCACATTGAGGACATGTGGCCTGGTATGGTTCAGGAGAGGGGAGGGGGTGCTGGCTCATCTTTCCTGACCTGCTGGGCTGAACACATGGGTAAGGGTCTGATACAGATTTTGGGGGGACCCCGTGACATTTTTTTATAAATTTGCCTTGGGGTTTCCCTCAAAATCTATACCAGATGAGAAGGGCCTGGTAAGCTTGGGGGGGGACCCCAAGCCCTTTTTTTTTCAGATTTTCTATTTCCGGCTATTCTTTTTTTTATACTCAGCTGTCAACGGGGAATCCCAGTGACATCTGATGACTCATCGGTTGTTAAGGACACAGCGACTGTCCGCTCCTTAACAACTGTGTTGTTTACTGGTTGTTAAGGACGCAGACAGCTGCTGTTTCTTAACAACCCCTATTTATTAATTAAAAAAAAAAAAGGCTTGCTAGTAAAATACCACAAGAGTTCCTAAAATAACTCATATGGTATTTTAGTAGCATTTTTTTGTGAATGCCAAAAAGCTGTTTGAAAAATGCCGAGCGGTATTTAACCCCATTTTTTAAAGGGAAACACACCACTTTGTGAAAATGGAGCCCTGTATTTTTTGTTTTTAAGTATATCCATGCAAATTGTCTGCTATATAAACCACTATACATACTATGAACTATTATTTCTTTGATTCCTAAATGGATACATTTTAGGGGCTAATCTACATGCAGATATTCAGGAGAATAAAAAAAAAAAAACTGAATCATCGATTCTCCCAATGTAATGTTCCCTATTACCATAGCAGCTTTATTTCTATATATTTTTTTTTTTTCAGGTTCTTCAAAAAACAGTCTTTTTCTTGGTGGTTGTGCCACAGAGAGCGTATGTGTTACAGACCAGAGTTATTTATCAGCAGATGGCATCAGCTTGCAAATAAAGAGGACCTGTTACAATAGTGCCAGCAGACTTGCCTATGGCATGCCAGTCATACTCCTATTACTAAGAGCAATAATTAGTTCATGCCTCTCATCTTGATGGAGATCTTCAAGACTTTGTATGTTCCTGCCTGCTGAATTTCATTGATGAACAGTTTTTGGTTACTGAATAACTCCAATGGTTCAATGGTAGGAGATTCAATTCAGTTCAATTGATGCTTACTAATTTTGGAAATGGTAAGAGGGGACAATGTGAGACGTCTTTCCCTACTGTTTTTGTAGTAAAAAACATCACGATGAGGTGTCTGAATAAGACCTTGGAAAACCAGAGGACATGACCTGAAATTTGGACATTGAATTTATTGCAGAAAAACTCAGAAGTTTTGGAACACATGTGAAAAATATTAAAATAGTAGATGTGATGGAGTCTTGTCCAACATTTATCTACCTATTGATTTAGGAAAAAAAAGGCTTATATTTTCCCAAACTGCTCTGAACTGTGGATATATCCTCAATAACGTCATTGGGATCCAATGTTTGCAATGCCAAAGCAAAACACCAGCTATCAGAATGTTTCATCTAACACAGCCTTTCTCAACCTTTTTAATGTGGAGGACTTCTTGAAATAATTTTGCAGGCTTAGGGAACCCTTTCTAATAATGTATATATCAAAAAGTTCACTGTGCATTAATATGGCCACTTATGGCACTTTTCCACTGCAGTTACCGGCTCGGCTCTACTCGGCCCTGCTTGGCCCGGTTTGCTTTTCCACTGCTGGTACCGCATGGTACGGTGTTGGAACGGTACGGTATGGTTTGCTTTTCCACTAAAGTAGTACTAAAGTTAAGTGGGTGGGATAACAACGGGGTGGGTGGGATTCTCTGACCAATCAGTGGCTAGTAGTGACTGCATGCAAAGGATTGTGGGATATGGTACCGGGTATGGTACCTCTTAGAACCACAATCGAGTAGGTACTGTTTTTGAGAGCCGTACCGTTCGGTTCCATGCAGTGGAAAAGCGCCGCCGTACCGTACCGAACTGTTCCTACACTATACCATGCGGTACCAGCAGTGGAAAAGCACAAGAGCGAGCCGAACCGTTCGGTTCCATGCAGTGGAAAAGCACCATTAGGAGAATGGTCCTTACATTTGTAGTCATTGGAAAGATCCTGACCTTACAGCTAAAATGATCATTGTTGATACTGGTTATTCATTTGAGAGGTAGAAGTTGCTCATTGCTCAAATAACCCCTAGTCAACATCTGGAGGAACTTTAGGGTTCCACAGAACCCTGGTTGAAAAAAAGCTGATCTAATACTTGGCAATGGTGCCTATGGTCACACAGTCTACTGCAGAATGTGACTTTTCATCAACCAGCAGTTTTAGTCTGCACTTTTCTATATTCAAACCCTTGAAGGAGGGTTTAAAGGCCCCTGAAGCATGTTGGCCTTTGACTTTATGCGTTGGAAAAAACTAGAAATTAAATGTACAAATATATGATTCATTATTTTCCTTTGGCACCCCCTCTTTCATTGAGCTGACTAATATTGTCAATCATCTACACCAGTCCTTGTAGATTTTTGGGTTTTCAAAGTATTGTTCTTCACCTTTTTATAGTTTTGTTTGTTTCACCTGTGCTTTTTGTCATGCAAATCAATGTTATTTATTTTATTACTAATTTCATGTTATTAAAAAAATAAACACTTACTTTAACTTGTCTGTTCATTTATTTAAAGTATACTGTAAATTACTGATGCTGAGCTTTGTCCCAATTCACTCACATTTAATATAAAAAAAATTGCCAAACTGCCACTGGATGCATTAAAGGGTCTGATACAGATTTGGGGGGGACCCCATGACATTTTTTTTTTAAATTTGCCTTGGGGTTTCCCTCAAAATCCATACCAGATGAGAAGGGCCTGGTAAGCATGGGGGGGACCCCAAGCCATTTTTTTTTTGGATGCATTAAAGAATATTTTACCCCAAGATTTCATATTCCTGATATGCGTCTGTTGTACCATAGTTTCATAGTTACATAGTTAGTTAGGTTGAAAAAAGACACAAGTCCATCTGGTTCAACCAACAAAAAAAAAAAAAAAACAGTATTGAAAAACCCAACCATACAATCCCATATACACAATCCTATACCCACAGTTGATCCAGAGGAAGGCAAAAAACCCCAGCAAAGCATGATCCAATTTGCTACAGCAGGGGAAAAAAATTCCTTCCTGATCCCCCGAGAGGCAATCGGATATTCCCTGGATCAACTTTACCTATAAATTTTAGTACCCATTTATATTATGTACACCCAGGAAAGAATCCAGACCTTTTTTAAAGCAATCTAGTGAGCTGGCCAGAAGCACCTCTGGAGGGAGTCTATTCCACATTTCCACAGCTCTTACGGCGAAGAAACCTTTCCGTATTTGGAAAAGAAATCTGTTTTCCTCTAGGTGTAAAGAGTGCCCCCTTGTCCTCTGTGTTGACCTTAAAATGAATAACTCAACACCAAGTTCACTATATGGACCCCTTATGTATTTATACATGGTGATCATATTCCCCTCCTAATCTCCTCTTCTCAAGAGAGAATAAATTCAGTTCATCTAATCTTTTCTCATAGCTGAGCTCCTCCATGCCTCTTATCAGTTTGGTTGCCCTTCTCTGCACTTTCTCCAGTCCCCCGATATCTTTTTTAAGAACTGGTGCCCAAAACTGAACTGCACACTTCAGATGAGGTCTTACTAATGATTTGTACAGGGGCAACATTTTATCTATCTCTCTGGAGTCCATGCCTCTGTTAATACAAGAAAGGACTTTGCTTGCTTTGGAAACCTCAGCTTGGCATTGCATGCTATTATTAAGCTTATGATCTACAAGAACACCCAGATCCTTCTCCATGTACCATGTACTGTACTTGTGTTAAAAGTATCCTGTTCTGTTTGTATGTATTGCTTTGTTTGAATTTCCTGGTGTTCCTGTCAGTCCCTCTGCTTTTCTATTTTACACTGACTACACTATGCATGCATGAGAGCACATCCATCTCAGTGTGGTCAGTAATCTGGCTGTGCTGGGAGAACAGCCTGCCTGTCCTCCAATTGTCAGACTTGTGTTGACACCCTCCCCCCCCCCCCCTGCACTGCCATTTACTGAAAAAATCAGTGTACTGCTGCTTCTCTACCCCTAGCTCTATAAGCCCTTAATGCAACCGAGAACAAAGATGTGATCACTAAAAAAAAAAAAAAAAAAAAGGAGTTTAAAACGTTTTTGGAATGTTTTTGTCTATCTATCTATCTATCTATCTATCTATCTATCTATCTATCTATCTATCTATCTATCTATCTATCTATCTATCTATCTATCTATCTATCTATCTATCTATCTATCTATCTATCTATCTATCTATCTATCTATCTATCTATCTATCTATCTATCTATCTATTTATTATATTATATTATATTATATTATATTATATCTGTTCTATATATCATATGTCTTTCATTTCTGTTTTAAACTGAATAGATTATTTTACAAGGTATTTGTTCACATATAATTTATTTGGAGATCCCAACATATGAAATCATACAGACTGTAGGGCATTTTGGAGGCCACTTGTCAAACTCAGTATGTAGCATTAAAATTAAATGCAAAGCATCAAGGCTGTGGTAATGTGTACCCATCCAAGCAGTACCCATGTCCCCTTGAAGATGGGTGGTCAAGAGGCAGTAAAAAGGTTGATCAACTGCCTGTTTTGTTCGTTCATGTGAAAACAGCCTTACTGTAATGCCAGACCCAAATATAGAACATACTTACCTTTACTTTGTTCTTCTGGGTATGGGGGAACATGTGACTCTCTCTATTTCACACCAATTAACAGTACTGGTATTGCCCACTCAAGCAGCCAATGCTGCTACATGGGACTGGTAGAGAGCCCTGCATGGGTGGTTCAAGGCCCACTGTACCCTCCACTAACATTTTCATCAGACCTGATTGCGGCAGATCACTATTATGATCATTATGGGCCATCCATTGCACTAGTCTGCATTTATTTTTTTACTACTTCAATAAAGATCTTGGGAATGTTTTATGTTCGTGCTTTCCAGTTTTTTTTTTTTTAAGTTGACCCAGTGTAGGATATAATTTTATATGTTAAGTGCATGCATAAAAGGTAAAAGGCTAGTGTAACACTTCCAGGTATTTGAAAAAAGAAGAGGAATGCTTAATTGGAAAACCAAACAGTCATACCACAAAATAGTTGGACTTTCAAAGGCACATAGGAGAATGAATTGATATGACTCAAGATATCTAAAAAATATATAGATTTTATTACATGAAAAAATTTGTTATAATAGTGACGGGGAAAACAACCCTCACTGAAAAAATCATACAACAAAAGGAAAATAACTAAAAACAAGATCACATACAATATTCCATCATATTATGTTCATTAGAACAACATATTTTACATGTGTGGTAATACTTGACTGTTATAGGTATATTGCTTGATTAACAGGTCTACACGTTTCGCGATGTGCTTCCTCAGGATCAGTTAAAATCAAAACAATTCTTTGAAAATAAAGAGAAACATCAATTAACAACTGATATAATATTTATCTACCAAACATATGTCAGTTGTTAATTGAAGTTTCTCTTTATTTCAAAGAATTGTTTTCATTTAAAGGGGTCCTGAGGAAGCACATCGCGAAACGCGTAGACCTGTTAATCAAGCAATATACCTATAACAGTCAAGTATTACCACACATGTAAAATCATTTGTTCTAACCATTTCCTAGGTTCTCCAAATCTCCAACAGAGTCTAGTTATAATACTCATTCTGCCAAGGAGGGCATAGTTGACAATTTCCAATGGCTCTAGGTACTGAAAAGAACTAACAAAGGTTTTTTTTTTTTTTGGCTAATTAAATGGGTCCAGGGAATATAGACAATAATGCAATCTTTGACAATTGTGGAATTTTTGGTGTCCATAATCAAACAGAATAAATCAAACAATTTCCCCCAAAATACATTAATTGGTGGGAAATTTCACCATATATGAGTTATGGTGCCTTTTGAGTTGGGACATCACCAGCAGGTATTTGAATCCCTTTTCCTGTACTCTAGTAGCTACTCATAATTTGCGTTTTAACTTTTTTTATTTAGTTTAGAAAAACATAGCAATACAAAACAATCAAAAACACAGGTAGTATTCCTAAAATAAGCACAAGAAAAAAAAACTTTACAAAATCCCAAGGGATTCCATGTACCCCACCATATGCATATGTAGAACCAACCCCGAAGGTTCTGTACTTTGCCTCTCAACCCTAAGAACAGTCCCAGCCCCTCTGGCACACCTACAGTAAATGTATTCACGGTAATAAAGATACAAACTCTTGTGAAACAGAAAGTTTGTTTACTGGGAGACTTTCCACAATCAAAAATCAATGAAAGGGTAACCCAGTAGTAAGGGATAGCATACTCAGATTAATAACAGTATAAATCAGGACCACATGCAGATTTCAAATAATACAGTTAAACCAAGTTAAATGGCTCTAATGTTACCTATGCGCTCAGGCGGAACAGGACTGGCTTGATGATGGCCAGTCTGTCTTCCTAAAATCCTGAGATCACAGTCCCAGGTGTTGAACACTTTATGCAACAAGCAATAATCTGAATTATCGATTTTAGGTTTGACGTTAGAGTTCCTCTTTAGTGAGTGTAACTGTAAATCACTAAATCACTGCTAACTGAAGAAGAAACCTGAAGGTCCTCACAATGGAGATATCCAGTATCTTCAGCTAGCCTGGCGTTGGGGCTCTTGGCAGCAGGGCTTTTTTTTCAGCTGGAACTTGGTGGAACTCAGTTCCACCACCTCTGGCTCAGGCCCTCGTCTCCCTGCTCACCACTATCACTTGTAAACACAGACATCCGGCTTCTGTATTTACCAGTGACAGCTTGTCTCCCAGTGACTCCCACTGGGTGCAGAATGGGGACAACGGAGAAGCAGGTGCCCAGGGTGCATTTCGGATGTCAACAGCCCCACTGGATAATATCCCTGCAAATGAGAGAAGAAGAGCCACCTACAAATTGTGGGGAGGTACTAGAACCGGATGGGTGCTTTAGCTTATTACAGCAACAAAAGTAGGACATGTGAAAGATGGTGGAGCTTTTGGGGGGGGGGGCATTGCATGCAGAGGTTAGAGCTGTTTGTAGCACATCCCCGAAATCTGCACTCAGCACACCCCCAAACTCTGCACATAGCACACCCCCAAACTCTGCACATAACGCACTCCTGGTATTTAATGCCCCTTTTTAATATCCTCCCATTGTTAGTGAAATTGGAACACACTCACTATTTGGTGTGGTTTGGAGGGTGTGGATGGGGGAGGGGGGAGAGGCGGAATTTTGGGGGTCGGGGTTGAGTTCTTGTACCTATTTTCTGAGAAAAAAAAGCCCTGCTTGGCAGGATGAGCAAAGTGTCATTAAAGGTTCCCCTGGCAGACAAAGGTGAGGTGCGGTATTCTGGCAGTATGCTGGCAAGCAAGGCGGGTTCTATGACCACTTATTTTACCTCTCGCGGGGGTCACGGGTAACAGAGCGACCCCCGCTACACATATAACTACCAGCTTACATTACATAGAAAGAAAAAGAGTTATAAGACAAATCCTATTATTTAAAACATGGATTCCTTTTCTGGTCTTCCTCCCGACTATGGTCTGGAGTCACAAAAGAAGAAAAAAGGGGCGCACCGACCTAGTGCAAGCCAAGGAACCGCACTGTATTGGATGGTATGCAGTGTGCCGCATGAGGCTGCTGTGTCTAGGCTGACGCATCAGCAGCAACTCTTTTTGGCTCTGAGGAAGGGGGTTCGCCCCTGAAACACGTCAGCCTAGACACAGCAGCCTCATGCGGCACACTGCATACCATCCAATACAGTGCGGTTCCTTGGCTACCTTGGAGACTTTATGTGTATTATGTTGATGTGTGTCCATACACACCTGCTTTGTGAGTATAATGTATGCTTTTTAACATTTTTAATACATTTTTAGTGGTAATGCACTAGGTAGGTGCGCCCCTTTTTTCTTCTTTTGTTGTTCCATAGTTGTTTTCGGATACCCTTGATCCTGAAGGGGCAGCAAGACCGCAAGCTTTGTCCACCCAACCTCTCCATCTAGCTAGACCTCCACTCCAAAAAAAAAGCCCCGAAAGGAAAAACTCCATAGCAAAACTTACCAAAAACAAAATAAAATGTGCAAAGGATTTATTTCATTTAAGAGGGAAGTACCACGGGGAGGCCCTATGTGAACACTTCCCATTCCGTGATACTGATAATTTGTCATTATGAAATAATTTTCCCATTCGTAAGGGTAAATAATAGTTTGGAGTTTGCTTTCCTAGACATGTACTGGGAAGACTAGGGTGAACCAGAAATATAGGAACTGAGTACATCTGATTAACCACTTGCCGACCGGTCATGTTGACTGTACTGCGGCAAAGTGGCTCATTCCCATCCAGCGACGTAGGTCTGGACTCCTCCCCTTGTGGACGGCGCGCACGCACCGCCGGAGGCTCGCTCCCGCTGTATTCGGTCACAGCGGGAGTCGGGCCAGGGGAGGAGCGGCGGTGATCACCACCGCTCTTCCCCGATCGTCGGGGAATCGAGTCTGGAGATCCACCCGCTTGTGTAAACAGAGCGGGCGGGTCTCCTAAGTGACAGGCAGGGTCAGATTGCAGGGTTCAGCATAGCTGAACATGCGATCTGTCCCTGTGTCACTCAGTCCCCTCCCCCCACACACGTCAGTAAGCACCAGGCATACATTAACCCCTCCCTCTCCAATAAAATTAACCCCTTTCCTGCCAGTGTCATTTTTACAGTAACAGTGCATATGTATAGCACTGATTACTGTAGTAATGTCACTGGTACCCCCAAAAGTGTAAAAAATGTCAGTCAAGGGTCCTATCTGTCCGCCGCAATGTCGCAGTCCCACAAAAAAAATCGCAGATCGCCGCCATTACGCGTTTAAAAAAAAAACCACCAAAAATGACAGAAATCTTTCCCTTAGTTAGTAAACGCAATAACTTTTGCGCAAACCAATCAAAATATGCTTTTTTTTACCAAACATAGGTAGCAGAAAATAAATTGGCCAAAAATTTAAAAAAAATTTTGATTTTTACATTTTTTGGGGGAATTTCATATAAAAAATGTGAAAAATATTGTTATTTTTTCAAAATTTACGCTCTTTTTTTGTTTATAGCGCAAAAAAGTAAAAATCGCTTAGGTGATCAAATACCACCAAAAGAAAGCTCTGTTTGTGGGAAAAAAAGAACGTAAATTTCGTTTGGGTACGGCGTCGCACGACCGCGCAATTGTCAGTTAAATTCGCACAGTGCCGAATTGCAAAAAGTGGCCTGGACGTAAGACAGCAAAATCCTCCGGTGGTAAAGTGGTTAAATGCCATTTTGACATTTCAATAAAGTTGGAAAAAAGAAAAAACATAAGAAAAAAAGGGAAACTGAACTCTTTTTTTATTAGCATGTGGCTAGTGTGAACATAGCCTGAAACTTCCAGGCCCACTTTTGGTAGGTGTACTAAAGGGTGTTTTTTTTTAACTAGACAGGAGTTCTCCCATAGCTGTGATTGTTTTCCTTCTCTAGAGAAGAATTTCTCTCCTCCGATCCTCGGGGACTGGCAGCAGATGTCAAAGAACACACCTTTTGCACAAAGGACGGTGACACGTTCAGCCAGTATGAAGAACCCAGTCATTACAGCCTGCGTGTTCTCTACAGCTCTGGTGATAGGTAAGTGAAGACGACCCTATCGGGCTTACTCAAGCATTGCAGATACCAAAATCCAGTAATCCTACTCAAGCAGTCAACTGCTTAGGGCAGTCAGAGCAATAGTAGATTACTGTGACCGGTCGATTTGGGTGACTGTACTTTACTGATCATTCTGGCTTGTTGTGTAAAGGTTCTAATATTTTATATATTGCAGTTAATAGCATCAATGTGGTGTACATAGAGAGGTCAGATTTAATCTTCCTTTGCATAACCATCAATAGGTTTCATTAACCACTTCAGCCTCGGAAGGTTTACCCCAGCCATGACCAGGCCATTTTTCGCGATATGGCACTGCGTTACTTTAACCACTTAAGGTATACGTCGGTCCCGCGCCTGCAGCTAGGGGGCGTGAGCGCACCGCCGGCGGTGCGCTCCCGCCCCCACTCGGCAGCGGGTACAGTGTGATTATTACAGTAGCAGTGCATATTTTTAGCACTGATTACTGCAGTAATGTCACTCGTCCCCCCAAAAATGTCAAAAATGTCATTTAGGGGTCCGATCTGTGTGCCGCAATGTCGCAGTCCTGCTAAAAATCGCAGAATGCCGCCATTACTAGTAAAAAAATTAAAAAAAATAAAAGTGACATAAATCTTTTCCCGTAGTTAGTAAACGCAATAACTTTTGCGCAAAACAATCAAAATACACTTATTGCAATGTTCTTTTTACCAAAAATATGTAGCAGAAAACAAATTGGCCTAAAATGTCAAAATGTAAAATTTTTACATTTTTTTTATTGGGAATGTTATTTAGCAGAAAGTGAAAAATATTGGGTTTTTTTTTTCAGAATTGTCGCTCTTTTTTTGTTTATAGCGCAAAAAATAAAAATCGCAGAGGTGATCAAATACCACCAAAAGAAAGTTCTATTTGTGGGGGAAAAAAGAACATCAATTTTATTTGGGTACAGCGTCACACGACCGCGCAATTGTCCATTAAAGTAACGCAGTGCCGAATCACAAAAAATGGCCTGGTTATTAAGGGGGCAAATCCTCCCGGTCCAGAAGTGGTTAACTAACAATTGCGTGATCATGCGGCACTGTACCCAAATAATCGATGTCCTATCCAAACCTATCCAAAAATAAAAAATGGAAAAAAATCTAATTTCTTTTCCAATTTAGGCCAATATGTATTTTGCTACATATTTTTGGTAAAGAATAAATCCCAATAAGCGTATATTCATTGGTTTGCACAAAAGTTACAGCCTCCACAAACTATGGGATAGTTTTATGTAGTTTTTATTTTTTATTTTTTTACTAGTAATGGCGGCAATCAGCGACTTATAGCGGGACTGCAACATTGCGGCGGACAAATCGGACACTTTTTGAGGGTCAGTGACACTAATATAGTGAATCACAGTACTAATGACACTGGCAGGGAAGGGGTTAACATCAAGGGTGATCAAAGGGTTAAATATGTGCCTAGGGAGTTCTTAATAACTGTGTGGGGTGCTTGCACTATAGGAAGGCAGAGATCCGCATTCCTTTGCAGGAACAAAGGTTAACAACCTTCCCTTCGCACAGAACAGTGATCTGCCTTGTTTACATAGAAGGCCTGCAGGGAAAAGGACGAGGGGCTGTAAATGATGTAGGTCGCTGCGGCGAACTTACTTGGAAGTGGGTGTGGGTACCTGATTTTGACAGGTATCCGCTCCCCCCCAAAAGGTGCCAAATGGGGCACTGGAGGGGAGGATCAGATAACTGTCAAAAACAGGTACCCGCACCCACTTCCATCGCGGGCTCCTTGGACAGGTAAGGGTCCTTATATTAAAAATCAGCAGCTACAGTAATTGTAGCTGCTGACTTTTAATTTTTTTTTAATACACGGTGGAATTCCACTTTAATTTTGGGTTAACAGTGAATGGTGCCGAATTTTAAGAATTTGCCTTCAGACACTATCTAGATCAAAAGAGACGGGAGGTATAAATTTACCAAATTTGCTGCCTTATTACTATGCCACGCATTTTGTAAGGGTTATTGATTGGAATTGCCACTTTAAATGTAAAGATTGGGTGAACATGGAAAATTAGCAAATTACATTTCCACTTAGATTTCTACCATGGATCCCATATAAATCGTATCCGACTAATGTTAGAACACACCCAACCATTGGACCCACTTTAGCGATATTCCATAAGGTGGCTAAGTATTATAATTTGGCCTCCCTTCCAGGCCCGTTAACTCCATTGGAATATAAGATGGAGTGGGCAGAAAATAAGAAGGTGGCTGTGCCCAGTGGTGGAGAACCGACAATGCCCTTGACGGTATATCATTGCATGGAGGCAGGAAGACTTAGGCCATACACCCAGCTGCGATCCGAGGTATTTGGTAGCCAGTTTACATATTGGCAATATCTTCGACTGCATAGTTATGTTGGCAGCTCAACTAATCGGTCAAATTTTTTCGAGACAACTGACACAATTCGAGACTATACGTTTTAAGGGAAACCCGGTAGAGAAATCAACATCTAAATTGTATGGTTGGATACAAATGCATGGCTTGGAGCTAGGTTCTAAATATAGGGAGGAGTGGGGATCAGCGTTACAAACAACATTTACTGACACCCAGTGGTCTACCGCTTGTACTATGGCGCACCAATGCTGGATCAGCTCTAATATCCAGGAGACGGCATACAAAATTTTGACTATTTGGTATTATACGCCCGTTAAGTTACATGCGTGGTTTCCAGGAATATCAGATGTCTGTTGGAGATGCGGTGAGGATAGGGGTACGATGGTACACATATGGTGGAGCTGTGTCAATATACAAAAATTTTGGAAAGAATTGTTGAGTCAGATCCAACTTATCACTAACACCACATTGATTTTGCCCCTGAATGCTGTCTTCTGAATATAACGAACTGGTCAACGAGCGAGTATAAGAAGTCGTTGGTGAGGCACTTACTGAATGCCGCCAAATCTATTATTCCTAAACTAGACATTAAGCCCGTTAAATTAACGGGCGCTAGAACATTATGTATGGGGGAGGGAGGGGATTGTAGTGTGGGGGGAAGGGAGTGGATTGTAGTGTATGGGGGGGAGGGAGGGGATTGTAGTGTATAGGGGGGGTGAGGTGATTGTAGTGTATGGGGCAGGGAGGGGATTGTAGTGTATGGGGGAGGGAGGGGATTGTAGTGTGGGGGGGAGGGAGTGGATTGTAGTGTATGGGGGGGAGGGAGGGGATTGTAGTGTATGGGGGGGGGGATTGTAGTGTATGGGGGAGGGAGGGGATTGTAGTGTATGGGGGAGGGAGGGGATTGTAGTGTATGGAGGGGAGGGGATTGTAGTGTATGGGGGGGATTGAATGATAAATGTCGGGTTGGAGACTGGTGTGGGGAGATGTGAGGACGGGAAATCAGAGCGGAGGGGGGAGGGGAGCTCCTCACACACACAGAACAGTGGATCATCCAATAGGAAAAGACCCCCAAATCCAGCACCACCTCCCCTCCCCCACCCTGGCTGAGGGTCTAACCCCCCCTCCCCCTCACACAGAGGGGCGGCCTGGGACTAACAATGGGGAAGTTGGTGATCCGGCACCGACTTACGGTAAGAGAGGAGTTTCCAGGGTTCAGTCACCTCAGAGCCGGGGAGAGCCCCAATCACCGTCCATGGCGGAACAACGCTCCCAGCATTCCCCGACCCCGGGCCAATGATGTGCCTGTGATCGGGGGGGGACTGGGAAGCAGGGGCGGTTGTAGCGCGGGCTGTGATAGGTAGACGGGTTTGGTTGCACGGTGAGCCGTGAGATGGGTGAGCTGGGAGAGGGAGGTGATTATGTTGTTTAATAGGCTGCGATAGAGGTGGGCGGGGACAAAGAAGGTGATTGGGCTGCACAATAGTCTGGGATGAGGGTGGGCGGAAAGTTTGGTTTTACACTACAGCACGCTGTAATTCTACACCGGCCGCCCGAAGTCTCTCTGCGTCCCAACGGCTGTCCTGGGGCACATGCACAGTAGCGCATTTCCACGGACACAGGGAAAGCGGACGCAGAGACACATGGCTTTTATTAATATAGATATTGGAGGTCGACTAGAACACCTACGTTGGGGGAATGGGTGGGACCTGTGAATTCAATTCATGATCTAGAAGAATTAGCTGCGGTAGCTAGTGAGAATATTGGAGGATTTAAAAAGCTATGGGAACATTTTAGGTCTTTGGATATATACAGGGCTTTTTTTCAGCGGGAACGCGGAGGAACGCAGTTGCCGCACCTCTAGTACTGTATGTAATGACACTGGGTGCTGGGGTGTGCTGGAGGAGCTATCGATGCTCACTGCTGGGGGATCTATTGTTGCTGGAGGGGATTTTTTTTGCATGTTGATCTATTTTTGGGACATCTGTTTTTTCTGTTTGCTGGGGGGGGGGGGGGTGCTTATGTTGCTGGGGGGTCAATTGTTGCTTGTCTTTTGCTATTGAGGGAGGGTTCTATTGATGCTTGCTACTGGGAGATCTGTTGCATGGTGCTCAAGGTCTATTGCTGGGCTGGGGTGGTATTTTTTGTAGGGGTCCATTGTTGCTGAGGGACATCTATTGTTGCTGGGGGGGGGGTCTATTCTTGCCATACAAATTACTTAGCACCATGAAATGGTACTTGGCTCTGTATTCTCTAAAAGGGGCGGTACTGAGAGGTGCGTGGGGAGTGGAATCAAGAAACAGTGCTTGGAGGTGGGTAGGGGGCAGAGACAATAATTGACTCAGAAATGGGTAGTTCCGGCACCTATTCTCTGAGAAAAAAAGCCCTGGATATATATAAGAGCTTACAGGATGGGGGAGCAGAATTGGCTTTGTAGGGGGGGGGGGAGTTGTTTTTTTTCTATTTTTTATATGATTTAGAATTATTATGTGAAATTGTTGGAGTATTGTGAGTTTCTTTTCTTTTTTTGTATTGACTAATAATAAATAAACTTCAAATGTAAAAAAAAATTGGATCACTGTAGATATAGGTTTTTTATACCTGCCACACTCACAGAGGTATACTATCAATATACATTGATCACGCAACCACAAAATAGGTGTCACATATCATTTTCACATTAATGTTGCACATCTAAAATAACTGCAGCAAATACAAGCAGAGACATGTCTGTGAATATAAGAGTTTTACAATGCCTCCTGGGATGTGTAGTTCTGAAACAGCTGGAGGCAGGGGCGTAACTACAGGGCTTGCAGGGGTTGCAATTGCAACCCGGGCCGCATGCTCCAGGGGGCCTGTGATGTGTCACAATAGGGAACCAGGAAGGGGTCAGTAAATATATAATTTACCAGCTCCTTCCTTTTCTGAATGGACAGAGTCATAGTCAGTGACCTTGTAAAAAAATAAAATAAAATGATAAAAAATAATACAAATAAAATACCAAAAAATAAAAACAACTGACACCAGTGGGTGAACATCCAGGATCACCAAGGTCACACTTGCAACGGGGCCCTGGCATTCCACCACTGTGGGGAGGCCCCAAGATGGCAGGAAGGGAGCCCACTGCAGAACTTGTGAAAGGGCCCCACAACGAGAGTAAAGGGCCCCAGGATCAGTGGGAAGAGCCCCAGGCTTAAAGGGATGGGCCCCGGCTAGGGGTCCAGTGGGGCCTTCATGGGTTTTTGCACCGGGGCCCTGAAGGTTCTAGTTACGCCTCTGGCTGGAGGGCCGTATTTTGAGTATCCCTGATCCAGGGCATGATACGTATACAGCGTATGTAGGAGCCTAGGAGTGGCGGGGTGGAAATTTTTTTGGTGGCTCTTCACCTATTTCTTCACCCCCAATCAATCCTCCCCAACCCCCCCATCATAAACACCCTACCCCCCACCAGGGCAGCCATCAGAAATTGTGGGGCCCCTTACACTGCTTTAGGCCTGGGCCCCTCCGGGCCTGATCACCAACATTTTGCGGGGCCCGCCCACTGGCCATCTGGCCATCCCTTCGAGTCCTTCATGCACCCACTGATATTTTGACACTCTTACAACAAGGAGACATCCGAATCCAGCAAAGAGACGGCCTCATATTGAGCAAAGAGACATCCTAATCCAACAAAATGAAAGCCTCATATATTCAGCAAAGACACATCCCCAACCAGTAAAGAGACAGCCCCATACTGTATATTCAGCAAAGAGATATCCCAATCCAGCAAAGAGACAGCCTCATTTTCATCAAAGAGACAGCGCAATCCAGCAAAGAAACATCCCTTCAGCTGAATCGGCTTCCTCTGGAGCCATCCTGCTTTAGCAATTGCTAGATACTACAGCAGCAACAACTCTGTCTCATTGGTTGGGGCCTGGGCGGCTGGGCCCCTCAGAACGCCCGGGCCCCCTACATGTGTATGGGCTGTCCCCCCCTGATGGCTGCCCTGCCCCCCACCCTGATCACATGCTCAGATACCCCCCCACTCTAATCACACCCCCCAGATACCCCCCACTCTGATCACACACCTCCAGATACCCCCCCAATGTGATCACACACCTCCAGATAACCCCCCACTCTGATCACACACCTCCAGATACACCCCCTTCCCACTCTGATCACACACCTCTAGGTACCCCTCCCAGTGTGATCACACACCTCCAGATACCCCACCTCCCCCCACATTCTGATCACACACCTCCAGATACACCCCCCCCCCCCCCCACTCTGATCACACACCTCCAAATACACCCCCTCCACTCTGATCATACACCTCCAGATACACCCCCCCCACTCTGATCACACACCTCCCAGATACCCCTCCATCCTGATCACACACCTCCCAGATACCCTCCCCCACTCTGATCATACTCCTACTCTGGTCACACACCCCAGATACTCTTCCATCCTGATCACACACACCTCCAGATACCCCCACTCTGATCACACCCTCAGATACCCCACCACCCTGATCACATGCCCAGATACCCCCACTCTGGTCACACACCCCCAGATACCCCTCCATCCTGATCACACACCTCCAGATACCCCCACTCTGATCACATGCCTAGATACCCTCCCCCACTCTGATCACACCCCCCAGATACCCCACCACCCTGATCACATGCCCAGATACCCCCACTCCGATCACAAACCCCCAGATACCCCTCCATCCTGATCACACACCTCCTGATACCCCCACCCTGATCACATGCCCAGATACCCTGACTCTGATCACACACCCCCAGATACCCCTCCATCCTGATCACACACCTCCAGATACCCCCACTCTGATTACATGCCCAGATACCCTCCCCCACTTTGATCACACCCCCCAGATACCCCTCCATCCTGATCACACACTTCCAGATACCTCCCCACCCTGATCAGATGCCCAGATACCCCCTACTCTGAAAACACCCTTCATATACCTGCCCCCACTCTGATCACATCCCCCAAATACCCCCCACTCTAATCACACACCTCCAGATACCCCCCTACTCTGGAAACACCTCATTTACCTGCCCCCACTCTGATCACACCCCCAAATACCCCCAACTCTGATCACACCCCCCCAGATACACCCCCTACTCTGAAAACACCTCATATACACGCCCCCACTCTGATCACACCCCCTTAAATACCCCACACTCTGATCACACATTACAGTCTTTCTTTACATTACAGTATCTTCGCTGTCTGGGGACAATTACTTTTGTCAGGCTCCAGAGAGGGGACACAGCAGGGGACAGCTTCAGACATCAGGCTCACTACAGGCTCCTGGGTAGGAGCCGAGTGCAGAGGGGTGGAGCCTTGTGTATAGTGCTGTATGTCTCCTCCTGTGTAACTTGGTGTTAGGCTCCAGAGAGGGGACATGACAGGGGACATGACGGGGGACAGCTCAAGACACCAGACACACTATGGCAGTGATAGCGAACCTTGGCACCGCAGATGTGTTGGAACTACATTTCCCATGATGCTCATGCACTCTGCTGTGTAGCTGAGCATAATGGGAAATGTAGTTCCAAAACATCTTGGGTGCCAAGGTTCGCCATCACTACCCTATGGGCTCGTGGGGGAGGGGAGGAGCTGAGTGAAGAGGGGTGGAGCCCAGTCCATAGTGCTGCATGTGGCCCTTCTGATTGGCCCTCCGCTGTGGCCAATGGAGAGGGAATAGGAGTGGGCAGAAAGCTGGTGTGAGCCGCTCTCTCTTCTCCCGCGCTACTAACAGGAGAAAGGGGGGGGGCGAGCGAGGGAAAAACTCTGACAGCCCACATCTCCCCTCTCCCCTGTGTCACAGCGCCATTGCCTGAGATCTCTGGTAGATCCAGCAAGGGAAAAGAGCCCGCCTTGCTGTCACTGCTTCAATTACGTGTGTGTGTGTGGGGGGGGTGGGGGGGTGGGGGCCGACACAATGCCCCTGAGTGATGTGCACTCTAGGCAGGTGCCTACCTTGCCTATAGGTAGCGCCCTGTGTCCCAGGTAATGTCAACATGTGACGCTGAGCCTCGGTGATTGAAAGAACTGAAATCCAATGAATAAAAAGGGACAGGCCTTGAACAATTGGGCTGGGGAGCAAAGTGCTAGATAACCTCCCTGGCGGTATCCCCGAGCGTGACTCGGGGTGGATTTTTTAGGCTAGGATCGGTATCCCCGAGTCACGCTCGGGGTGGATGTGCAGAGCGCGCAGCGCTGTCTCTTACCTTCTCCTGGCCATCCAGCGATGGTCTCCCATTGCTGTGATCGCCAGCCGAGATCCCCGCCGCTCGTCCGTCGGTGTGATGACTTCCTAGTTCCGTTCCCTGCAGCAGCAATGCTGCATGGGAGCGGAACTGGGAGGGAAATTCAAACGTTGCACAAAACACAAACACATAACATTTATATTATATATATATATATATATATATATATATATATATATATATATATATATGCACACACACACATCTATATATATATATAATATATAACGCATGAATTATAATCTAATCAATATAATTTTATTATATATATTATATATTATATAATAAAATTATATTATTGATTAGATTATAATTCATGCGTTTGTGTTTCAAATTTATCACATCTGGGATGTCTACTAGAGTCTTGTTTTGGTCAGGTTTAAGTCAGTAATTACTAAGAATTGTAGGCCTATAATACATAACGCCAAATTTTTCATGAAAAAAATTGTACTGCTTTCGGTACATAATTCCTGACATAATCATACCGCCAGGGAGGATAACATTGGTTGTCCTACAGACAGGAAATGATTTATAGTTTGCACTTCTCTATTCTATGCTGTACAGATCTGCAATATATGTTTACATCAAAAATTCTTACTTACTCTGTTTTTTCAGCACATTCACTGCAGTGTAAATTCTCTTTCAATTCGATCCCGGGAAAAAAAGGTATGGGGGAAACTATAACAAGCTGCACATCCAGCCAAGATGTCTGCATAATGATCTTCTACAACATCGACAAAAGAAGTACGTATCACTCCTCTTCCTAGTAATGTTACATGAAACCTCTCCACAGAACTTGGTGACTAAATTGATTTCACCATAAAATGTACATTTTCCATTTCTGACATATCATTTTAATCTAATCTTTAGTTTCTAATTTCATCACACTTTCTGCTTTAGATGAAATTTTGTTTGGGAAAAATATATCACATACGCTATATTGTCAAAAGTATTGGGACGCCTGCCTTTACACGCACATGAACTTTAATGGCATCCCAGTCTAAAGCCTCGTACACACGATAAGAGATTCGGAAGGGAAAATTCGTCCGACGACCGATCTGCCGATTTTCGGATTGTTAGTATGGTGCTTTCGACAACCGACTCTGACTTTTCGGCTGACAAAATCCTGATGTGCAGGCTATAAAATTTTTGTTGTCCGTAATACAACGTCCGATTTTCGTCTCATTAGTACAGATTTCGACGGAAAAAAATCTTAAGAGCAAGACTAGGCATGCTCAGAGACGAAAGAACACATACAAAGCAATCCAACACATGACATCACTTTTGAAGTAGAATTCTGTCAAACGGGAAAATTGGTATGAAAAAAACCTCTTCACTTTCCACATCAGACTAGCATGCCACAAAAAACGGACGACCGGTTGGCAGAAATTCGTAGCGTGTGTGGGGCTTTAGTCCCTAGGGTTCAATATTGAGTTGGCCAACCCTTTGCAGCTATAACAGCTTCAACTCTTCTGGGAAGGCTGTACACAAGGTTTAGGAGTGTGTCTATGGGAATGTTTCACCATTCTTCCAGAAATGCATTTGTGAGGTCAGTAACTGATTTTGCCGAAAAGGCCTGGCTCGCCAAAGGTGTTCTGTCTGGTTGTGGTCAGGACTCTGTGCAGGCCAGTCAAGTTCCTCCACCGCAATCTCACTCATCCATGTCTTTATGGACCTTGCTTTGTGCACTGGTGTGCAGTCATGTTGGAACAGGAAGGGGCCATCCCCAAACTGTTCCCACAAAGTTGTGAGCATGAAATGGTGACGCCTTCAGAGTCCCCCTTCACTGGAACTAAGGGGCCAAGCCCAACCCCTTAAAAAAAACCCCACACCATAATACCCCTTCCACCAAATTATTTGGACCAGTGCAAAAAGCAATTTTTATAAAGACACGGGTGAGCGAGTTTGGGGTGGAGGAACTTGACTAGCCTGCACAGAGTCCTGACCTCAACCTGATATATCCAACATCAGTGCCTGACCCCACAAATGCGTTTCTGGAAGAATGGTCAAACATTCCCATAGTCACACTCCCTAACCTTGTGGACAGCCTTCCCAGAAGAGTTGAAGCTGTTATAGCTGCAAAGGTTGGGCTAACTCATTTCCATTAAAGTTCATGTGCCTGTAAGGGCAGACACCTCAATACTTTTAGTAAATAAAAATAAGCTGCGCTAGTGAGAGCTGATGGGTATGTGCAATACACCAATCACATTAAAAATAGAATGAATATGAAAATTCACCCAAAAATAATAATAATGAATGAGCATCAAATGCCAGGTGGGCAACAAAAATGATGAATAAGTGTATATCTAGTATCCACTAAATCACAAACAGTGATAGGTAGATGAATGCATAAAATAATAAAACATTAGATGTCCAATGAAAAGCAAATAAATGCAATGATTGTGACCGTAGATCAACAACCACATAAATAATAAATCAAACAAAATAATCCATAATAAAGCTTGCAGAGTCCCAAAAAATAGATTCCAGAATCAAGGTGATGAGTGAAGTGAATGGAAATGATCCTGTAATGCTAATCACAACGGTGCTCCCACACAAGTGACATGCATGTCTCCTTACCAGATTCTGGTATAAATGAGCCTCTAAGTAATGGTTCCTCACAGCGCCACTCTGAAGAGATCCCAACTCCAGCAAACCCCCAGGTTACGGCCAAAAGTGGATAGTAGTGCCGGTAATGTCCACAAGATGGAGCTCAGTACACCATAAAAAAGAAGTGGACTAGATAGTGTGATACCGTACAGCATTTATTAAATTAAATATAAAATATCACTCACATGATAAAGGTAAAAACTTGCATGTTCAAGAAGCCGGCCGGCTCTTGTGTAGCCCATCCTCAGGGCAGCGCAAGTGACGTCAGCACGCCGTACCCTACTAGCTCGTCTGCAAAGACTTCTAACTTCTAATTCCTCCCCATTAAAAGTCTTTGCAGACGAGCGCGTAGGGTACGGCGTGCTGACGTCACTGCGCTGCCCTGATGCCATTGAAGAGGAGTGGACCAACATTTCACAAGCTACAATCAACAGCCTGATCAACTCTATGCAAAGGAGATGTGTTGCACTGCGTGGGGCAAATGGTGGTCACACCAGATACTGACTGTTTTTCAGACCCCCCCCCCCCCCAAAACAGTAAAACTGCACATTTTAGAGTGGCCTTTTATTGTGATCAGCCTAAGGCACACCTGTGCAATAATCATGCTGTCTAATCAGCATCTTGATATGCCACACCTGTGAGATGGATGGATTATCTCAGCAAAGGAGAAGTGATCACTAACACAGATTTAGCCAGATTTGTGAACAATATTTGAGAGAAATAGGCCTTTTGTGTACATAGAAAAAGTCTTAGATCTTTGAGTTCCGCTCACGAAAAATGGTGGCAAAAACAAAAGTGTTGCATTTATATTTGTATTAATATTTGTTATATATATATATATATATATATATATATATATATATATATATATATATATTTATATATATATATATATATATATATATATATACTGTATATATATTGCTTGCTATTGTGTATTACTGGTATTTATCATTAAAGCATGAGTAAACCCACAGTTTAAAAAAACAGTTACATTCCTGGCATGTGCCGGAAATACTGTCACAATGGTTGTTCTCTCAACCAAACTGTCAAACCATCCAATGGCTGGAGTCCTAACTGATCACATGTGCAGCTTCATGGCAGTTGAAGATTAAACAGAGGTCAAGATGGCAGCTTCCTTGGCTGAAAATGATAGGAGGGTTTACTTCCACTTTAAAGTTTGCAGCAGAACCTTTCCAATATTACTTTATTACTTTCACTTGTAGGTCAGTTCTCCCCTCTGACTTCTTAAACAAAGGGTCACCTCACTCTCTCTCAGTTTCTGGGGGCTAGACTGTGGCCAGTATAAAAAAAAAAAATATCCAAGGTTTTGAGGTCAATGGTAGTAATAAATGTTCTTGGTAGTCTGCAGAGGTAAAAAGTGCTCCTGCGTTGATGAACTGTGGGAGTAAAAATGCTTCTGCGTTGGCGGACTGTGGGAGTGAAAATGCTCCTACCTTGACGGACTGTGGATTTCAAATTGTTGTAGCATTAGTAGTCTGTAGGAGTAAAGAATGTTCATGCATTGGTGGTCTGTTGGAGCAAAAATTCTCCTGATCAAGCACCAAACACTACAATGATAGCCATGGGGAGATTATATATTTTAGGTTACGAGATTAGCCACTCAAACGTGGTGGAAGTGGCGAGATTCTAGGTCATGAGATCAAGCATCAAACACTGTAATGGAGACCATGGTGAGATGCTTTATTTTAGGTCACAAGATCAAGTGGCAAGCATTAGAGTGGTTGTGGTACTAAGATTCTTTATTTTAGGTGTAGTACCCTCTAGTGTGTGCTAGGAGAATTAGGAATAGGTAAAAGCATATTTCTGGCCAGGAATAAACCTGAGTCTCTGGAATGGGTCAGGGATACTAGAGGCCAGGACGGAATGCCTCATCCTAGCAGCTCTCTGGTGTCTGGTATCTGGAAGATTGGAGAACCTTCTGGAATTAAAGGGCGGGGTTAGGAGGGCCTGCCTTGAATATTTATGTGCTCAGTCTCAGCCAATCCCTAGCGGTGGGCTGGCAGGGAACTGGGATACCCATTAACAGACCTGAGCCATGCCAGCAGGAGGAGTTGGGTGGAAGATGCAGAAGCACTGCCGAGGAGAGGCTGTCGGTGGCCCTTGAGGGACCCCTTACTGGGAAGGGTTTTTTCTCATGCCGGGAGCTCAGGAAAGCTGGCCTGGAAGGATCCTAACACAGGAGGCGGTGGAAAAATGCATGCAGGAGAAGCAGCAGGAAGGAGAAAGGAGAGACAGTGAGCAGATCAGCACGGTGCAGGGACAAGACAAGGGGAAAGACTGTCAGATTTTACAGTGCTTTCTTGAAGACCAGGTAGTGCCAAGTCTTCATCCAACCTTGCCCAGGGAGGTCTCCATGTGTGTGTGTGTTCCATTCAGGGCAGGACTGGGGCAGAAAGTCAGTCAGTAGGACTGGGAGAAAGATCAGCCATAGGCGGCTGGTGGCAGGTAGGCTGGCCAGCATTTCTGCAAGCAAGTGGGGCTGGGATGAGTGGCCACAGGGAAGCAGGATAGATGCAAGACAAAAAGAGAGAGAAGACCAAGCGCCAATCTAAGTGTAGCAATGCAGTTGATTTATTGGCAATTTAAAAGAGTATTACTCACAAACGTGCGTTAAAAACAGGCATCTCAGATAGTTCAGGGCATCTGGGCGCTATTCATCCAGGGTGTCATTCCGGATCCCTTTGTGGAGCTGACGCTGTGGGGGATGAGCGGCGATCTCCTGTTGTGAGGCAGGGGACGTGCAGATCCTTCGGTGGTGGTGTAGCAGCGTGGGTCCTTGGGTCGGAGGGCTATGACATCACTTCCTGGGGATGCTGGTGCGTAGAACAGGCCGTTCTACGCACCAGCATCCCCAGGAAGTGATGTCATAGCCCTCCGACCCAAGGACCCACGCTGCTACACCACCACCGAAGGATCTGCACGTCCCCTGCCTCACAACAGGAGATCGCCGCTCATCCCCCACAGCGTCAGCTCCACAAAGGGATCCGGAATGACACCCTGGATGAATAGCGCCCAGATGCCCTGAACTATCTGAGATGCCTGTTTTTAACGCACGTTTGTGAGTAATACTCTTTTAAATTGCCAATAAATCAACTGCATTGCTACACTTAGATTGGCGCTTGGTCTTCTCTCTCTTTTTGTCTTGGATTTATACAGGGTTGCTTCACCCTACAAAGCCTGCAGCCATCAAAGTGTCTAGCAATTCCACTGGACTCTATCATCTGCAATTTTGCCCATATCTAGATTATCGCAGCAGCTCGTGCAATCCGATTGCGCCAATCTCCCCCCCCTTTTTTTAAGCAGGATAGATGTCATGCTATGTTAAGGAATTGAGAGTTCCTGCCTGTAATGGGCCTCTTCTGAAGTAGCAATATCCTGCAAGTTCCAACAGGAGTGAGCAGCAGGTGCTGTACATTGGAAACCAAGTTTGTGCAGATGGAAGGAGGAAGAAGTTCTTTTGTAAATAGGGAGGAAGATGTCCCTGGTTCTGTGTTTAAACATTTTCAAGTTGGGCATTCCATAATTCCCCAAACCCATCCAAATTATCTTCCCTTAATAAAAACAACAAAAATGAACCAAGGACTGGCTATGCAGCAGTGGGGACCTGGTGAATCCTACGGGGATAGTGCTACATAGGTAATAAGATCAAGAGCTAAGAACTACAATGGTGGAACTGATGTTTTTCTTTTTATTTTAGGTCATGAAATCAAGCACAAAGGACTACTATAGTGACAGTTCTGGGATTCTTTATTTTAGGCCATGAGATCAAGCGCTAAGGATTAAAATGGTGGCAGTGGCAGGATTAAGTTTTTTTTAAGATCATGAGAGCAAGCACCAAACGCTAAAATGGTGAAAGTGATGAGATTCTTTTTTAGATCATAACATTAACCACCAAACATTGCAATAATGGCTGTGGTGGGATTATTTATTTTAGATCAGCATGAAGCACTACAATAGTGCTAGTGGTAATATTCTATTCTTAGGTCACAAGATTAAGAATGACGATAGTGACAGGTATGATATTCTTTACTTTAGGTCGTATGATCCAGTGCTAAGCACTACAATGGTAGCAGTGGTGGGATTCTTTACTTTAGGTTATAAGATCAAGCACCAATCACTACAATGGAGGCCATGGCAATATACTTTATTTTAGGTTGTTAGATTGCAGTAACTGCCAAACACTACAATGGTGGAAGTGAAGAAATTCTTTGTTTTAGATCATGGGATCAAGAGTTAAGCCCTACGATGGTGGCAGAGGTGGGATTCTTTGCTTTAGGTTATGAGATCAAGCACCAATCACTACAATGGCAACAGTAGGGAGATTATTTTAGGTCACAAGTACTACAATGGTGACAGCGGTGGGATTCTTTATTTTAGGTCAGGAGATCAAGCACCAAACACTACAATGGTGGCCATGACAAGATACTTTATTTTAGGTTGTTAGATTACAATAACTGCAAAATACGGCAATGGTGGAAGTCATGATATTCTTTGTTTTAGATCATGGGATCAAGAGCTAAGCTCTACAATGGTGGCAGTAATAAGGTTCTTTATTTTAGGTCATGAGATCAAGCACGAGCCCTACAAATGTACTTTGAATAGTTTTAAAATAAACACATGCTTGTTGTGTTGTGTAGGTGACAAGAAAGTGAATGGACTTCTATATCGGATGCGATGTGCACAGCAATCAGAGTGTAACAGGGCAGGAAGCATGACTACAGCTGGATTCTACATATCCTATAATACCACCTGTTGTAATAAAAATGATTGTGTCCCGCCAGATCCTGTCTGTGAGTATACTGTATATTTAGTTCATATGTGTTGAGAACTGCCATCTGTATAAAGCCTAACTGAAGAAACATTGGTATACGCTATCTTACCAAAAGTATTGGGTCGCCTGCCTTTATACGCACATGAACTTTAATGGCATTCCAGTCAAAGTTTGTAGGATTCAATATTGAGTTGGCCCGCCCATGCAGCTATAACAGCTTCAACTCTTCTGGGAAGGCTGCCCACAAGGTTTAACCACCTCCCATCCGCGCTGAGCCTATATACGGCTGCAGTGCGGACTTGAATTTTCGGGAGGCCGTCTCCCCGCACGCTCCCACGAGCGCGCATCTGGGAAAATCTGTGTCGGCCGTGTCCCTTGGACACAGCCGATCACAGATCGTGGTGAATGGCCAATCACAGCGGCCATTCACCACGTGGTCAGACCGTCCAATGAGAGATGATCTCATATGTAAACATATGAGATCATCTCTCATCGCCAGCGCGCCTTCCTCACACGGAGCCTGCAGTGTGAGGAAGGAGGGGGAGCCTCACAGCGCCGGGGACACAGAAGAAATGTAATCAGGGCACCGATCACCAGTGCCCTGATTACTAGAGGTAAAACACATACACAAATTGCCACCATCAGTGCCCACAGTGCCCGCCATCAGTGCCCCCCATCAATGCCCACAATCAGTGCCCATAGTGCTGTCAGTCAGTGCCCATCAGTGCCTGCTCATCTAGGCACTGATGAGCACTGACTGGCAGCACTATGGGCACTGAGTGTGGGCACTGATGGTGCTGCCCATCAGTGCTCATCAGTGCCGCCCATCAGTGCTCATCAGTGCCACCCGTCAGTATCCATCAGTGCCATCCGCCAGTGCCCATCAGTGCCGCCTATCAGTGCCCATCAGTGCCTCCCGTCAGTGCCGCCTCTCAGTGCCCAGCAGTGCCACCTCTCAGTGCCACCTCTCAGTGCCCAGCAGTGCCACCTCTCAGTGCCCAGCAGTGCCGCCTATCAGTGCTCATCAGTGCCGCCTATCAGTGCTCATCAGTGCCGCCTATCAGTGCCGCCTATCAGTGCCGCCTATCAGTGCTCATCAGTGCGGCATATTAGTACCTCCTCATCAGTGCCCATAAGTGCCACCACATCAGTGCCCATAAGTGCCACCTCATTAGTGCCCATCAGTGCAGCCTATCAGTGCCCATCAGTGCCGCCTCATCAGCGCCCTTCAGTGAAGGAGAAAAATGTATTTTCAAAATTTACTCGCAGAAAATAAGAAAAACTTTTTTTTTTTTTCAAAATTTTCTGTCAAAAATAAAAAACCCAGAGGTGATTACATACCACCAAAAGAAAGCTCTATTTGTGTGAAAAAAATGATAAAAATTTCATATGGGTACAGTGTAGCATGACCGCGCAATTGTCAGTCAAAGTGTGAGAGCGCTGAAAGCTAAGAATTGGTCTGGATGGGAAGGGGGTTTAAGTGCACAGTAGGCAAGTAGTTAAAAGTGTGTCTATGGGAATATTTGACCCTTCTTCCCAAAGAGAATTTGTGAGGTCAGGCACTGATGTTGAATGAGAAGGCCTGGCTCGCAGTCTGCGCTCTAATTCATCCCAAAGAAGTTCTATTTAGGTTGAGGTCAGTACCAGTCAAGTTCCTCCATCCCAAACTCATCCATGTTTTTATGGACCTTGTTTTTTGCACTGGTGCGCAGTCATGTTCGAACAGGAAGAGGCATCCCCAAACTGTTCCCACAAAGTTAGGAGCATAAAATCGTCCAAAATGTTTTGGTCTCCTTAAGAGTTCCCTTCACTGGAACTAAGAGGCAAAGCCCAACCCCTGAAAAATAACCCCACAACATAATCCACCCTCCACCAAATGATTTGGAGGGGTGGCCCAATACTTTTGGGAATATAGTGTGGATGAGTAAATTTGGAGTGGAGGAACTTGACTGGCCTGCACAGAGTAATGACCTTCACCCGCAACCTCATTTTTCATCCACATATTCCTGTTGCAACATTTGTACAGGGTGTCTAAACATATGAAGTATGACATTTTCTTATGGCAGCCTTTGTTATTGGTAGACATTGGTGCCGATAGGCTGTTCCTTCCTTAGCTGATTGGGTTGGTGATTGAACACCTAGAACGCATAATATCCTGGGAGAATAATAATACTGATTCCCACAAACTTATATGGACCGTCTGGTCATATTTTCGGTTCTCTTCCAATTGTGAGTCCTTTTTAAATGTGCCCTATAGAACCTCCCAGGTATAGGTATCGGCCTTCTCTGCCTCACCCTCCCTCCTTGTCCCTATTCCTCTTCTTTTTCTCCCCCCCCCCCTGCCTTTTTTTTGTATTTATGCACCATTTTCATAATGATCTCTACCATTATAACAATACATGGCCATGATGCTAACTCTTTATACTGATGCTCTGTTAATCTTACAGTCTTGCATAATATTACTTTTACCTATATGCATATTTGTACCTTTACTGGAATTTGACATGTACATTTAAGTTTACATTAAGAGCCCATTCACACTGCCGTGACTTGTCAGACGACTTGTCAGCCTGACAAGTCGCAGTCGGTCGCGGTCCATTGAGTAGTACAGGACCCATTCTAATAGGAGTGACACAAGTCGCTCTGACTTAGAAAAAGGGTCCTGTACTACTTTGGGGCGACCTCGGAGCGACTTGCATAGACTTCCATTATGTGAAGTCCCTGCAAGTTGCGCCGAAGTCGCGGTGCACATCGGTGCACGCGACTTCACAGGTCGCCCCCCGAAGTCGTGTCGCCTCAGTGTGAACCGGCTCTCATGCTCTGTATTTTTTCAATACTGAATAAAAAATAAATAAATAAACAGAATCAACATAAATATATAGAGTGTAACAGGCACCAGAGCTAGCCTAGGTCAATGATGGCAAACCGTGGCACCCCAGATGTTTTGGAACTACATTTCCCATGATGCTCATGCACTCTGCAGTGTAGTTGAGGATCATGGGAAATGCAGTTCCAAAACATCTGGCGTGCCAAGGGTTGCCATTACTGGCCTAGGTTCATGCCTCTGCATTCTGTGTTTTTTTGGCGGACGCAGCAGCTGTTTCATTTGTTTGGCTACTGTACCTGTTGGAAACATAGGGAAAAAGCACCCAACCCCTTTTCCAAAATGCACTTACAGGGCAGCCACATGGAACTGCATGGTGCTGCGGCACCATGTGGTTTCCCGCACTCGAAAAGGTGCTGCCTTTACCAATGCATGGGGATGCCATGAAGAATTACACCGTATTTAGCTACAGCAAAGCCAGGTCCAGACATTTTTTTAAATAATATATACACGACTTTATTCAGGCATATTTAAAATCATTTTTTAAATTTTGGCTAATGTAAGGAAGAGTTTAAACCAATGCTTTGTTTTCTGTATCCCATTAGGGCAATTTTCCCTTACTTCCTTGTCAGATACAGCAAGAAGGGAGGAAAAATCTTTAATACAAGGGGAAATCTATGCTTAGACAGTTATTGCCAGAACAGGAGATCTCTGTTCTGATGATAACTGTGAAATTGTGCAATCCCCATCAAAAAACACTACTTACTATCTTTAAAATAAGGGGAAATCTATGCTTAGACAGTTGTTGCCAGAACAGGTGATCTCTGTTCTGATGATAACCGTGAAATTGTGCAATCCCCATCATAAAACACTACAAAAGTACTTTTGTGCATGTTTCTCCAAGTGTGAGCACCGAGACAATGACCAGTCCAGTATCTTTGGGTTTTTTGTATTTATTGAGAACTTGGATGGGAGAAGGGAATGAGTGGGATACTCCTTTGGCTCAACTATGCACAACTTGCTAGGGATAACTGAAAATGCAGATTGGCGCTGACTTGACACTGGCTAAATGCCAGTCAACGCCGGTTAACGCTAGTTAAAGCTGGCTTTCTGCCTGTTAACTCCAAACTGACTTTGGACTGCTTTCTTGCATAAAGAAGTCCTTGTTGAGCTCCCTTAAGCACTCCTTGCTGAGGTAGCTATTTGTATGACTGCTGCACTGCTAAATACTTCAGAGCCCACACTGGCGCCCCCTTTTACTCACTTATCTTCAGGGCTTAGACACTGGTATCCCCTTTCTAAGCCTTCTCTACTGGTTAGCTGGCTCCTGGATCCCTCTGACCTTCTGGAGTGGTCCCCTCTCCTAGACAGGCCCCTGGGCGGTTTCAAGTACTCACACACTGTTTTTCTGCCCAGCAGCTCCACTCAGTCCACAGCACTCTGGATCCCTCTCTGCAGCCCAGCTCAACCTTCGTCCCCTAGGCCGACTGCCCAGGACACCTTCACTACCGCTGACAGGAGGAGAGACAGCCGTCACTCTCCTACTTGGACTCTGCTTCCCGCCAAAGATGCCCTGTCACATGCTCCCTTCAGACTTAAAACTCACCCTAGGGTGAATTGTGGCAAACTCAGCCCACTGAGATTGCCATAAGCCCTTGTGTGCTATTGGCTAGGTTTCCTCCACTGTCCAATAAGAGCCCTCATTGAAAACAGTGGGGAGACTCCCTAGGCTCAACAGGTCATACCTGGAAACATGTGACAGCCTAACCAAACAATCAGGCCCCCCTGAAATGCAGACAGGGCAACCCATATGCTCTTTCCTAGCACTTACCTAGGAGGGTGCTACACTAGATAGAGTGAATCTCCCCAGTAGGAATACAGATGCCATACAAATCTGGCAGGGGTTGCTTTCCCTACATTATTCAAAACAAAACAAAAAAATCTCACCTTGGCTAAATCCAACTAATCTTGGGACAGGGCAACCCATATGCTCTTTCCTAGCACCTACCTAGGAGGGTGCTACACTAAATAGAGTGAATCTCCCCAGTAGGAATACAGATGCAATACAAATCTGGCAGGGGTTGTTTTCCCTACATTATTCAAAACAAAACAAAAAATCTCACCTTGGCTAAATCCAACTAATCTTGGCTTTTTTTTACCTCGCCTGGTGAACCTCTTTTTGAGGCAGACTGCTCTAAACTTGGTCCCTATATCAGATACTCACTTTTCATATACATACCTGTAAACTTGCATGGTTTTTAATGACTTTGTCTCATGGATTGTTGTAGTACAGAACAGGTCACTGATAACAAATGGGGTCACTTGTCCCGCCTGCCATGTGGAAAAGCAAGATCCATGTGTCCCAGAGAAAGCCATGGCCTGCACAGGTGAAGAAACACATTGCGTCTTTCAAAATGCAACTATGTATAAAGGTAAATAAACCCAGCTAGCAACATTCCATGTTAACAAACCTGTCCCAAACCAAGACAATTTAAATTAAGCATATAATGAAAAAATGCTTAACAGCCATAAAAAGAAACGTTCCCCAAGTTTGGTCTTTACGAAGTTATGTAGTTTTGTTCCAAAGTCTTTTTTTTTTTTTTTTATTTCACAATTTGTTTGGTTATTTTTGTTTATTTCAAATACATTTTTATAATTAAAGTCTTAAACTGGCCATACACTATTGGCACTTTTCCACTGCAAGTACTGGCTCGGCTCTACTCGGCCCTGCTTGGCCCTTCTTGGCCTGGTTTGCTTTTCCACTGCTGGTACCGCATGGTACGGTTTTGGAATGGTTCAGTACGGTACGGTATGGTTTGCTTTTCCACTAAAGTAGTACTAAAGTTAAGTGGGTGGGATAACAACGATTCTCTGACCAATCAGTGGCTAGTAGTGACTGCATGCAAAGGATTGTGGAATATGGTACCGGGTATGGTACCTCTTGGAACCACATTCGAGGTGGTACTGTTTTTTAGAGCCGTACCGTTTGGTTCCATGCAGTGGAAAAGTGCCGCCGTACCGAACCGAACCGTTCCTACACTATACCATGTGGTACCAGCAGTGGAAAAGCACAAAAGCGAGCCGAACCGTTCGGTTCCATGCAGTGGAAAAGCGCCATTTGCGAAAAATCAGATGATAGCGATTTAGAAAAACGAAATAATTTTCGGAAGAGCTAAAGAAACTACCATCATGTAGCGACCAAATTTTGAAAGATAAATGTTTAATGGACTAAAATTATCCGGTTTATCAATCAATTTGGTCACATTAGAAGGGAAATGATTAAATAAAATTGACCTCTCTACGTCCCTTCCGTGTATGCCCGCTTGGTGCAACTGTACGTTGGTTGTGGACAGATCTTTCTGTCCCTCTTTGTTATCGTTATCTTCGCTTTGTTAGCATCCCTGTAGCTTTCCATCTAGTATGGATCATGTGAATGAGAGGACCATTGCCATAGCAATGCTTGGTATCATGGCAATACAATAGGCACAGGAGAAGAAAACCAGAAGACAATGGACCACTCAATGGCTGAGGAACCGTGAAAATTTTTAGCTCAATGTGTATTTAAGCTTGTGTAGACGAAAGATTGTTGTGTCTGTATGTTACGTTATCACAAATTTGTTT
>NC_138779.1:198627923-198672923 GCF_965119305.1 Pelophylax lessonae | reverse complement strand
AACTGTGGTGTGTCTGCGGTCTCTGACCCTCTCTTGTTGTGTGTCTGTGGTCTCTGACTCTCTCCTGTAGTGTGTCTGCAGTTGGACAAAAGTGTCCTTTAAAAGCAAATGAAAATAAAAATGATTCTTTAATTTGTGACTGCTTGATTGTTTTTTTTTTTTTTTTTTTTATAAAGTTTTGAAAACCATTGGGCAGTGGGCTGGGCATGGGCATTGGGCAGTAATAGTGATGCATCGTGATGCATCGCGGAATCGAATCGAATCGTTGCCTTGATAATTGTAATCGAATCGAATCATGAGGTGAGTGAAGATGTGCAGCCCTAGTAAAAACCATTAACAATACTTTTCAAGTATTCAAGCTTTGGCTATGTACAAGAACATTATTCTACTGAATAATGCAAATGTATTGTATAATGTAATACTTCAGAATGTCCATTGTTTATTTTACTGTTAAAATTTGTTAAAAAAAACCTTTTTCTGATTTAAAAAAAAAAAATTGCAATTACACCTTGCAAATTTGCAAAGTAAGCCAACACTTTGTGGACTAAAATTTCTGAGAAATAAGTTTTGAAATTATGGATTACACAAAAGAGTGTTTAGTAAGAAGTCCAGTTTTCCCATTTTCGCTCAAATATATGCATACTATCAAATATAGTGTGATGAAGTCTCTTCATCAGCCTAATGGCTTCCATCCCTTGTGTTACTTGAGAACAGGAAGCTGGGGGAGAGTGCCTGGGGTTATAGGGAGGGTTAGTGTTACAGGGAGAATCAGTGTTAGGGTTGTATGGAGGGTCAAAAAACAAAACCAAACAAAACCAAAGAAATTCCAAGCTCAACTTATCGACCAGCCTGCAACTAACCGAATTGTCCCGTCTAACAGTATGCATTAACAGGGCTTTAGTTTGCACACATTTGCATATACATGTGTAGGCTACAGAGCCCCTTCAAGACATTGCAGTATTCTGTAGTCCTAACTTTAAATTTGAAGAGCCTCCACAGTGGCACAGCACATGCATTATAATAGATAGGCAGATGGAAGGCGAGTCTGGAGTGAGCACACCCCTCCCTAAAAGCACAGGGGAGCCCTCACCAATATTTCAATAGTACAAACAAGTTTAGAGTTAGGAATACAGAATACTGGGGTGCCTGGAAGGAGTTCTGTAGCTTACATATGTATTTGTGAATGTAATTTGAATTGTGTTGCCCTTTCATGTGCTCCTTTCTGCAAAGGCCAGTTAAAGTGGAGGGCAGTGGCCATTTGTTTTAACTAGGGATCGACTGATTATTGGCACCACTGATATATCGAGGCCGATAGGCACTTTCCCCGATATATCGGAATCGGCCCCTGAGGTTACCGATATTGCCAATATTTTGGGAAAGTGCTTGTACCGGAGTGATGCCTGCAGCTAGAGGCATCAACCCGGTACATCCATAGCCGACTGTCGGCTGTCTTGTAACGAGAAGCCGCTTGGCTTTCATTACAAGGAATGGGAGGAGACATCCCCCCTCCCGCCGACCTTCCACGGCTCGCACGGGTCTCCCATCCTACCTGCATGACCACCGAAGACCCGATCAAAGCCGCATTCAACTCTGATCGGGTCTCCGTGTAAAAAACCCGGAAGTGATGTCATGACATCACTTCCGGGTACTCAGCGCCAAATTAAAAAAACTGACAGCATTCAAAACAGCCAAACTTGGCGTTTTGAATGCTTTTCAGTGCCAAGGAGGGGTTTGGGGTCTTTTAGACCCCCAGATCCCTCCACAAGAAGCACCCGTGAAAAAAAAAATAAAAAAAAAAAAATGTTTTTACATGTCCGAAAATATCGGCCGATACCAATATCCGATGACCAAAATATCGATATCGGCATTAAAAAAACAATATTGGTCGATCACTAGTTTTAACTGTTGAAATATTAGTGAGGAGACAAACTGGAGACCTTTGTTGCCATTGTGCTAAATGCTGGGTGCCCAGTACACCCTTATGCCTTTAAGGAGGGATGGGTTCCCTCCATGCTCACCTGCCCTCTGCTTATCCGTTATAATGCATGTGCTTCTACTGTGGAAGCTCTCAAAATGTATTTTCAGGCTTACAGAATACCGGGGTCCCTTGAAGGGGTACTGTAGCTTACAAATGTATTTGCAAATGTGTGCAAACTAAAACCCTGTTTTTAAGGCAAACTTTTAAACAGGATAATTTGGTTGATTGCAGACTGGTCGGTAAGCTGAGCTTTGAATTTCTTTGGGGTTTTTTTTGCATGTTTTGCCCTTCCATGTACTCCTTGCTGCAAAGGCCAGTTATAGGTGAGGGCAGTGGCAATATTTTTGTATTGTATGGAGGGTTAAGTGTTAGGGTTACAGAGAGGGTTAGCCAGTGGGCAGAGTATTGCTCTCCACGCTCAAAAGTCTGCACAACCAACCAGAACCAATTTCCCATTGCTGAAAAATAAAGTATCAATCATAGGGGTTTGTGTGTGTCTGTCGAGGCTTTTTAAACCTAAAACTGATTTTGAACGCTCATTTGTAGATTCTGCTACATTGCAGGACCCAAGCATGAGGATGGAGGCCATCCTGTCACTGGATTGTTTATCAAAGGTTAGTCTTAAATGTGGGAATTCCATGGTCTTGTTTTTTATTCTCCAGATCCAAGCCGGAAACTAACAATGCAAACAGTCCGAAGATGTGGAAATTCTGATGAATGTAATACAGATGGCACCCTAACTGGTCGAGGCAAAACAATAACCATCAAAACATCTTGTTGCGAAACAGACATGTGTAGCCCCCCAAGTGTTTTATGTAAGAGATCATTTCTTTATATAATTTTATCATATATGATTATAACAGTAGCTTAGTTCCAAAATGTCCTCATTACATAGTCCCTCTTCTGGAGCCTACTCCCTCTGCCCCTTCTTCCTTCCCCAGATGGCCCTTTTTTTATTGTTTTAACAAATACAATCTTTCTCTTTTCTCGTTATGTTTAAAATCTAATCAAAAAGGAAAAAAAAAATCTATTTTTTACTATAAATAATAAGTGATTATTCCAGCAAGATATTGTATATCCGTTCTATTACATAAAAAGAATAGAGCAGTGGTGTCAAACTCAATTGCATTGCGGGCCGCATCAGCATTATGGTTCTCTTCAAAGGGCCGGTTGTATCTGTAAGGCCCCTTTCACCCAGGCGGACCGTTCAGATCCGCCTGTCCGTTTTTTTGGCGGATCTGAACGGTCCCCCCATGCATCTCTATGGGGGATCGGATGTCAGCGGAGACATGTCCGCTGACACCCGATCCGATCCGTCTAATCTGGACGGATGGAAACCCTATTTTCCATCCGTCCAGCGCATCGGATCGGGTGAGAACGGACTGACTGTCCGTTCTCACCCGATTTCCCCCATAGAGATGCATGGGGAACTGACAGCTGTGTCTCCGGCGGCTCGATCCCCTGCTGAGAAAAACGGACTCCGTCCAACGGACGGAGTGTGTGAAAGGGGCCTATGTGTGAAAGGGGCCTAAGATTAAATGTCCGGAGCACCCCACCCTCCCCTTACATTCGATGTCAAGAGCCCCACCACCATCAGAAGTTAAGAGTCGCCCACCCTCCCTTATATCACAGCACACCCCGTTACCTTGTGCTGCTTCCAGGAAGAAGCTGGGCGCAGAGCTGGGAAGCATAAAGTGTAGGGCCTGGAGGAGGACCAGAGGAGGGCAGGAGTAAGCTGCTGGAGTCTGCTGAATGCTGAGACCAGGGTAGGCAGAGAGAAGAACGTCTGCTGCAAAGAGAGGCATAAAATCTGTAGGAGGAGTTCTGCCTTCTGCTGACTCCTGAGACAGAAGCAAGGGCAGAGACGAGTCTCTCGGCAGCTTCACAGAGAAGTGCAGGATCTTGCGGATGAGTTTTGTCCTCCTCTCTGCTGCCGACTGCTGGGTCAAGGGGGTGGGTGGAGAAGAGGAGGTGCCTAAGGTCAGAAGATGGGTGAGGGCCACATTGAATGGCCTGGCGGGCTGAATTCTGCCCCCAGGCCTTGTGTTTGACACCTGTGGCATAGAGTCACCTGTCAGAATAAACACAAATACTATGTATCAAAAGTTTTACTATATTAATGTATAATTGCATCATTGTATAAAGGCTAAGACTGACTATTCTTAAAAATGTCCCCATACTGCCTCCTCCAACCTATCCTGCATACCCTGTAGAAAAATGTTTGGTGTACCGACCTATTTTTAATGCAGTCAGGTCATGGGATCCTGCAGCTCTGGCTCCACTGTGTGTCAGCAGGTACCTTTATTATCTTCCGGGGGGGCTGGAGATTGGAGACCCCCATTAAAAAATCTCAACTGTCAGAGCTCTGCCTGATTTTAAATGGTAATGCCGGATTTAATCTTTTCCAAAGTCCAGATAAGGTAACTAAGTTCACGTTATGTGCGGCGCGGCTCGCAGCAGGGGGTCCAAATTAGTTTTGAATTTTTGCCTAAGTTCCGACCTGAAACAGAGCCAAAGACACACAGGACCCTTCTGCAGTGGGCTCAACGGCCGCCCCGGAGATGTGTGAACTGCCTCAATTGAGAGCCAGTCACAGTCTTCTGTCATGCAAATTGAATGCTGGAAAACATCCAATTCACATAAATGTGAACCCAGAACAACTTCTATTTTCATAGTCTTACCTTCAGTTTCCTGTTATAGCAATTGCATTGTGTGTCTATGTATGAATACATAACAGGCACCAGAGTTTAACCACAGTGCCCAGTGCACCCATAATCCAACAGATCTCATCAGACATACTCCCTGTCCTGATGCACTGATCGAATAATACGTAAATATGGAAATTGAAATGCCACACAAGAGGTCCGCTAAGAGGTCCAAATACAACTTTATTCCAATAAAAGTCAGAGAGACAATCCAAAAAGTAGCAGACATATTTTGGGGTTCAATAATGTCCCTTTCATGAGAACTTGATTTACAACAATGTGAACAGTCTAAAAGTGAACTGAACTTTTAACAGTATTGTTTTCCAGTGTGATTGCAAGCACACTCCGTGGAGTTTTTGGACCCCCAAATCATGTTGGATACTTTTTGGGTTATCCTTCTGACTTTCATTGAAATAAGGTTGTATCTGTATATTACACACAGTGGCGGCTGGTGCATTGGGGGTGCAGGGGCTTTTTTTTTTTTTCAAGTATGTGATTAGAGCCAGAGGCTCTAATAGGCCTCAAAAAAGGGTTTGCTCGGGGCGCAGAGCACTGCGCCCTGAGCCCACCAAGTTGTGTGACAATGGCGAATGAATATTCGCTATTATCACACTGATTATCCTCCCAGCCAATCAGAAAGCGGAATCAGACCCGTTTCCTGATTGGCCGAAAGGAGAGTCCATGCTATTGGCCAAGGAGGAGGGAGGAGACACAGGGGAAGATGCAGGGGAAGCCGCCGCTGTTGGGGGAAGCCGCCGCTGCTGCCTGCCCTCCACGTCATTCCACCAGTCCAGTTGAGTGAGCCCCGGCGATGGGGGGGGGGTTGCTATGGTGTGCGAGCTGGTGTGGTCCGGGGGGGTATGGTGTGGTCCATCTGCCGCCCCCCCCAAGCCCATGGAGCACCAGCCGCCACTGATTACACAGGCTCTGATTGTAAAGAACACTGATAGGGAACACTCACTGCATGTAACAGCAACATGTAACAGAGTAGGTCTCAGAGGTGCCATTAGCGTCTGTCTTAGGGGCGGAATGAAGCCTGTCTGGTCCAAAAATTGAGAGGTCTCCATGTAGAATGGCATGTCCCTATCCTTTCCTTACTCATTAGGAGCCTCTCCTGGCCGTTAACCACTGTCTCTGTCAAACAGATGACCTGTCTCTACACTACCCACGTGTGAAATGGGCACCTAGCCTGTGAGCCAGGGCCTTAAATATGCTCTACCTGACCCAAGGTGGCTAATAGAGTCCCATGGGGTGGCAGCATCCAACCGAATAACTTCCCCAGTGACCCTGGAAACCAAAGAGGAAACACATTCCTCTTGACTGCCAATGCAGCTGCGGTCGAGTGCCACCTGCAGTGGAGAAAGTAGACTGCACCTGCCTTCAAGTGGTGCAGTGCTTCAATTTCCATTTTTGTTACACTGCAAGCCAAGAAGACCGTGGAGATCCTCTGAGGTATAGAAGCTGCCTGCCCGGGAACCAAATTATTTACATCAACATTTACACTTTAAGATAGCAATACCACTGGGATAACCTAGCATAATTTTTACAATTTCCTTAGGTGAAAAGGTAAACAGTTATATGTAACAATTCTAATGTCTACCAGGGTCTCTGAAGAGAACAAAGACTAATGGCAAAATGTGTCGTATCTACTCCCCCTTCAATAAGGACTATCCAGAGTTGGATGTTGTCCAGTGCACCGGTGATGAAACTCGTTGCATTAACTTTACATCCATAATAACTGAAGGTAGGTGAGCCTGAAATAATAAATCTTTGGACAGTGGACATAGGGAAGCCATCACATTTTGGAAAAGGGCTTAAAGCAGATATCAAGGCGAAATAAAAAAAAAATATATATATATATATATATATATATATATATATATATAGTATATTCCTCAATGTTTTATCACTTTAAAGTCCCTGCATGCACAGAAAAATATTTGCCAGAAATGCACTCCTAAATACTGGTCTAGGCTTTCAACACACAGGTCTTTTCTGGTGTCAGCCCAGCCCGGTTGTCTTTTGCTTAACTACATAACCACTCTCTATTGGTCAAGATCTCTACAACCTAAAGGTTAATCATTCTGTAATCCAATATAATAACTAAGAAGCCTTGCAACAAATTTCAGTCCTAAACAAGTTTTTGGACAAATGGGGTACTGTTTGTGTCTTTTCTTTGGAGGCTTTTTCTGTTCTGCCTTTGTCTTGCAGGGGTTTTTTTTTTTTTTTTTTTTAGAGGTTAAAGAGGAGCTCCAGACAATTTTGTGTTTATTAAGGTTGGGTTCACATATATGGTTGGTTTCTTTGCAGAGTCTGGAGTGGTTACCATTCAATAGTTCAGGTGTGATTCAAGTGCGAATTTGACATTTAAGTCACACCTGTACCAGACTGAAAAACGCATAGGACGCTTTTTTATTTGCACCACAACTAGCCTGTATACAGAACATCTGAACCGGCTCCATTAAAAGCCTATCTGGTGCACATGTTATGCAAAGTGGATGCAGTTCAAAAGGCATACGATTCGTATATATGTGAACCGAGCCTATAAGTCAGCAGCTCCAAAAACTGTAGCTGTTGACTTTTGACAGACAAATACCTATCCCAGGATCCAACGATGTGCTCACCTGAGCCATCGCTTCCCTTTATCTTCTCTCCCAGGTGCTGGCATCTCAAATGTGACGGCTTGAAACTTCACAGCCAGTTTCCCACTGCACGGGCATGAGCCACTCTGTGCATTGTGAATGGTCCCGCAGTCCTCTGGGACATGCGACGTTCCCCAGATGACTGACAGGCTTACCCTCCACCTCTTCAACCTCTGAAGCAATGCTGGCAGCACTCATATGTCTATATCACAAAGATAACCTCTGGATATGACGCTGAGCCCGTGCACTCAACATCTTTGGTCGACCATGGCGATGCCTGTTCTGAGTGGAACCTGTCCTGTTAAACCGCTGTATGGTCTTGGCCACCGTGCTGCAGCTCAGTTTCAGGGTGTTGGCAATCTTTTTATTCTGGGGTGGCAAGGTTCTCCATCACTGGCCTAGGTCCTCTTTATGTAGTGCAACAATTCTTTTTTTCAGATCCTCAGAGAATTCTTTGCCATGAGGTGCCATGTTGAACTTCCAGTGACCAATATGAGAGAGTGAGAGCGATGACACTAAATTTAACACACCTGCTCCCCATTCACACCTGAGACCTTGTAACACTAATAAGTCTTAGGGGTGTACTCACTTTCATTGCCAGCAGTTTAGACATTAATGGCTGTGTGCTGAGTTATTTTGAGGGGACAGCAAATATACACAGTTATACAAGCTGTACACTCACTACTTTACATTGTAGCAAAGTGTCATTTCTTCAGTGTTGTCACATGAAAAGATATAATAAAATATTTATAAAAATATGAGGGGTCTATTTCCTTTATGAGATACTGTATATATATATATATATATATATATATATATATAGTGGGTACGGAAAGTATTCAGACCCCCTTAAATTTTTCACTCTTTGTTATATTGCAGCCATTTGCTAAAATCATTTAAGTTCATTCTTCTTCCTCATGAATGTACACATAGCACCCAATACTGACAGAAAAACACAGAATTGTTGACATTGTTGCAGATTTATTAAAAAAGAATAACTGAAATATCACATGGTCCTAAGTATTCAGACCCTTTGCTGTGACACTCATATATTTAACTCAGGTGCTTTCCATTTCTTCTGATCATCCTTGAGATGGTTCTACACCTTCATTTGAGTCCAGCTGTGTTTGATTATACTGATTGGACTTGATTAGGAAAGCCACACACCTGTCTATATAAGACCTTCCAGATCACAATGCATGTCAGAGCAAATGTGAATCATGAGGTCAAAGGAACTGCCTGAAGAGCTCAGAGACAGAATTGTGGCAAGGCACAGATCTGGCCAAGGTTACAAAAAGATTTCTGCTGCACTTAAGGTTCCTAAGAGCACAGTGGCCTCCACAATCCTCAAATGGAAGACGTTTGGGACGACCAGAACCCTTCCTAGAGCTGGCCATCCGGCCAAACTGAGCTATCGGGGGAGAAGAGCCTTGGTGAGAGAGGTAAAGAAGAACCCAAAGATCACTGTGGCTGAGCTCCAGAGATGCAGTCAGGAGATGGGAGAAAGTTGTAGAAAGTCAACCATCACTGCAGCCCTCCACCAGTTGGGGCTTTATGGCAGAGTGGCCCGACGGAAGCCTCTCCTCAGTGTAAGACACATGAAAGCCCGCATGGAGTTTGCTAAAAAAACACCTGAAGGACTCCAAGATGGTGAGAAATAAGATTCTCTGGTCTGATGAGACCAAAATAGAACTTTTTGGCCTTAATTCTAAGCGGTATGTGTGGAGAAAACCAGGCACTGCTCATCACCTGTCCAATACAGTCCCAACAGTGAAGCATGGTGGTGGCAGCATCATGCTGTGGGGGTGTTTTTCAGCTGCAGGGACAGGATGACTGGTTGCAATCGAGGGAAAGATGAATGCGGCCAAGTACAGGGATATCCTGGACAAAAACCTTCTCCAGAGTGCTCTGGACCTCAGACTGGGCCGAAGGTTTACCTTCCAACAAGACAATGACCCTAAGCACACAGCTAAAATAACGAAGGAGTGGCTTCACAACAACTCCGTGACTGTTCTTGAATGGCCCAGCCAGAGCCCTGACTTAAACCCAATTGAGCATCTCTGGAGAGACCTAAAAATGGCCGTCCACCAACGTTTACCATCCAACCTGACAGAACTGGAGAGGATCTGCAAGGAGGAATGGCAGAGGATCCCCAAATCCAGGTGTGAAAGACTTGTTGCATCTTTCCCAAAAAGACTCCTGGCTGTATTAGATCAAAAGGGGGCTTCTACTAAATACTGAGCAAAGGGTCTGAATACTTAGGACCATGTGATATTTCAGTTTTTCTTTTTTAATAAATCTGCAACAATGTCAACAATTCTGTGTTTTTCTGTCAGTATGGGGTGCTATGTGTACATTCATGAGGAAGAAGAATGAACTTAAATGATTTTAGCAAATGGCTGCAATATAACAAAGAGTGAAAAATTTAAGGGGGTCTGAATACTTTCCATACCCACTGTATATACTGTGTGTATATATAAATATATATATATATATATATATTCTCCTTTTTTGTTTTTTTATTACATAAATGTTTAAAGTTATATTTTTTTAACTCTTATTCCGCCATTTTCCACCATTTTCTTAAAACAGAATCTTCTTCTACAATGGAATTGTTGCATGGATGTGCCATGGAGAGCATTTGTGAAAATAAACTCATCAAAGAATACCAATCTGCCAGTGATAGGATTTCAATAAAGAATGAAATTGTCTGTAGTAAAGGCATAAAGATTATAATTTTTCTTCACCACCTGATAATATTTTACGTTGCTGCTCTGGCAGTGCTAACAGACTGATCATCGTTCAAAGGTTTCCTTCTAGCAACCAATTCCAAAACTAGCTATGGATTATGAAGGACGTATTGAAGAGATGCAAGGAAACATCTGATACACATACGATATTTTAAATAAAATATATACATAAAAATAATTTGAAATATAATTTTAGACCTAATTTAATTATGTATGGTAAAATGTTAAATAAAATACAAAAAAAAATGATCAAATATTATGGTAGAGAGCCTCCTAAAGAACAGATGAGTATAGTTTGCACATCTACCACTGATCCACTCGTCAACTCCTAAACGTTATAAAGTTAAAGTGTAACTCCATTCAAAAAATAAAAATGTCCTTAAATAAAGCTAAACGTTTAATCTGGTTCTTTGACTTCCCTGGTTCCTTCCCCCACCCTCTTTATCAATATGCTAATTACATTTTTAAATAAAACCCTTCGGTTTTCATTAAATTTTTTATTTCATACTCAATGATAGGTGCCAGCTGTCAGAATACAATAACCAACAGGGGAGCTTCCTCCATACATGCTGTTTAGCATAGATAGAAGAATCCCTAAACCTAGGAGTGCGTGGCCAGCCTTGGAATGCTTTGTATATTCTGGACTAACGTTTCCTTGGCTGGATTAAAAATAGGTTTATGACAATAAATAAAAAATATAACCAAGACTTTTTCTCACTTGGTTGTGTCATGGCATAGATAAAAACAATATAATCAAAACTGGTTTTCATGTTGCAAGACGTAGTGTCAATAGGCTTTTTGTAGATTTTCCTTCTCAACTTGTAAATGCCAATAGGTAAACTATACACAGCAGTAGTATTAACATTTTGATGTATTTAGCAGACACAATTGTAGACTTATTTCAGCAGATAAGGATGTGCTGCATATGGTCCTGCTGTATAAATTCACAAAGGCATCCAAATCATGGATTTAAACCACTCTTAACACTGTGAAACTCCTTTAGAATAACCACACATAGGTTCAAACTCACCAAGGTCCACCAAAGTCTAATTATTGTCTATCTCGGTAGTATTACTAGGTTTGAATCCAGATAGGAAGGCAAAAAGTATCAAGCTTCGTATGGAATTTTAAAGATGAGTTTAAGAGCATACATCATTCCCAAATGAACTCTAGCATTCCTGTGAATAGGGTTGCAAACATGTATCCACAGTCAATATACTGTATAATGACCCTCCTGGCCATCATAGCTGATCCATAGTGGTCAAACTGTGCAGCTTCAGTGGTCTACCATGGCCATTGCTGGTGACACGTCTGGACTGAAGGCAAGGTATTTCAGTTACTCATGCAAAATATGAGTCTGTCTTACTTTCCAAGAGGAACTCTTGGAAAATCCACTGGACTGTTCTGTACAAAAGAAAACACAAGAAAAGGCAGTTGGCAGAAATCCATAAGTCACCATGCAATGAAATTCCTGATTGCTATCAATGGTGCCTCTTTGGTAGGATTTATGGTCACAAAAAACAAAAAATCAAAAAACCGAAAAATCAAGTCTGAAAAAGGCATAAAGGGAAGAAGCAATTAGGGTTGCCAAAGAAAGCAGGCTACCAAAGGCTATCAAAAAGGCTGTTCCTGATAAGGCTCCAACAAATGCTACACCCAGGCAGGGGCTTACCAAGGGGTTGGCGTGACCGGCGCCCACCAGGGGAGCAGGCCGAAGAGGGGGGGCACAAAAATCAATTGGTAGTGATAGCAGTGATTTTTGCGCCCTCCGCTCAGCCTGCGCCCCCACCCCCAGGCAGCGTGTGGCTCCATCAAGGAACCGCACGCACAGACTATGGATTGTTAATGTTGCTAACTGGTGGACGCAGCCAATGCCACATCACTGCTGAGTCCTCCTGTCACTGTGCAACTAGTGTTAGTGTGCAGTGCGGGCCTCATGGTCACCTGTAATGACTGCGTGACCCAGATTGGTTGATGTTTGCCTCCAATCTGGATCGCAAATAGGAAGAGGCTATGGCCTGGCTGCCACTGCCAGCAGAATGCCAGGACAGGTGCCATGCGCTTCCAGCAAATGGGGTGCTGATGCCTCAATGTAACATAATTTCCACCCACAGAGGAGAGGAGCCTGCCACAGTCAGTCCCTGTCTGTCCAACATGGAGCTGAGAAGAGAAGGTAATACTGGTCCATAAGAGAGAAGAGATGGGGACCAGACCAGTGTCCCCAATATTATATCAGCAGTAAATATAATATATACAAAAGCAGCAGTCTTGTGTGATCCCCAATATTATATATCAGTGATATACAGTATAATATTGGGGCTCACACAAGACTGCTGCTTTTGTATATATTGTACAGTATTTACTGCTGACATATAATATTGGGGATCACATAAGACTGCTGCTTATGTATATATTATATTTACTGCCGATATAATATTGGGGACACTGGTCTGCTGACATATAATATTGGGGATCACATAAGACTGCTGCTTTTGTATATATTATATTTACTGCTGACATATAATATTGGGGATCACACAAGACCGCTGCTTTTGTATATATTATATTTACTGCTGAATAATATTAGGGACACTGGTCTGCTGATATATAATATTGGGGATCACATAAGACGATATAATATTCGGGACACTGGTCTGCTGACATATAATATTGGGGATCACACAAGACTGCTGCTTTCGTATACATAATATTTACTGCTGATATATTTTTTGGTTAAAACTGGTGTTAAGAGAAATAAAGAAAAAAAAAAGATTTTTTTTTTTTTTGGGGGGGGGGGGGCGCAAGTAGCTGGTCTTGCCTAGAGTGCAAAATAGCCTAGCATCGGCCCTGCACCCAAGCAGTTTGCCAAGTAAGAAAAAATGAAGGCTCCTCGTGTTGGAGAAAAGAGCTAAGTTACAGGTTCCTTATGGATGTGCTAATAAATTGCTATTTTAAATTTTTAAAAAATACAACGGCCTTTCTATAGCCAGCTCCATTATACAGAGTTCTAAGGTGATGAGTAGAACAACAACATTCAACATTTCTCACAACTTTCAATAACATTCCTCCAAATTGGGAAAGTCTATCCGAAGAAACCAAGTGTTACAAAATTTTTGAAAAACTGCAAACTGTTCTGGTTTTGATTGTACGTGTGTTTGCTACTCATTGCTATTTAAATTAGGGATCGACCGATTATCGGCAAGGCCGATATATCGAGGGCCGATATTGACTTTTGCCGATATATCTGTATCGGCCCCGGAACTGGCCAATATTGCCGATATTCCAAATATTGCTCATGTAAGGGTAAAATGATGTCACATAGCATAATTCTATTTACAAATGTTATTGAATATGCCACTCACATATGTACAAACTAAAGATATAAGCAATGAAGTAATGTCATGGCATCACTTCCGGGTACTCGGGGGCAAGATTTAAAAAAATGACAGCATTCAAAACAGCTAAACTTGGTGTTTTGAATGCTTTTAAGTGAAGAGGAGGGGTTTGGGGTCTTTTAGACCCCCAGATCCCTCCACAAGAGAACCTGTCAAGTAAAAAAAAAAAAAAATGTATGAAAATATCAGCCAATATTGGCCGATACCGATATGCAATGGCCAAAATATCGGTATCGGCAACGTGAAACCAATATCCATCGATTACTAATTTAAATTACTGAAATTACTTTGTTTCTCACTCAGATGAAACTTCAAGCATTTTGATGGATATATTCATATCTGCTCACCCAAGTTTGATTGTAAATCTGGATTAATCTGCTACATACCACATTACAGCTCTGCATATTGCTTAAAATTAGTAAATTATCAAAAAAAAAAAAAATTTGTAAATTATTTTTTGTGGGGGGATTGGGTTTAAATATGTTGTAAAGTGTCCCTTTTAAAGTGTTCCCATTTTTTGGGAAGTTACACAGACGTACACCTTCTGTGTAGCATCTGCTATGTGTCTGTTTTCCAAGATCTGGTCTCCTGTGGTCAATAAACAGGTCTCATGAGATAAAACGTACAGCAAATAACCGCATTACCGCAATCAACAAGTCAAGTGTTTACAGTAAGTGAAAAGGTTTGGAAGGGTTATGTGTCAGTTCACTAAACAGCACAAGTTATTTTACCTGCTCTCTTTATTTTATCTCAGCATAATTTAATTCCTAAAGTGTCCCATTCACACATAAATATTGTAACGGTGTGTAAGAGTTTTTTCTTCCCTACAAATTCGGTTTTTAACCATTGCAAGACTTTGTTTCTTAGGGAAAAGTTTTATCTTGAGACACGCATAAGTATTAATATACTTCATGCTTTTACCGGCCAAAATTACAATTGGCACCACTTGGAGAAGCCATGAGGTAGATATGGCCATGATGAAACGAAAATGTACATGGATAATGACCAACGAAAAAATGTTTAGCGTTCTGAAGGATACTTCTTTGTGGTTTGAGTGAGTTTGGAATCCCTGGATATGATATACCCAAACACAGTGGTGCATTGAAGGCGCAGGGGCGCCGCCCCCCCATCCATGCGTCCGGCCCCCTAATCTACATGCGAAGCGCCAGACGCATAGAGTTCAACGGGGCTTTTTTTTTTTTTTAGCATGTGATTAGAGCCAGAGGCTCTAATAGGTTAAAAAAAGTGTGGGCTTGGAGCACAGAGCACTGCGCCCTGAGCCCACCCAGTTGTGTGACAATAGTGAATGAATATTCACTATTGTCACACGGATCCTCCTCCTGGCCAATCAGGAAGCGTGTCTGAGACCCGTTTCCCGATTGGCCAAAAGGAGAAGCCACGCCATTGGCCATGGAGGAGGAGGGAGGAGACGCAGAAGACAGGGGGAAGAAGCCAAAGCTGAAGTCACCGCCGCCGTGTGCTGCTACTGCCTGCTCTCCCTTCACATATCCAGGCAGGATGAGTGAGCCGGCAGGGGGGTAGGTATGGTGTGCGGCCTGGTGTGGTCCAGGGGTGGGGTAGTATGGTCTGCCGTCTGCCGCCCCCACCGGCCCATGGAGCACCAGCCGCCACTGCCCAAACACCTTCTTGATAATTGATAGGCAGCAGAAGTGGGGGGTGTTGGGTGGGCTGTGATCTTCCTATGGTCTTCCCTTTTTCCTTTCTTTACTACCCTTATTTTCTCTTTTTTATACCAGTTTTGTACTTATTGATGTCCTATTGGATGTATCAGCTTGCGATTCCAGACCCGGCCTTAATGGGCCATACACACTATAAGTTTTTCTGAAGACTTTTTACTTTAAATTTACCAAAACCATATAATATGAGGTCAAACCTAAACACTTTCAATGCTGCCCATATGCTTCACCAATGCTGCCCTCTTCAGGAGGAGGAATCTTACTAAACAACAAAACATTAAACAAGAAGGCGTAAAAGCCTAGTGTGTTACCTGAAAAAAGTTTATTTGATAAAAAATGGTGCCAAATACATGCTCACAGAATAACACAGGCAAAGGAGCAGTCTGAACCTGTGCCCTCTGCTGGGTCTGGTGATGTCTCTCTTTGCTGAGCCACCTGGAATGCTGGACAGCTCCCTGGACAATTCATTGAATGATCTTGCCTTGAACCTTGTTTCTCTTAAACCTTGAACCCTTTGTTCCCCCCCATTAACTTCCTATTTTTGGCCATGCCTTTACACTTCCTGTTGGCCAGATTATTGTGTCCCCTCCAGCCAATATCTCGATCGTGTCATACCTGCTGCCATATGTATCTCTATTACCACTCATTACCGACATATGGCTTGTTCCTCAACTACATTTCTGCTTAATCTCAACCTGCGACCACTTGTTACTGACCTTTAGCTTGTTTACTGACTATGATTTTGCTTGATCCCTACCTGCTATATCTGCTATTGGAATCCGGCTTGCTCACCTCCTGGAGGGGTAATCCTGAGGACTACAACCTGGTACTAACACACAGCGAAACCCATCTCCACCATCAGGAGCTCTGATAAAAAAAAAGTTTGTGCTTAGCCTCTGCACCTTGGATGAGTATGTGTCATCCCCCAGGGTGACCTGCTGCTGAATCCAGCTGGTCAGTGGGAGCTTCTCCACTGCTATAGCTGCTGGTCTTTAAGCCTGACCCTTGACCATGAGAGATATACACAACCCAAGTGACAGAAGGGGTCAAGATGTGGATGCGTATCACCAAAACCTTGACATCATTCAGACGTGCATGTTGATGTGTTTTGAGGGACGCTCCGAGGAAGAGGGTTCTTCATCAGCATGCATGTCTGAGTGATTTTTTCATTTTTGGTAATATGCATCCACATTTTGGCCCCTCTGTCGCTTGGGTTGACACTGTTTTTTATTTAATAAAGTTTTTATCAGGTAACATGCTAGGCCTTTGCACCCTCTTGTTTTCTATTTTGTTTATATTGTTTCTAGCTGAACATGACCCAAGCTACAGCTTACTGAGGATTAAACCTAAGAATATATCTTCTACCCAGGTTCCTTCAGCTCTTTAAACCTCTAAACTTTATCGCCTGATGAAGGAAGATTTGTGTGTAACCCTCAAAACGTATTGAAAATTAACTAATGACTAACTCTTTTATTTATTTTTTTTATTTTTTTTTAACTCTTTTATTTTTATTTTACTAACTTATAATGGTCAGGATAAAAAACAAACTTTTTAAAAACATTTTTACTACTCTAGAGTTACACAAGCTACTAAAATTATGTATTACCTAGTATAGAGCATACTCTGCAGTCTCCCTTCTTTCCAGCAGATGGCAGACTTAAAACAAATCACATTCTAAGAAACAGGACATAATCTGTGCAATTTGAACTTTACTGTCAATCACATTGGCAAAACCATACAGTATCTCACAAAAGTGAGTACACCCCTCACATTTTTGTAAATATTTTATTATATCATTGCATGTGACAACACCGAAGAAATGACACTTTGCTACAATGTAAAGTAGTGAGTGTACAGCTTGTATAACAGTGTAAATTTGCTGTCCCCTCAGTGAGTACACCCCTAAGTGAAAATTTTCACATTGGGCCCAAAGTGTCAATATTTTGTTTGGCCACCATTATTTTCCAGCACTGCCCTAACCCTCTTGGGCACGGAATTCACCAGAGCTTCACAAGAGTACTCTTTCACTCTTCCATGATGACTTCACGGAGCTGGTGGATGTTAGAGGCCTTGCGCTCCTCCACCTTCCATTTGAGGATGCCCCACAGATGCTCAATAGGGTTTAGGTATGGAGACATGCCTAACCAGTTCATCACATTTACCCTCAGCTTCTTTAGCAAGGCAGTGGTCATCTTGGAGGTGTGTTTGGGGTCATTAGCATGTTGGAATACTGCCCTGCGGCCCAGTCTCCAAAGGGAGGGGATCATGCTTTGCTTCAGTATGTCACAGTACATGTTGGCATTCATGGTTACCTTAATGAACTGTAGCTTCTCAGTGCCAGCAGCATTCATCATGTAGTCCCAGACCATAACACTCCCACCACCATTCTTGACTATAGACAAGATACACTTGTCTTTGTACTCCTCACCTGGTTGCCACCACACATGCTTGACACCATCTGAACCAAAGAAGTCTATCTTGGTCTCATCAGAGCACAGGACATGGTTCCAGTAATTCACGTCCTTAGTCTGCTTGTCTTCAGCAAACTGTTTGCAGGCTTTCTTGTGCATCATCTTTAGAAGAGGCTTCCTTCTGGGACGACAGCCATGCAGACCAATTTGATGCAGTGGGCAGCGTATGGTCTGAGCACTGACAGGCTGACCCCCCACCCCTTCAACCTCTGCAGCAATGCTGGCAGCACTCATATGTCTATTTCCCAAAGACAACCTCTGGATATGACGCTGAGCATGTGCATCCCAGGCTTCCCAGTCTTTATCTGTAGGGTTCAATATTGAGTTGGCCCACCCTTTGCAGCTATAACAGCTTCTTCTGGGAAGGCTGTCCACAAGGTTTAGGAGTGTGTCTATTGGAATGTTTGACCATTCTTCCAGAAGCGCATTTGTAAGGTCAGGCACTGATGTTAGACAAGAAGGCCTGGCTCGCAGTCTCCGCTAAAATTTTCATCCTAAGAGTGTTCTATCGGAATTAGGTCAGGACTCCACCCCAAACTCACTCATCCATGTCTTTTTGGACCTTGCTTTGTGCACTGGTCCATGGGAATATGGTGTGGGTTGATTTTCAGGGGTTGGGCTTGGCCCCTTAGTTCCAGTGAAGTGAATTCTTTAGGTGTCAGCATATCAAGACATTTTCGACAATTTAATGCTCTCAGCTTGGTGGGAACAGTTTGGGGATGGCCCTTTCCTGTTCCAACATGACTGCGCACCAGTGCACAAAGCAAGGTCCATAAAAACATGAATGAACGAGCTTGGGATGAAGGAACAGGCACTGACCTCAACCCAATAGAACACCTTTGGGATGAATCAGAGTAGAGACTGCGAGCCAGGCCTTCTTGTCCAAAATCAGTGCCTGAGCTCACAAATAGGTTTCTGGAAAAATGGTCAAACATTCCCATAGACACACTCCTAAACCTTGTGGACAGCCTTCCTAGAAGAGTTGAAGCTGTTATTGCTGCAAAGGGTGGGCCAACTCAATATTGAACCCTACGGACTAAGACTGGGATGCCATTAGAGTTCATGTGCGTGTAAAGGCAGGCATACTTTATAGTATGTATGTGAAATATGAATTAGTTCAGCCTGCATTTCTGCTACCTCCTGCCTTGTGAAATCACTTCATTGTGTCCTAAAATGCTCAGATATTCTATAGCAAGTCGTTCTTTCTGCTTGCATAAACCATTTATGATGCAAATGTTCACAACACAGATAATGGTTATAATGGTTATAATATGACTGTTACTATAGGGTTTACAGCCTTTTCCTTTCACTGACTTTAGACATACAGGATTAGGGCACAATGCTTTCTAAAGCCCACAATTTCACGCTTGTCATTAAAGTCAAAACAGCACAAAAGAGACAGAGAGGCAGCAGGAGTCTGAAATTGGAGCGTCAACCTATTAAAGGGTAATGTAATATCTTTTCTAAGAAAACAAAAGACTTTAGAATCTGTAACTAAGGAAAAATTAAGAAAAAATGGAAGGTTAAATAGACAATATTCAAAATAAACTGCATACAGTATGTGATTGCTAAAGCTGAACTCTGTATCAAATAATAAATCATTAAATGTACTTTTTTTTTTTTAAATACAAGCTGTTTAACCACTTAAGGACCGCCCGCCGCAGTTTTACTGCAGCAGGCAGCCCCTCCTGCATGAACTGACGTAGTACTACGTCGGTCGCGTGCCTGGTGCTAGAGGGCGAGCGTGATTGCCGCCAGGCACCCGCGATCTCTCCCCACTGAGAGAGAAGAACGGTCAGCTGTTGTAAACACCGCTGACCGTTCTTCTCTTTGGAATGATCAAAGAGCGCCTGTGATCCTTCTATATAGGATCACAGGTCTCTATGGTCATTTCAAAAGCTTAACCTCCATACAGTTAGAAAACACTCCCCTAGGCTTACATTTAACCCCTTGATCACCCCTGGGTTAACCGCCTTCCCTGCCAGTGTTATTACAGTAACAGTGCATATTTTTAGAACTGATTACTGTAGTAATGTCAATGGTACCCCCAAAAGTGTCAAAAATGTCAGTTAGGAGTCCGATCTGTCCGCCGCAATGTCGCAGTCCCGCTAAAAATCGCAGATCGCCACCATTACTAGTAAAAAAAAAAAAAACAATAAAATGACATTAATCTTTCCCCTAGTTTGTAGACGTGATAACTTTTGCGCAAAGCAAAAAACGCTTATTGCATTTTTTTTTTTTACCAAAGCAGAAAACAAACAAATTGGCCTAAAATGATGACAAATTTTGATTTTTAATTTTTTTTTTAAGTAATGTTATATAGCAGAATGTGTAAAATATTGTGTTTTTTTTTTTTTTTTTTCGGAAATGTCGCTCTTTTCTTGTTTACAGCGCAAAAAATTAAAAATTGCACAGGTGATCAAATACCACCAAAAGAAAGCTCTATGTGTGGGAAAAAAAAGGACATCAATTTTATTTCAGCACAGCGTTGCACAACCGCGCAATTTTCCATTTAAGTAATGCAGTGCCGAATCGCAAAAAATGGTCGGGGGCAAATCCTTCCGGTCCTGGAATGGTGTAAATATCTGTATGTGTGTATCAACCTCTTGGAGTCCCTGTATAGCAGGGCTGGTGTGTGAGAGAGCAAAGCAGCACAAGGGGACAATCAGTTTATGGGTTGACAAGAGGCATGCTCATACGAGGAGAGAACAGAGTAACATAGAGATTAGCCATTCACTGTGCTGCTTACCCTTTCAAAGTCCATTTTGCATCGTATGTAGTGGTGTATAGATTTCCAATGTGAAAGCACTCAGAGGAACACCGAAAAGGATTAAAAAAAGAGGGAAAGGGGAATGAGAAAGAGGGTAGAACCCTTATGGCATTTTATGTAATGATAAATCGTTGATACCAAAATGAGATTGGGTACATGTAGTGTCAAAATGAATGATGTGACTTACATCTGGTAGGCTCCGAATACCCATAGACCTATGGTATACACAACCTCGTCATGGTACCTGTGGGTAATATATTGTATCGGCCTTCATGCAGAGGCAGTTCAGGTTACTCTTAATGCTTGAGGAACCCAGCCCTAGGTCAAAGGGTAATAGGGAAGGTGTATTGGCTGTATAATATTGCAAAAAAATGGGCCCGGGTTTTTTTTTTTTTTTGTGTCTAGCAGATCACGTGCCTTAAGACGGGGTCCAGCACAGCCTCCGAAACGTTGCTACTCTATGCTGTGATGTGATCACTTCAATAAACTTCTGGAAATTTTTTCAAAGAACTTTGGTGTGCTGACAATATGTTTCCTAATTTTGTGTAGTAGAGTGCAGTGCCAGGACAAGGTCATCCAGTGACCAGGGCAAACATGCCAAATGTGAAGATACCATTGTGTTGTATGCTATCTGAACTGAGGTGTACTGACACAACTGTAGAGCTGTCAACACACCTCCATCAAAGTGCTTGCTAGCAGTAGACTCCATAAAATAAATGTCTTCAAGCACATCTGGTAGGCTCTAAATAACCATAGACCTATGGTATACACAACCTGGTCATGGTACCTGTGGGTAATATATTGTATCTGCCTTCATGCAGAGGCAGTACAAGTTACTCTTGATGCTTGAGGAACCCAGCCCTAGGTCAAGGGGAATCGGGAAGGTGTATTGGCTGTATAATAATGCAATAAAATGGGCCCAGGTTTTTTTTTTTTTTTTTGTGTAGCAGATAACATACCTTAAGACGGGGTCCAGCACAGCCCCGAAACGTTGCTACTCTATGCTGTGATGTGATCACACCAATAGACTTCTGGAAATTGTTTTAAAGATTTTTGGTGTGCTGGCAGTATATTTCCTAATTTTGTGTAGTAGAGGCATCAATTTGATGATGGCAGTGCCAGGACAAGCTCATCCAGTGACCAGGGCAAAGATGCTAAACGTGAAGATGCCATTGTGTTGTATGCTATCTGAACTGAGGTGTACTTACACAACTGCAGAGCTGTCAGCACACCTCCTGTAAGAGACGTTCAGCTGGACCCAAACAGGCGTTGGCACGCATGCCCAGGCACATTAGTGTGTGCACAGGAAGAAATGTGCATGTGTGCACCCGTGCACGCATTGGCGCCAAACGGCCTAGTTAAGCTGAGCAGTGACAGGAGCACATTGCTGAGTTGTCTTTCAGCTTGTTCCTGTTCACTTGTGCCCTGACCTGCTTCTGGTTTACCTGTGCTGACAAGGCTTGCCCTTGACTCTCCTTTGGATTCCTACCTGCCTACCTGTGACCCGGCCTGTGATTGACCTTGCTCCTGTCTTATGCTTTTGCACCTCGCTGCCAGATTGTGTACGGATTTCGGCTTGTATCCTGACACTGCTTCTATCTCACGTTCCTGTAGCCGTGCTGCCCAGCTGTTGACGACTCCTTGGCTTGTGTTCAGGCTACGCTCCTGCCTTCTCATCCAGTATTACAGGGGTTCCAGTTGCAGGTGCTCATCCGGTGATCCACGGCCAAGGCGCAGCCAGTGCCACCTGCTACACTGGCCTTCATGCCACTCTGTGCCCCACACCGCCTGTCATCTCTACCAGGGGTGTTGGACAGGAGGTGCAAGAGAAGCCCCCTCTACAGCTCGATCTCCACCAGGTACGTGATACCTCCATCAAAGTGCTTGCTAGCAGTAGACTCCAGAAAATAAGTGTCTTCAAGCACTTAGAACTTCTACTCCCACAATTCAGCAGCACAGTGCAAGAATTGATATTGCAGCAAGCAGCCAACTGTTGGACGGAGGTGAGCCCATGTCCAAGCTGACCATTGACAATAAATTAAATAGCAAGAGTGGGTGAAGACTTTTCTGGCATCTTTTGTCGAGAGTAGGGGGGTGAGAAAAATATTGGCACTTTGATAAGAACCTGATGTAAAAGGGGACTTTGTGGAGGGTTCCTGATGTAAAGGGGGCTTCTGGTATTTAGTAAGGAACCACACGTTTGGTTTAATCGCCCTAATCTAATGACAGCCTACTATATACTAGTGTTTTCTGGGTTGTGAAAGTGTGACTGACTGTCAATGACTCACACTGAGTTGACACTACGCCCCCTGCCTTTTTTTACTTCCCCCCTAGATAGGATAGGCTAGATCTGGCCCATAGGATGCTGTAAGAGGCAGGAGCCACCCTGAAAATAGCTTTGGACAGTGGTAATAACACCGGCTTAAACTGGAACATAGGAAAGGATTAAAAAATAAAAAAGTTACATACTCAGTACGTATGCAGGGTTTAAAATAATTTCAAAGGAGAAGTACAGCCAGAGCTCATTTGGCTGTACTTCTCTGGTGGATCACAGGAGTGCATTTCGTTCTGCACTCCTGTGACCCGTTTTTGTAGCTGAAGCTGGAGCCACCGCTGTTGGCTGATGTCATAGAGCCAGTCCAGGCTTGGGCAAGATAGAGTCGGTATTCACCCACATCAGCAAGCCGCCGAGAGCCTGAGCCAGTTGCTTCGCCCCCCTCCACAGCCCAGCGCTCCAGTGAGCATGGAGGGAAGACCAGAGAGCCGGCGACTAACAGTCACCAGCTCTCTACTCATGAAGGTCTGAGAACCAAGCGATCCTCATTGTTCGATCGCTCGGTTCTTAGTGTTAGAGGCGTCAGTGTCCGATGCTGTATCCACCTAGGTAAGTATGAATCTAAAAAAAAAAAAAAAAAGAAAACATAAATATCTTTTAAGGCACCAAAATAGATTTTCTTACTTTGTACACAGTTGCAGTGAGGATAGCATTAGTAGCCAAACATCGATTTTACTTTTTCGTGTACAACCTCAAATTGTATTAAAAGGAACATATTTAGTGGCAATACTTTGTATAATTAACCAAAAACGCACCAATAAACAATACAGTTTCCTGGTCACTGTCAATATAAATTTATGAAAATCTCAAAAATTTAAAAATATTCATACCATTGATTGGCTACAATCTTTTCCTTTTTCCAATGGAGCATCAAATGGATCATTAGCTTTTAGTCATATACTGTTCTTCACCAGTGAGGGAACTTATATTGTACAGTTGCAAAGTTTTTTAAAAAAAAGGACCATACGCGAGAATGGGTCTATATTCGTGACACTTTTTGTTGCGGAATTAGTTGTCACACCAACTAAACACACCAACACAACAACAACAAAAGCAATACAATAATAAACACAAAAACATTTTTCATGGGTATTGGTGTATCCGTAAATGTGATACATGGCTATTATGTACATACACTCTTAATAGACTGCATTATGGTGCAACATACTATGAACTGTTACTGAAAGAACTCTTAAAAAAAAAATAATAATAAAATAAATAAAACCAATTGCATAATGATGCTTCAATAAAAATAAAATAAAATAAAAAAAAAATAATTTTTCTCAATGGTTTTCATGGTTTCTTGAGCTTCCCCAGAGATGGAGAGGGTTATCGTGCTCCTAAAGAGGAAGACCCGGACACACACTGGACTGCAAGAAGCCACACCAGAGGCCTGACATGGCGGGAGAGGGCACCAGTCCACAAGATAGTGGTAAAGTGAATAAGGATTGTGTTGAAGTAATGAGGAGTGTATTGGGACAGTGAAAGAGTGAGGTGCTGAATGAAAGATGAGATTAAGAACGAAAGAGAAAAAAGAGGTGTGGCTCTTTGCAGTCCAGTGTGTGTCCGGGTCTTCCTCTTTAGGAGCACGATAACCCTCTCCATCTCTGGGGAAGCTCAAGAAAACATGAAAACGCGTTTTGGTCATTAGATAGTCACTATTGCTTAGGTAAAGTTTTATGTTTATATGTTTACCTACTTTTGTATAATGTTATTACACTGATGTAATATTACATGTTTTTCAGTTATGTAATATATATATTTTTTGTAGATGTCACATACCCCTTGAGAAAGACCTCACCTTACAGGTCGAAACGCGTTGGTATTCCCTCTTCATATGTGATGGTTTGCAATTGTGACTATATCTGAGTAGTCTATGACTAATGTATTTTTGACTGTAACCAAGCTCATAGCTTACGCTCTATTTTTTTAATGGATTTTATAAAAATTTTCAATAAAGATATTATTTTTATACCCACAGAATAGTGGAAAAACATTTTTTTGTATAGATATTTTTTCAATCAGATAATTTTTATTAAAGAAAAATTGACAATAAAACAAGATAGATACAATAATCAAAACTCAGACACATATATATAGACCAGTATAACAACAGATCTGTGTACATCCATCAATACATATATATGAGATCATTATTTATCTCTATACAAAAATACCTTCATCTCGTCACATGCACATACACTAGTATATAACTATTTTTTCCATTTTATTTCCTAACTAACTACATTCTTAACACAATCTTCCCCCCCAAAAAAATCTATTTCACCTCTTTCTCTGCCAAGATCGTTATTCTCAGGATCGATATAGTTTTCTCCTGACACATTACATTGGTCTACCTTTTAGGACCTCTGAAAGTCAGTAGTTTTCTAAACTTAAGGAGGTATGCCTCCAAAAATTCTAATGGCGGCCTAACCATTGTTCCCAAATACGATCAAATTTTCTAGAACTGCCTCTATGTTTGTATGTGAGATATTCACGAAGTAGTGTCATATTCACCTCCCCAACCCACTCGGAATGACTGGGGGGGAAAAGGAGAGAGCCACTTCCTCGCAACAAGCTTTTTGGCTAAAAAGCACTCCAAGAATTGCCATCTGTATATATGGAGAATATTCCTTCCCATTTAAGCAACCTGACAACCCTATTTTTGGTTCATAAGGGAGAGTAATATTCCATGTATTATTAATAGTTAATATTATTGTTTTCCAGTATCGGGTAAGTTTGGGGCATTTCCATAGCATATGAATAAACATACCATTATGAATCTTACACCGAGGGCATAACGGAGAATCCCTCCTCTGCCATTTATATAAACAAGTAGGGGTGTGGTATGTACGATGCACAATAAATAACTGTGTAATGGCACTTTTCCACTGCAAGTACCGGCTAGTACCGGCTCGGCTCTACTCGGCCCTGCTTGGCCTGGTTTGCTTTTCCACTGCTGGTACCGCATGGTATAGGGTGGGAACGGTTCGGTACGGTACTGTATAGGTTTGCTTTTCCACTAAAGCAGTACTAAAGTTAAGTGGGTGGGATAACAACGGGGTGGGTGGGATTCTCTGACCAATCAGTGGCTAGTAGTGACTGCATGCAAAGGATTGTGGGATATGGTACCAGTTTGGTACCTGTTGGAACCACAATCGAGTAGGTACTGTTTTTTCAGAGCCGTACCGTACCGTACCGTTCGGTTCCATGCAGTGGAAAAGCAAACCTATACCGTACCGTACCGAACCGTTCCGACCCTATACCATGCGGTACCAGCAGTGGAAAAGCACAAAAGGGTGCCGAACCGGTACGGTTCCATGCAGTGGAAAAGCGCCATAAGCCTCTGTGTGGATGAGAGGGAGACCTTAGTCACACTCTCCAAAATATTGGACCATTCCTCATTAGATATGGGACCAATATCCTCCTCCCATCCCTTCCTACATGTTAAAGACATCACATTGGATACTTGATTCAAAAAGGAATTATATAAAAATGAGATAGTACCTTTTTTAATATATTTTCCCAGAAGCCTACACAATATGTATAGATATTCACCTATTCTTCCAAATGTTGACTCCCTCTAGTAGCCTTTTATATCAACACCTGTGGACATCTGATTATTGTACCTATATGAGCGTTTTGGAGATGACATCTCAATACCATGGGCATTAATAGTGAGCCAGCCCCCCCCCCTTCTTCATTATTGCTATAACAACCTCTAATTTTCCAGAAAGGTTTTCCATAGGATTTTGTAGAGTGTCTGCATGAATCTGTGCCCATTTAGCCAAAAGAGCATTTGGGAGGTCAGGTGGTAATGTTGGATTACAAGACTTAACTCTCAGTTGGTGTTTCAATTCATCCTAATTGTCACGGTCAGGGTCAAGCTCGGAGGCCAGTAGCTAAATTGGTAGAGAGGCTTTTACAGAATAGCTGGATAAGTAGACAAGCTGATTACCCTGGGAGATGATCTGTTGGTCTAGCACTGACCAGTTAGACTGGTATTCAACAGAGCTCCTGATGGTGGAGATGGGTTTTGTTGCATGTTAGTACCAGGTCAAGGTCCACAGGATTGGCCCACCAGGAGGTGAGCAGCATAAAGTCCAGTGTCGATGGAGCAGATTGGGATCAAGCAGAAGCATAGTCAGTAAACAAAAGATCAGAAACAAATCACTGCAGGTTGGGATCAAGCGAAGTGTAGTAGAGGAACAAGCCAAAAGGTCGGTAATGAGTAGTAGTAAAGATACGGATAGCAGCAGGAGAGACAAGAGCAAGATATTAGCTGGAGAAGAGCACAATAATCTGGCATGTAAAAAGAAAATGGAATTCCGTGGTGGTGTGCGACCATTTTCTTCTTTCATGCTTCTCCTGGTGGCGAGCCGAGGTTCAGCACCCACCCTGAATCGTGGACTTTGACTAGCCTGAGCGGTGTTATCTCTCTTCATTGTTCAACAATAATCTGGCAAACAGGATCTATAAAGGCATGGCTTTAACGGACGTTCATGGGAGAAGCAAGGACTTCAAGGTTCACTAGAAACAAGGCAAAAGGCCGGATTTTCCAAAAGATCATACAGGGTGCTGTCTATCATCTCAGGTGGCTCAACAAGAGGAGCTACTGCTGAATGCAGCAGAGATCGTGGGTTCAGATCCCAGTCCTCACACCAATGGTGTTCAGTAGGGTTGAAATCAGGGCCCTATGTAGACCATTCGAGTTCCTCCTCATCAAACCCATGTCTATATAGAGCCGGCTTTATACGTAGAGACACAGTCATGCTGGAACAGAAAAAAACTGTTATCACAACATTGGAAGCGCAAAATTGTAGTATTAACAGTGCTATTCACTGGAAAAACCTGAACTCAAAAATTTTGTGAGGTACCCACATACTTTTAGTTATAGAGTAGGTATCATGGTCAAATAGGAGGTGTCGTGATGTATATATCATATACTGTGGTATGTGTCATGGAAAGATTACCCCAAAATTTTAACCTTATAGGGTTGATTTACTGAACAAGTAAAATATGTTCACTTTGCAAAGCAAATTTTCACTTAGTACATACGTTGAAACTATGTTAAATGTACTTTCCAAAGAATATACAAACATGGAAAAAGGAAAATCTAAACAAAAAAAAAAACAGGATTTATATTCGCAAATGATTGGGCGAGAAGTCAGCACAGCTCAGCACAGATTCACCTTGTTCACTAAGCTAGTGAGAATTCCCTTTGGAAAGCAAACATGTTGAACTCCTTTTAACCTTCCTAGTGGTATTCCCGAGTGTGGCTCGGGGTTAAATTTCAGTGCCAAAAGCGGTAACCCCGAGCCACACTCGAGGTACCGCTTAGGAAGATCGCTGGATCCTGGTAGAGGGGTTACTTACCTTGTCCCCGGGGACCAAGGAATGTATCCCGGCGGTGTGCGGCGGCGGATCTTCCTCCCGATGCTCTCTGTGCCCCCCGGCTTCCGTCTCCTGCGATGTGACGCTCGCAGGGGGGTGGAACCGGCGGCAAATTCAAAAGTAAAACACACCAAACACACTGATACATTAATAAATGAAATCAATTCACATTAGTTTGCCCCCAAGTGCCCTTTCCTGCAGTTTTACTGTACTTATACATACATACATACTTTAACTTATTTATAGTTATTTATTATATTATAATTTATGATTTTGTGTTTCAAACTTTATCATACCCGAGATATTTTAAAGAAGAACGCACAGTAAAAAACGCAGAGTAAAAAAAAATTCATGTGTAAATAGTTGGTTTGAGCTGCTCATTCTTAAGAATTACATGCAAAATGCTTTCAGCACCTAAAATCGAAAAGAATCATACCGCCAGGGAGGTTAAATCCTCCTCCAAAGCGTAGCAGGGAATGTGACGGACAATCCTGCATAAGATATATTAAAACCTTAACTGGATGACATTTGCCTTGCTGAAGTAATGTGTATTTTTTTTTTTGTGCATCTGAAATTCTGAAATGATATTAACACATTAAAGCTTATATGAACTTTTAGTGAGTGGATTTAAATGTGCTGCTGAGGTAGGCAATTTAAAAAGTATGCACAGAGCTCTTATTGTTTTTAACCATTGTTTTGACCCATACATGCACTACGAGAGAGGAATGCTGTGATGTGAACCAGGAGTCTATACATAAAAGGAACACAAACATTAGCATTTTCTAATAAAATGATTAAGGGTCCTTTCACACGGCCGCTCCGCTTGTCCGCAAATCATCCTATTTTTTTGCGGATGATTTGCGGACATAATGTAAGTCAATGGCACTGCGGATGTCAGCGGAATACCATCCGCTGACATACATAGTTACATAGTTACATAGTTACATAGTTAGTGAGGTTGAAAAAAGACATCAGTCCATCCAGTTCAACCTATGATGCGTGTGCGTGTTTGCTTTTAACTGTACATTGTATACCCCTGTATGTTGTGGTCTTTAAGGTGCCCATCTAATAGTTTTTGAAACTATCAATGCTCCCTGCTGATACGACTGCTTGTGGAAGAGAATTCCACATCCTTACCGCTCTTACAGTGAAGAACCCCTTACCCACTTTAAGGTTAAACCGCCTTTCCTCTAGTTTTAGTGAGTGGCCACGTGTCTTATTGTATCTCCTTTCTCTGAATAGTTTGTTCCTTATGCTCGGGTCACCAGTACAGTATTTGTACATTGATATCATATCCCCCCTCAATCGTCTCTTCTCCAGAGAGAAAAGGTTCAGGGCTTGTAGTCTTTCCTCATAGCTGATGTCCCCCATTCCCCTAATTATTTTTGTTGCCCTTCTCTGGACTTTCTCCAGTTCCAGCACATCCTTCCTGAGGACCGGTGCCCAGAACTGGACAGCATACTCCAGATGTGGCCGGACCAGAGTCTTGTAGAGTGGGAGAATAATCTCTTTATTTCTGGAGTGAATCCCCTTTTTTATACATCTCAGTATTCTGTTGGCTTTGCTTGCGGCGGCTTGGCATTGCATGCCACTGCCAAGCTTGTTGTCTACCAGTACCCCCAAGTCCTTTTCCATCCTAGACTCACCCAGAGGTTCCCCCCCTAGTGAGTAGCTTGCTTTCTGGTTTCTGGCCCCCAAGTGCATTACTTTACATTTATCAACATTAAACCTCATCTGCCATGTAGTTGCCCACCCCATTATTTTGTTCAGGTCTGCTTGCAAGGTTTCCACTTCCTGCATAGAAGATATTGGCATGCCTAGTTTAGTATCATCTGCAAATACTGAGATTTTCTTCCTTTCAGTTCTGTTCCGTTTTTTGGAACGGAACAGAACCCCATTTTTTCATCCGTTCAAAAAACGGAAAGGAAGGAAAATCGGATGTCAGCGGTGTCATCCGCTGACATCCACAATGCCATAGACTTACATTATGTCCACGGATGGGATGATATGCGGGCATACGGAGCGGATGACACAAATGTCATCCGCTCCGTGAAAAAAAAAAAAAAGTCCCGCAGCGGACAAAAACAGCGGAACGGCCGTGTGAAAGAAGCCTTAAATATAATTGTATTATTGTTTTAATAAAACATTGAATAGATTAATTAATAAATATTGATTATCTTTAAATGATCAATTATCTTTAATTATCAATTCAGTTATCATATTTATTTATCAAATACTTATATTTATAATTTATTCATGTTTAAGCATATGTTTATATAGTTCATAATAGTTATATAACATTTTTATTTTTACAAAATAAAATAAAAATACAAAATGTTCCTTTTATATACAGACTTTTGGTTCACATTACAGCACAGTGGTTGAGCTGAGCTGACCCACAGAGTGCGCTGACAGAGAACAATGGTGAAGCTCAAGCACGTAATGTGAACCAAAAGTCTTTACATAAGTGGAACACAAAAATTTTTATTTTTCTAAAAAAAAAAATATTTATACTAAGTTAATCATATTTGCATATGGGTCTAAAATGGCAAAAAAAAAAAATAATAATAATTCATTTTTTAGAAAAGGGATAAGTTAAACCCTTTATGTTTATCTTTATTATGTAAGAACATTGATTTTTATTTATTTTTTTGTATTAGAGGTATGCTTTAACTTGGACCACATTATGCATTGTTATCTCTGTCCATTAAATGCAACACCTACTCCTATTCATCCGTTGTGTCACCTCCTCTCTGTTTCTATGACAAGCTGTACCTATAAATGAAGGCCATAACCTAGAGACCAGCAGACAGTAGTGGTGTGTGGACATACCAGCATCATGATAATCCCATTCACAGTTCTTTTTTGCCTTGGTGGCTTGCTGGACACAGGTAAGAGAGGAAAGACAAGAGATGTTTAATTGCAATACTTATACTCTATTATGCTAACAAAAGTTCAATATTCTTTCACGGATAATGACTCAAGAACAGGTATGAGCCAATCAGATCAGAGCCTAGGGGTTGATTTACTAAAATTGGAATGTGCAAAATCTGGTGCAGCGGTACATGGTAACCAATCAGCTTCTAACTTCAGCTTGTTCAATTAAGATTTGACAAAAAAAAAAAAAACCTGGAAGCTGATTGCTTTCTCTGCAGAGCGGCATCATATTTTACACTATCCAATTTTAGTAAATCAACCATTATATTACAAGTCTCAGCCAAAAATAAGTCTCCAAAAATTATTCACAGGTCTACAATAATGGAAATCCATGAGCTACTTATAGATATATGATACATTATATACATTTAATTAGAGTAGACATTAGAATTTATTTATTTAATTTTATCCAGTTTTTGTATTGAAATATTTGTTTATTCTTTATTATTTTTTTTTAATACATAAAATAAAAACATAAAACCTGCCCGAGTAGGGAATACTTATTAATTAAGCATCAACAGTTATATTGTTGTCACAGTTTTTGGGTATATTTTAGATTTTCATGGGAATTTACAATAGTTTGGTGGGCAATTTTTTTTATCTGTTTAATTAGTTATTAATTTATTAATCATTTTCTTTTCAGTAACACAGGCTAAGGGCTCTTTCACACTGCCGCTCCGTATGTCCGCAAATCATCCTATTTTTTTGCGGATGATTTGCGGACATAATGTAAGTCAATGGGATTGCGGATGTCAGCGGAATACCATCCGCTGACATCCGATTTTCTTCCTTTCAGTTCTGTTCCGTTTTTTTGAACGGAACAGGACCCTATTTTTCCTCCGTTCAAAAAACGGAAAGGAAGGAAAATTGGATGTCAGCGGTGTCATCCGCTGACATCCGCAATGCCCATAGACTTACATTATGTCCGCATATCATCCGCAAACGGATGGGATGATATGCGGACATACGGAGCGGATGACACAACTGTCATCCGCTCCGTGAAAAAAAAAAAAAAAAAGTCCCGCGGCGGAGCTCTCACACGGAGCGGCCGTGTGAAAGAGGCCTTAGGCGTGTATTTTATTTTATTTTTCTTAATATTTATATAACATTATTATTTCATAAATGTATCTTTAAAAGAGAAGTATGGGCTATTAAAAAAAAACCCTTATACTTACCCTATACTTGATCTGATGCTGCATCCTTTCTCTGCCACCACTGCACTGAGAACTAAATGATCATACACCACTGATTGCTCAGTTCTCCCCCTCTGAGCAGAGCAGAGCCTGAGCAGAGGGCAATGACTGTCAGTCATCGGCTGTCTGCTCTACCTCTCCAGCCCCTGTCATGGGTAAAGTATTGGGGCTGCCAATGCTGGCTTTTCACGAGGTATGTTATTTCTCTGGCTGTAATTCGGATGCTTTGGGATCAAAGCTTTCTCAGTCTCTGGCTCCTTTGAGTATGTTGGACATCAAACTAAGGCAGCGTCTTAGCCTTTTTAGCCTGCAACAAGGTTTTCTGTCAATGGCAGGGTCTCCAGGTAAGAAACTTTGCTGCACATTTGCAAAATACAGGGAGGCATGATGCCAAACAAGCTGAAAAATAGGGTTTACATACATTACTGAGGTCAAATAGTGAGGTTCACATTGGTAGAATAATTGTTTGCATTATTTAGTACTGTACATAGTCTATAACACATGCTATTTTATTTTTCAGCATTTTGCGTATCCTGCGTCATCTGTACTGCTAATTCATCAACCTCTTGCACAGGAACTGCATACAGATGCACTTTAACCACTTATGTGTGTTTATCTCAGTTAACCAAACAATACACAGGTGAGACCATATACAACCATATTTTAGGGTTATAAGACCATTCTATAGCTAGATATACAATGAAATCATTCAATGCCTTTGCTGGGGGTATTACCGTGTTTCCCCGAATATAAGCCCTACTCAAAAATAAGACCTAGCGTGATTTTCGGGGAGGGCTGCAATATAAGCCCTACCCCGAAAAAAAGCCCTAGTAAAGTCCTTGTAAAATGATATAATCTGTTTCGTAAAAAGATTATATATATGCAGTGACTCTCCTTTTGTGACTTTATTTACAGTGGTGCTGGGGGCTCATGTGACCCGCCGGAGATCTTCTCCTCTCCTACCGGCTGAGATCAGTGACCCCTCTCTGCAGTGCTTGGAGTGGGGCTGATGTCAGTGTGAATCTCGACCCTTTCCTCTGCAGTGCTCAGAGTGGGGCTGATGTCATCGGGGATCTCGGCCCTTTCCTCTGCAGTGCTCTGAGCAGGGAAGAAGATCTCCGGCGGATCACGTGAGCCCCCAGCGGCGCTGTAAATAAGTTACAAAAGGAGACTCACTGGACAATGGACATTATATAATATTTTTTAAAAATGGTTAAAAAAAAGGAGACACACTGGACATTATATACTATTTTTAAAAAACTGATTACATATTTTTACAATGACTTTAACTAAGGATTATTTTTGGGAATAAAGATGCATAATGATGATTCTTGAGCAGAAAGAGGGAGAGGGGGAGAGAAGATAAGGGGACATAGATAGGACATCACGTGAAATAAAGCCCTAGTGTGTTTTTGTATCCAAAATTAATATAAGACCCAATCCTATTTTGGGGGGGAAACACGGTATATGGATCTTTAGTGTTAGCGGTGGTAGGTATGAGCTCCTCAAAGATTTAAGGGACATCTGGTCTTTTTTAGGGATAACAAGAAAGCGTAAGTTGAACAGAAACATTTTCCCATGTTGAGATCTTCAGTGGTCTCGCCAAGGGGACTGGAGTAAAATACCATGTAGCAAAGAAGCATAGTCCTAAAAGTATAATTATAATTACTTGTAAACCCCCTAGGAGCTCTGAAACCCCCAGAACTCCTATGTGCAAATAAACACTTCAGTTCCTGTTATTCATTTTTTCGGTAGTTCTAAAATTTTGAAAAAAAAAACCTTCAAGGGTGAGAAGCGCTCAAAGAGGAAATATACTATTCTGTACTTGCATTAATATACCGTAGTAAAAAAAGTGTTTAATAGCAAAAAGCATATTACAAGACAAGAAAAAAAAATACAAAATATAAATAATGAAAAAAGTTTAAAGAATAAAAAGAGAATAAAAAGAATAAGTTACTTGTATCCATTTACTTGTGTAGATGGTTTGGAATATATAAGTTGAAGTCCTGATTCCAGCTCAGAGTATAAGCAGGATATGGAGTACTTTCAACCTCTTTGTTACCAATTGACCAATAGAAGAAGGAGACGGAATAGTCCATCATACTAGGGATTGACCGATTATCGGCAATGCCGATATATCGGGGAGGCCGATATGCACTTTGCCCGATATATTGGAATCGGCCCCTGAGGTTACCGATATTGCCTATATTTCGGGAAAGTGCATGTCCTGGGGTGGTGCCTGCAGCTAGAGGCATCACCACAGTACCGGCGTCCATAGCCGACGGTCGGCTATCTTGTAATGACAACCAATGCGGCTGAGAAGCCGCTCGGCTGTCATTACAAGGAGCGGGAGGGGAGGCCCCCCCCTTCTGCCTCCTGCCGCCTTCCGCGGCTCAACCGGATCTCCCCTCCCACCGAGAGACCCGGGCATCCTACCTGCACGTTCGCCGAAGAGGAGACCCGATCAAAGCCGCATTCAGCTCTGATCAGGTCTCCATGTAAAAAAACCATAAAGGATGTAATGGCATTACTTCCGCGTACTCGGCGGCAAATTCAAAAAAATGCGAGCATTCAAAACAGCCAAACTTAAGAAAAAAAATTAAAAATAATTTTTTTTTTTTAAATGTCCGAAAATATCAGCCGATACCGATATCCGATGAACAAAATATCGGTATCGGTATGGGCACGAAAAAAAATATATATATATGGTCGATCACTACATCATACTACATCAGCCATTCTCAACCAGAGTTCCATGGAACCCTAGGGTTCCTCCAGAGGTTGTAAAGGGTTCTGTGAGCTGTGGCTGATAGGCCTCCAACCTGATGGGGCCTGCATCGTTTCGAAGACAGCACCACTTGGCAAAGGCAGCTGCATTACACCATTGGTCTTTTTAGCTTTATGTTAGGTTGGCAGACTACCACTGTAGGGGGGGGGGGGGGGGATTCTATCCATTGGTCACCAAAGTGGAAGACATTCTTCCATTTGAATTGATTTTTTCAAGGGTTCCCAGAGACCTGGAAATTACTTCAATGGTTCAAGGTTAAGAAAGGCTGTTGTTCATAGAAAATATAACTTGTAAGTTTTAAAACTGAATTTTTAATTTTTTGGTCAAGTCCAGTAGTGATTTCTACGTAGATTGCAAAAGAAAATACTATTTGACTCTGTATACATTTTCTCTGTTGTAGATAGTGGATACCCCCCAATGTATGTGTTCAAAAGAATGTGCTCCTCCACCTCTTATTGTAACATTCAGAGCACAATGACAGACTTACAATTTAAAACGGTGTCATCAACAACTTGTTGTTCTACAAGCTTTTGCACCCCTGCAGTACCAGTCTGTAAGTACTGTATATTAAAGTAAAACCTTTTTCAGTGTCGTCATCGCGTTTTATACGGTTTAACAATTCTATTCCTCTATTCCTGTCCTCCCACTTTCTTTCTTCCTACCTTCCTTCCTTCTATCCATTTTTTCTTTCTTTCTTCGTTCCTTCCTTTCCCTCCCTCCTTCCTTCATTATGCAGTGCCTGCAGTCAACACTGTGCCCAATGCTTATTCCTGCCCTGCTTGCACAAGAACGGACATCATACCGTGCCCCATGGATTATGTCCTACAATGTACAGGCAGTCAGAACATATGCATGCAGTATTTTGAAAATGAGACGGTCACAAGTAAGTGTATAATATATGACCCAGAAAATTATACTTCTCAATGCATGTCTACCTTTACTGCCCTTGATAGAAAACTGTAATATTTGTGGGTCAATTTTATTATTTTTGTTTTAGTTTTAGTTTTTAAATTTTTTATTTTCATTTTTTTTTTTTTTTTACGTTTATACATTATTAAAAGTTATATCTGGTCTTCTTCTATATGAATGCAATCTTTGTTTAACAGATACAAGTTTGATATATGATAAATGATTCTCAGAGGACTACTGTATGGTCAGCTAAGTGACAGCATAGCAGAAGTGGATCCTTTCATGGCACAGCTGTCTCCCATTGACTGAGTGGTCATATAAGGGGTTACTAACTGCTTGTGTGTGCAAATTATAGCTAGAGCTATTCAGCTCTGTTAACAGCATGTGAAAAGATGCTGAGAGCTCCACCTGTTCGCTAAAACCTTTTACAATCTGATAATTGGATAAGGTTACAACAATCGAATAAAACATCTTTAAATAGGAATCATTTATTCCTCCATTTCTATATAAGGTTTTGCCCCTTCAGATTGGGTTAGAGAGCTGTGTCCATTTGCTGAACCATATTTCACTTATTTACTTTGGTCTCCAGGACTGGTCTCCAGTGCAGATGGAGGATTACTGCAGGCAGGAGCTGTTTTCAGGAGCAGGAGAAGTAATATTACATGACTTAGCCACTGACAGTCACTCCTGACCCCTGCACTCTGTACATTTATTTTTCCTGACACCTGCACTGGGTACGTTAAATACTCCTGAACTCGGCACTCTGTACGTTACATACTCCCGATCTCTGCACTTGTTACATTACATACTAATGATCTCTGCACTCGATAAGTTACATACTCCCGATCTCTGCACTTGTTACATTACATACTAATGATCTCTGCACTCGTTACATTACATACTCCTGATCTCTGCACTCGTTACATTACATACTCCTGATCTCTGCACTTGATACATTACATACTCCTGATCTCTGCACTTGGTACGTTACATACTCCTAATCTCTGCACTCGGTATGTTACATACTCCTGATCTCTGCACTTGGTACGTTAAATACTCCTGATCTCTGCACCCAGTACGTTACACACTGATCTCTGCACTGGGTACATTACATACTGATCTCTGCACTGGGTACATTACATACTCCTGATCTCGACACTCTGTACGTTACATACTCCTGATCTCTGCGCTCGTTACATTACATACTAATGATCTCTGCACTCGTTACATTACATACTCCTGATCTCTGCACTCGTTACATTACATACTCCTGATCTCTGCACTTGATACATTACATACTCCTGATCTCTGCACTCGGTATGTTACATACTCCTGATCTCTGCACTGGGTACATTACATACTCCTGATCTCTGCACTCGGTACATTACATACTCCTGATCTCTGCACTCGTTACATTACATAGTCCTGATCTCTGCACTTGATACATTACATACTCCTGATCTCTGCACTCGGTATGTTACATACTCCTGATCTCTGCACTGGGTACATTACATACTCCTGATCTCTGCACTCGGTATGTTACATACTCCTGATCTCTGCACTCGGTATGTTACATACTCCTCCTGATCTCTGCACTCGGTATGTTACATACTCCTAATCTTTGTGCTCGGTACATTGCTTCCGATCCTTGTACTCCGCATGTTATATATAACTGGCGACTATCTGATATTCTAACAGATGAATGCTACTTGTTGCACTTTGAGTTTTATATTATGCAAATATAATACAACATTGATAATCTCAACAGGATAACACATTAGGCTTACTATTTATTATAAAAAAATCTCTAGGATACCAGTCTAAAACAATATCATATTTTGCTTCTGTTTCAGCCGGGACCGCCCGATACGAAAATATGACGGGCTGCTGTGATGTCAATTTCGCATCAACGCTTCTTCCATTATTTTACAGTAGTTCATCTGGGTACAAATCATACATCTCTGCTTACCAAGCAACAATCTTAAAACCAAGTAATTTGTTTCTTTATCAGCAAAATTTAGATGTGATCATTAACCTTGGGATTAAAACCAAACTCCTGGCAGACCTAAAAGAGACAACATAAGGCAGCTCTGTGTTCATTATTACATCTTTAAAGTGGATGTAAATCTCTGAAATGAAAAATTAACAAAACATATGTCTTTAGGGTGTGTAGTTGCCTCAATCCAAAGCAGCTACTAGGATTTTTCTGCCCTCTCTGTCTGCTCTCCCTTCATTCTGCTGTCAGCATGAATCACTTCTAACAGTATTTGCCCACATTACAGAACCCCCCCCCCCCCCCCCGCAAGCACATGGCAAGTGATTGAAAGCCTCAACTGTACATGTTTCCCTATGAGGCTATGTAGAGTGTGTTTGTTTATTGCCTCCACTCAGGTCTCAGATTACACTCAGCTCCCTGCTGTGATGTTAGACCCATGACCAAAAATTTCCAAATTGCAAACACTTTGACAGCTAAAACAGCTCCCACATATGCATTACATCTGTGTATTTAGCTGTTTGCCCGGGGTACAGCTTTAATAATCATTGTAGACCAGTAGTGACTTATTATGGGGTAAGAAAATGCTGGTTCTGTTTTAATTATAGCATATTTTTTTTATGAGAATTCACATTTTTTTTCTAGATGAGGATAGAATCCATATGGTAAGTTCATAGATGGCCATGGGATAGTCATAGGTAGTTCTCTGGGATGAGCAACAGGATATGGGAGGGTTTAGTGGTATGCTTTATTTTTATTAGGATTTCAATTAAATTCAATAATATTTTGTTGGTAGACTGCCAGTCAATATAGAGACAAAACTTTTGTAGTTATCATAGAGACCAAGTCATTATCAAGACTAAAGTTTTAATCATGTGGCAATGCCTTGCCATTCCATGAATGGGCCCTACCAAGATGGCATAGGGAATATTATGATACCATAACACCTGACCAACTTCTTTATACTGTACATATATTATTATTTACAGGAAGTGTCTAAGGATAAAGTTGTTAATATTCAATATTATGACTGGGTACCATTATGGCTTTGTTCTCCACAATTCCAATTATAGCTGAAACTAAAGATATACACTTTACAGTCAAAAGTTTGCGGAGACCCATCTAAAATATTGAGTTCAAGTGTTTTCATGGAAGGGTTAATTTATTGCCACAGCATACAGTGCAATGACACAATCCCGACCTTGTAGCAAACGTTTGGGGCACATTTATGTTCCACCATGACTGTGCACAAACCTGCTCCATAAAGCCATGGCTTGGTGAGTTTGGTGTGGATTAACTCAAGTGGTCTGCACAAAGCCCTGACCTCAACCCTACTGAATGTCTTTGGGATGAAATAGAATGCACTTTGTGAGCCAGGTCTTCTCCAACATCAGTACCTGACCTTGCAAACACTCTTTTTGCTAAATGAGAACAAATGCCCCCAGACACGCACCTCTTGTGGAAAGCCATCCCAGAAGAGCAAAGGATAGATGAACTCAAGTGGTCTGCACAAAGTCCTGACCTCAACCCTACTAAATGTCTTTGGGATGAAATAGAATGCCCATTTTGAGCCGAGTCTTCTCCAACATCAGCACCCGACCTTGCAAATACTCATTTTGCTGAATGAGAACAAATTCCCCCAGACACGCTCCTCTTGTGGAAAGCCACCCCAGAAGAGCAAAGGCTGTTAAAACCATAGGGAGGGGGCAAATCCACAATCATTCCCATGGTTTTCATTTAAAATATCAAACAAATACATATATTGTAGGTGTAATGATACAGTGCCCAGAAAGATTTGGTCTTATAGTGTAATAAAACACCATTAAATGCATGTATTCATTGAAAAACATAAATATTTCTACATACAACTAGCAGTATCTTAGTACTTAGCAAGTTTGGAGTACTTGAAGTTTTCTGGATATTAGTCTTCGGTACAACAGACTAGGTGGGGTGAGTAGCACAGTTAACCAATGAAATTGCTGCTGCTAACACAGCAGCATTCATCTCCCATTAAAGCCTTTTGACAGGAAGAGAATGATGACCTCATCTGTGTTCCGCTGCTCATTCATTGCTCAGTCACAGACTTGGGTGGGTCCTAAACCAGACTGTATTGCTCACCTACAGCATAATCTGTAGGAAAGTCCAAAACCTGGCTGTGCTGTCTTAGTTAAACATAATTACAAATCCTTTTGTATGTAGCGCTATACCCTTAGGAGCCGCAGAAATTACTTGTCCAGGTCTTTCCAACTTCAGCTCCACAGCCAGGCAGACAACAGGCTCATTCACTCTTTTTCCAAAGACCAAACTAGGGTTTGTTGTTGGATAGGTCTGAAGGGTGGTGGGATACTCCAAAGATAAGAACTATTTACAACTTAGAACTTAATCATCCTTTCTGCTTATGTAATCGTAGAATCAGTAGAGCAAAGTCCTTTAGTTAACAAATATCTGGACAGAGCATTTCAGGACACCAGCTGGTGTCCCCTTTAACAGACCAGCAGCCGACTATAACTAGACATTGGAGGGGTAACTAAAGCACAAGGTCCCCAAGATCCAGCAATGTCTGTACTCACAAGGCCCAAGGACAGATGAAGCCCCCTTCCAATCTTCCAAGCGATTCCCTCCAGTGATACCAGACAGATCTGTGGAAGACAGCTCCCCTAAGTTAGCTTCTTCTTAGCACCTGGGTCTCTTCATTCCTCCCTCAGGTCTCCTACCTGGGGCCTCTTCATGGCACCTGTCCCTAAGAGAGCTGCGTACACCCCTCAGGCTGGACTCCTTCACTCTGGGAAGCTCTATGTGCTTTTAGAATTATACAATCTCACACCCTGTCTTCAGAGCCTGCCTCTATGGTATAGACTGGGGCTGTATCCATATCCATGCTGCTATCTGCATAGCTCCACACCTATCATCCAGAAGCTTCTCCAGTTTCCTGGATACAAAGGGAGTTATCCAGAAGACTAGCAGCAGCAGAGAACACAGATCAGGCCTAACTAAACACTTGCAAACTATTATTTTACCTAAACCAACATGACAGCCACACTGACTAGAATGGGGCAACTACCGTATATACTCGAGTATAAGCCGACCCGAATATAAGCCGAGACCCCTACTTTTAGCACAAAAAAGTGGGAAAACGTAGCGAGTTATAAACGAGTATAAGCCTAGGGTGGGAAATGCAGCAGCTACTGAACCCAACTGGACCACCACGAGACACAAAACAGGGGCTGTGGGCATGGTACAGGAGATGGCGCAGGTCATAGTACAGGCATTGCACAGGTCATGGTAAGGGCATGGCACAGGTCAGGGCACAGGTGATGGTACAGGCATGGCACAGGTCATGGTACAGGTATGTCACAGGTCATGGTACAGGAATGGCACAGGTCATGGTACAGGCATTGTATAGGCATGGCACAGATGATGGTATAGGCATAGCACAGGTGATGGTATAGGCATGGCACAGTAAGTACAGGCATGGCACAGTATGTACAGGCATGGCACAGTAGGTATAGGCATGGCACAGTAGCTATAGGCATGGCACAGTAATTAAAGGCATGGCACAGTATGTACAGGCATGGCACAGTAGGTATAGGCATGGCACAGTAATTACAGGCATGGCACAGTATGTACAGGCATGGCACAGGAGATGCAGTGCTGCAGGCATGGTACAGGAGAATGTCCTGTACCATGCCCGCAGCACTGCATGAGGAAATGCAGGGGCTGCGGAGGCGTCTCACTTACCTGTCGGTGAGGCGCCGTCTTCGATTTAAAAATCGCGCCACCCAGCGCCGCCATACGTCACCGCAAATGCGCCGCCGATGCTCGGGAAAAGCCGAACACGTTCGGCTATTCCCGGGCATGCGGGACATGCACAGTGACAGTGACACTTTAAAAAGACACTCTAGTCAGTGACTCGAGTATAAGCCGAGGGGTGCATTTACAGCATGAAAAAACATGCTGAAAAACTTGGCTTATACTCGAGTATATACGGTAAATCTACTTATTAAAAACATACACTAACACTTACCTAACTGTCCTAGTTCACATGTAACTGCTGTAATACTGTGTGTGGCCCAGATCTGGTTGCCAACTCTGGAAGCCGTCCTAAATGAATTACTGACAAGCGTATTTGATATTCACCAACTGTCAATAACTTCTTTTTAAAATCTTTCCTAGACCGTATCCTGTTCTGTAACAACTACATAAATTCTACCAGCCTACCACTTCCTTACAATCCCTATATATGCTTGCCAACGGAAGATGTCTGTGTGATGGAGGTCTACCAAACCACTGATGGTAACGTCTAATAAAATATGACTTTATCATACAGAAAAAAAGTCAAGTTCAGAAATAGTTTAATGGAAAAATTAACAGTTTTGGAACAATTTCATTTTAATTTAATGTTTCTACATTTGAACTCTTTTATATATATGAATATATATGCTACTGTGCAAAAGTTTTAGGCAGGTGTGAATGAAGAATGCTTCCAGAAATAGAAGTATTAATAGTTTATTTTGATCAATTAACAAAATGGAAAGTAAATAAACAGAAAAGAAACCCAAATCAAATCAATATTTGGTGTGACCACCCTCTGCTTTCATACCAGCATCAATTCATCTGGGTACACTTGCACACAGTTTTGAAGGAACTTGGCAGGTAGGTTGTTTCAAACATCTTGGAGAACTAAACACAGATCTTTTCTAGATATCGGCTGCCTCAAATCCTGGTCCATATATTTCCAGACAGACTCGATTAAGTTGTCATCATGGCTCTGTGGGGGCCAAACCATCACTTCCTTGTTCTTCTTTATGATGAAGATAGTTCTTAACCACTTGGGGAAAAACTGCCAAAATGTACTGTACATGGGCGGCCCGCACAGGCAAAATTATATACCCATATGTCGCTGCCTGCTTTCAGGTTTAGGGCCCCTGCATGGGGGATCCCTGCCCTCTCCACTGATACCCACTGGGGTTGTACACAGTGGGAATCTGTAAGTAAGTCCTGGCCAATGATTCATGGCCGGGACCTGCTGATCGGCTATGTGCAAACTAGGGGTCGACTAATATTGTTTTTTTCAGAGCCGATACCGATTTTTTGGCCGCCTTTTAGGCCGATAGCCGATATCAGGTGCCAATATTCTGTACATTTAAAGTTTTGAAAAATCAACACAATTTTCTACACAATTTTCTACACAAATACACAAATTCTACACAGGTATAAACTGAGCATGTAAATGTTTACTAAAATGGGTGGGTGGCTGGTTGGCACCCTGCTGTGGGTGGGTGGATGGCTGGCTGGCACCTTGCTGTGGGTGGGTGGATGGCTGGCTGGCACCTTGCTGTGGGTGGCTGGCTGGCTGGCACCCTGCTGTGGGTGGGTGGATGGCTGGCTGGCACCTTGCTGTGAGTGGCTGGCTGGCTGGCTGGCACCCTGCTGTGGGTGGCTGGGTGGCTTACACCCTGCTGTTGGTGGCTGGGTGGCACCCTGCTGTGGTGGCTGGCTGGCTGGCATGGTGCACCCTGCTGTGGGAGTGTGGGTGGCCTGGCTCCCTGCTGTGAGTGGATGGGTGGCTGCTGGCTGACGTGTTCTTTCTGGTCCATTTGTGCCGTTCCGTGGCGTGCACTGTCCGCGATGAGGCTTCTCGGACAGCAGCCTTTGCCCTATCCGGGTAGAAGAAGCCAGGACTCAGTCAGACTGTCTAAATGTTTTAACGCCCAGTGCGTGGAGTTGCGTGGCGCAACATATGTAGTAATGTCGTGTGTCATGTGCCTCCGCACACTGAACCTGCAGTGCACTGCAAACCTTCTGAGTCCTAGCTTCTTCTACTCAGGCCAATAACATAATGGGCCCTCAAAAAGATAGTCACCGCAGCAGGTTGAGACCAATATCGGTAAAATCGGTAAGTTTGACCGATAGCGATTATTTTAAAAATGTGAATATTGACCCCCAATAAATTGGCCGCACTGATAATCGGTCAACTCCTAGTCCAAGCACAGCCCAGAGCTCTGTGTTGTCAATCAACACAGGGCTCTGTACAGAGGGAGTGATCTTTCTATTTCTTATCTCTGCAAAGTAGGGATAAGAAACAAAGAGATCTGTAATATATTTAACCCCTTGATCGCTCTAAAATGCACACGTATAACCCCTTGATCGCCCAAAATGTTAACCTCTTCCCATCCAGTGTCATTAGTACAGTGACAGTGTACAGTATTATTTCTGATTACGGTATTAGTGCCACTGGTTATGTCAGTGTCAGTCAGTTAGTTCCCCTTCAGCACCAGTCAGTGTCAGATTGCCCACCACACTATCACAGTCCCATTATAAGCAGCTGATCACTGCCATTACTAGTATAAAAAATAAACCAATAAAAATGTCAGTGTACTTTAAATATCATAGTTTGCAGGCGTTTTAATGTTCATGCATATCAATCAATATACACCTATTAGGATTTTTCTTTATCAAAGACATCTAGCAGAATACATTTTGGCCAACAGTTATGAAGAAATTAGATATTTTTTTTTTTTTAAATTTCAACTGGATATATTTTATAGCAGAAAGTAAAAAAAAAAAAATGTTTTTGTTTTCAACATTTTCGGTATTTTTTAGTTTATATCATAAAAATAACAAACCCAGTGATTAAGCTCTATTTCTGTGAAAAAAATTAACCAAACTTAATTTGGGTACAGCGTTGCATGACCAGTTAAAGTAGCGCAGTGTTGAATAGCAAAAAAATGGTCTGATCATGGAAGGGGTAAAATCTTCTGGAGCTCAAGTGGCTAATGACTTTGGCTGCATGTTTGGGGTCGCTGTCCTGTTGCAGAATAAACTTAGGGCCAATCACACACCTCCCTGATAGTATGGCATGATGGATAACTATCTGCCTGTATTTCTCAGCATTGAGGACACCAATGATCCTGACCAAATCTAACATTCTATTTGCAGAAATGCAGCCTTACAAGGAACCTCCACCTAGTTTCACAGTTGCTTGCAGACACTTATTATTGTAGCGCTCTCCAGCCCTTTCCGCGAACAAACTGCCTCCCGCT
>NC_138779.1:198542923-198622923 GCF_965119305.1 Pelophylax lessonae | reverse complement strand
CACACACACACACACACACACACACACACACACACACACACACACACACACACACACACACACACACTGTGTTCAAAACCAAAAGGGGTGCATTTATAAAAAAAAAAAAAAACATACATTCACATTTTTTTCAATGTAAATTGGGAAAAAGAAAAAAGTATGTTGTAGGCTATTTTCTCTCAAGGTCGAATGTTTTTCATTTTATCAGGAGACAACAAATCAGAAAAAAATTGCATTATGGCCACTAGATGGAGCTGATGGCCATATGAAATAAAGCAGACCATTAGTTATGCAATTTTCTTTCCTTCTGGCTTCGTTCACATATATTGGATGCGTTTTGAACAACATCAGATTAACATGACATGTGCTGCTTAGGAAACTCGCAGTGAAAGCGGAGGGGAAATTTGCACCGGACATATGTGAACCTAGCCTCTACCACTTGTGGGAGGAAATAAAATTGCTTGATTCCCCCATCAACGCAGTCAGTGTTAATGGGGGAATCCCTAGCACAGAGCCTTCCCCACCGGTAGAACACAATGATCACTGCTGCTGATGATAGCCGCTGGCAGTGATTGCATGACAAAAAATCTGACAGGGTGGTTGTACTGAAGTCAATCAATGACCCATACATGTCCCAGGATGTCAACGGCGCAGTTTTTTTGAAAATCAAAAGTATTCAAAAAACGCTGATCTTGTCCAAAGGAGGGATTTGGGGTCTTATTGACCCCAGCTCCCTTCATAAAGAGTGCCCGTCACATGCCTATTTCTGTTACAAGGATGTTTTCATTCCTTGTGACAGCAAAAAAAGTGATTAAAAAAATGAAAGCAACGGTGTAAAAAAAAAAAAAATTAATTAAATAATAATAAAAAAATTAAAGTGCCCAAACGCTACTGCGCCAAGGCGAACGAGTGGTCACGCGTGCACGCAAACATCAATTGTCCCACACATGTGAGGTATCGTCGCGAATGTCAGATCATTGGCAGTAATTCTAGCATTTGACTTCCTCTGTAAATCTAAAGTGGTAACCTGTAAAAAGCTTTTAAAACGTTGCCTACAGATAGTAAAATTTAAGTCGTTTGTCGCCGTTGTGCGGGCATGCGCAATTTCAAAGAGTGACATGTTTGGTATCTATTTACTCAGTATGACATCATTTTTTATAGTTTACAAAAAAATTAGGTTATGTATTGTGTTTTTTTGCATTCAAATTTTTAAAAGTAATTTTTCCCAAAAACTGCATTTAAAAAACCTCTACGCAAATACCATGTCACATTAAAAAAAAAAAATTGCAAAATCCACCAATTTATTCTCTAGGGCTTCTGCTTTAAAAAATATTTAATGTTTTGGGGGTCATTTTCTAGCAAAAAAAAAAAAAAGATTTTCACATGTGAACAAAAAAGTGTCAGAAAATGCCTCATCTTTATGTGGTTAAAGCTGAACTCTAGGCACAGAGCTACTTATACAGATCATGGGTTCTCCTTCCCACCCCCAGCCTGTGACTGGACAGTGAAAGGAGAAGCAGCATAAGGGCAGTCTTTAGAAATGTTGGGGGCCCTTACACAGCTTTGGGCCTGACCCCCCCCCCCATCTCATGTTCTCCTCCTCGTCCATCAAATGTCCTCCTCTTCCAATCCCATCTCCCCCATTCCATGTCCTCCTCCTCAAATCCCATCCCATGTCCTGCTCCTTCAATTCCATGTCCCCCATCCCTTGGCCTCATCCTCCATCCCTTGTCCTCCTCCTCCTCCATCCCATCTCCTTCATCCTGGTCCTTCTCCTGCAGTCTCATCTCCAAATCCCACGTCCTCCTCCTCCAATCCCATCTCCCCATCCCATGTCCTCCTTCTCAAATCCCATCCCATGTCCCGCTCCTTCAATCCCATGTCCCCCATCCCATGGCCTCCTCCTCCATCCCATGTCCTCCTCCCCATCCCATCTCCTGCATCCCAGTCCTTCTCCTGCAGTTTAATCCCCCCCCACTCCATGTCCTCCTTCTCCAATCCCATCTCATATCCTCCTCCTCCAATCCCATCTTCCCCATCCCATGTCCTCCTCCTCCATCCTATGTCCTCCTCCTCCTCCTCCTCCTCCTCCTCCTCCATCCCATCTCCACCATCCCAGTCCTTCATCTGCAGTCTCATCTCCCCCATCCCATGTCTTCCTCCTCCAGTCCCTTCTCCTCCATCCCATGCCTCCCTCCTCCATCCCATGTCTTCCTCCTGATCCATCCCACCTCCTCCATCCCATTTCTCCGTCTGCAGTCTCATCTCCCCCATCCCATGTCTTCCTCCTCCAGTCCCATCCCCCCATCCCATATCCTCCTCCTCCTTCACTCCCATTTCTTCCATCCCATGTCTTCCTCCTCCAGTCCCTTCTCCTCCATCAAATGTCTTCCTCCTCCAGTCTCCTCCATCCCATGTCTCCCTCCTCCATCCCATGTCTTCCTCCTCCAGTCCCTTCTCCTCCATCTCATGTCTCCCTCCTCCATCCCATGTCTTCTTCCTCCATCCCATGTCTTCCTCCAGATCCATCCCATTCCTCCGTCTGCAGTCTCATCTCCCCCATCCCATGTCTTCCTCCTCCAGTCCCATCCCACCATCCCATATCCTCCTCCTCCTTCACTCCCATTTCCTCCATCCCATGTCTTCCTCCTCCAGTCCCATTTCCTCCATCCCATGTCTTCCTCCTGATCCATACCATCTCCTCCATCCCATTCCTCCGTCTGCAGTCTCATCTCCTCCATCCCTTGTCCTCCTCCTCCAGTCCCATCCCCTCATCCCATATCCTCCTCCTCCTTCACTCCCATCTCCTCCATCCCATGTCTTCCTCCTCCAGTCCCATCTCCTCCATCCCATATCGGGATGTTTGGGCCCCTTACATGTGTATCGCCTGTGCCCCCCTGATGGCAGCCCTGAGCAGCATAGTAATGATTTAATCTATCACTCCGCTCTCTCCTCATATCAGCATGCCCAGTTATCTCCAGTAATGTTTCCCCCTCCCACAATTTAAGCTCTGCTGTACAAGGACTGATACCAAGTCAAATTCAGGTATTTTATATCTGCTAGTCATCTTTGTTATCTAACACGGTATCTCCTTGTGACTTTCCAGTTTCAGTTCCTGCAGTGAGTCAAAAGAATGCCAACCTGATCTGCAGATCGTGCTACTCAAGCAGCTCTAACACCTGTCTGGTGGACAGCACCGTGCAGTGCCTGGCCAATCAGAATCGCTGCGTCACCTACAGCGCAGTAAAGAATGGTAAGTCCCGCTGTATGATAAATACAAGAGGTTGGGTTGATTCTGCATTCAGTGATTGTTATAATCCTGACTTTGTTCAGATGGGCATTAGGCTGGAAGCACTGATGAATGAAACCTCTGCATTAAACGCAGATAGCACAGTCTGCTTGAAAGCTGAACTCCATCCTTTCCCTCGCCCTTCAGTCTTGCACAGTTGTACAGGCTCCTCTCCCATACTGAAATGGCTTACTCTGATTTCCCTGCACACTCTGAGCTTCTCACAGTGTGCATTAGAAGCTGCAGCAAGTCAGATAGAGCCCCACCTCATTTCCAGGCTGGAGGACATCCATCCAGCCTTGTCTAGCTCGTTCCTCCCCAGCCTGACTGTCCATAGCCTGCCCCTCATTGCATTTCAGTTCTTTCCATTACAGAGGCTGGGCATCCAATCTGGGCATGACTTAGGGTGGTCTGCATGCATATTTAGCCCATCTAAGAACACTCACCTCTCTAGGATGACATTCACCAATCACAGTATTTTAATATTTGCATAACTCCTTCCAAGAACCGACCCACTAGATCCATCAGCCTTAGAGAAGCATAGAGATCCAGTGTTGACTAAAATTAGGTATGCAATGAAAATAGAAGGGTTTTATATTTACATTTTATTAGCATTGTTTTTTTCTTGTTTTTGGTTTTGTTTTTTTTGTTTTTTTTTTTTTAGGGGGGAGGAACCAGAAAAGCCAAAAAAAAAAAAAAAAAAAATGTCAGCATTTTTTTTATTTTTTTTGATGGGTGGGGATCCGTTATTTTGAATAATGTAATGAAAGGTTTGAACCCCTATCAAGTTTTATCAGTTTATGTCCATTCTAGGGAAGCCCATTCTCATTGGCACTGGGGTAAATATACAGTAAACCCCCCTCCATTGCGGGGGTTACGTTCCGGACCCAGCCGCGAAAAGTGAAATTCCGCGAAATAGAAAAACCCTATTAAAATGCATTGTAGGCATGTTTTTTTTACTGTCACTGTACGTGTAAAAGCATTTTAAGGTCTTTAAACACACTTTTAAAACAATAGAAACTCATTTAAACACATAAAAGATACTGAGAGACATAGCAAGAGCTATGGAAAACACAAAAATATTTCATTTCTAATGATTTATATAGTAAAATAACATTACAAAAAAAAACGCGAATTACCGGGACCGCAAAAACTGAACCGCGATGGAGCGGGGGATTACTGTAATGTGATATTAATAATATGATTAGTATTAACAATAGTGGTAGTAATAATAATAATAATAATTACTATTATTATTGCTATTATATTCAGTACTATTGTTAATTATGTTATTATTATCATTATTATTAATATTAGTACTGTTGTTATGTTATTATTATTATTATTATTATTATTATTATTATTATTATTATTAGTAGTAGTAGTAGTAGTAGTAGTAGTAGGGATACTGCTGTTGTTATTATTATTATTATTACTGCTATTAAATTATTATTAACATTATTATCATTATTATTATTATTATTACTATTATTATTAATAATAATTGTATTATTATTATTATTGTTATTATTACTACTGTTGTTAATGTTGTTATTATTTTATTAGTAATAGTTGTAGTAGCAGTAGTAGTAGCAGTTTTAATATTGTTGTTATTGTTATTATTGTTATCGTTATTATTAATATTAGTACTGTTGTTATTATGTTATTATTAGTAGTAGTAGTAGTAGGGATACTATTGTTGTTATTATTATTATTTCTGTTATTATATTATTATTTTTATTAATTGTAGTAGTAATAATATTATTATTATCATTATGATTATTATTATTATTACTGGTGTTATTATTTTATTAGTAATAGCTGTAGTAGTATCAGTTGTAATATTGTTGTTATTGTTATTATTATTAATAATAATAAAAATAATATACAATTACAATAATATACAGTAATAGATTTGTCATTCTCTTTGAGCCTTTTATAATCAAACCTTACTTTACTATATAAACTACCATCATGATCCAAAAAACAATCTTCAGATCCTCCAAAAAATATTGATATACCCTGGCTCAAAGTGGTGATATTAGGTTATAGATATTTTTATTTACAAAGCAGTTTTTTTTTTTGTTGTTTTTTTTTTAGCGCCGGTTCACACTGGCGCGACGCTACTTTCAGGGGCGACCTCCGAGATCGCAGTGCGAGCAGCGCGCCGCGACCTCGGAGCGGCCGCCACAGACTTCATAACATTGAAGTCTATGGCGGTCGCCTCCTGGTCGCCCCAAAGAAGCTCCGGACCCTTTTTCTAGGTCGGAGCGTCTTGTGTCGCTCCTATTAGAACGGGTCCGTAGCTTCCCTATGGGAGGCGACCTGCGGCGACCTGTGAGGCGACCAGGTTGCCTCACAGGTCGCCCTAGTGTAAACCAGGGCTTAATACAGACATACACTGATCAGCCATAACATTATAACCACTGTAAAGTGAATACAATTGAATATCTTGTTACAATGGCACCTGAAAGTGGGTGTGATATTTAAGGCAGCAAGTGAACATGTTGTCCCTAAAGTTGATGTGTTGAAATCAGAAAATAAATGGACAAGTATAAGGATTTGAAGGACTCTGACAAGGGCCACAGTGTTATGGCTATATGACTGGGTCAGAGCAAATCCAATACTGCAGCTCTTGTGGGATGTTCCTGGTCTGCAGTGGTCCGGACCAAGGTGGAGAAGAGCTACTGGAGCTCAAATTACTGAAAAGTTATTGCTGGATCTGATAGAAAGGTGTCAGAACACACAGAGCATCGCAGTTGGTTGTGTATGGAACTGTGTAGCCGCAGACCGGTCAGAATCCCCAAAATGACCCGTGTGAACAGCCAAAGCGCCTACAATGGACACGTGAGCATCAGAACTGGACCAAAAAGAGCAATGAAAGGAGGTGGTCCGGTCTGATGAACTCAAGAATGGCTTGAGGAATACAACAAAAAATTTGAGGTGTTGACTTGGCCTCCAAATTCTCCAGACCCCAATTCAATCAAGCATCTGTGGGATGTGCTGGAAAAATAAAGTCTGATCCATGGAGGCCCCACCTCGCAGCTTGCAGGGCTTAACGGATCAGCTAGTGACGGGTTGGTGCCAGATACCACAGCGTACCTTCAGAGGTCTAGTGGAGCCCATGTCTTGATGGGTTATGATGGGTGGTCATAATGTTTTGGTTGATAGGTGTATAGTTAGAGTGAATAGGCATCCATGTTTGTTTGGAGTTCCAATTTATAAGAAAAAAAAAAAATGTATGTTCTGATTTGATTGCAGGAAGTACATTGACGACCGAGACCATACAAGGCTGCGGAACCGACAGCGCCTGCAATTATGGGGTGACGGGATTAAGTCTAAATGGACAACAGCCTATCCAATTCAAAATATTTTGTAATGATAGTAACATTTTTATTCCCAGCAGTACTACATCCTCACCCAGTACTACTACAACCACTCCTTCTAGCACTACTACATCTATCCCCAGTACTACTACAACCAGCCCTCCCAGCACTACTACATCCTCCCCCAGTACTACTACAACCACTCCTTCTAGCACTACTACATCTATCCCCAGTACTACTACAACAAGCCCTCCCAGCACTACTACATCCTCCCCCAGTACTACTACAACCACTCCTTCTAGCACTACTACATCTATCCCCAGTACTACTACAACCAGACCTCTCAGCACTACTACATCCATTCCCAGCACTACTACATCCATTCCCACTACTGTTACAACCAGCCCTCCTAGCACTACCACATCCATCCCCACTACTACTACAACCAGCCCTCCCAGCACTACTACATCCATCTCCACTACTACTACAACCAGCCCTCCCAGCACTACTACATCCATCCCCACTACTACTACAACCAGCCCTCCCAGCACTACTACATCCATCCCCACTACTACTACAACCAGCCCTCCCAGCACTACTACATCCATCTCCACTACTACTACAACCAGCCCTTCCAGCACTACTACATCCTCCCCCAGTACTACTACATCCATCCCCACTACTACTACAACCAGACCTCTCAGCACTACTACATCCATTCCCACTACTACTGCAACCAGCCCTCCCAGCACTACTACATCCTCCCCCAGTACTACTACAATGAGACCTCCCAGCACTACTACATCAATTCCCAGTACTACTACAACCAGCCCTCCTAGCACTACCACATCCATCCCCACTACTACTACTACAACCAGCCCTCCTAGCACTACTACATCCATCCCCACTACTACTACATCCATTCCCAGTACTTCTACAACCAGTCCTCCTAGCACTACTACATCTATTCCCACTACTACTACAACCAGTCCTCCCAGCACTACTACATCCTCCCCCAGCACTACTAAATCCATTCCAAGTACTACTACAACAAGCCCTACCAGCACTACTACATCCATCCCCACTACTACTTTAACCAACCCTCCCAGTACTACCACATCCTCCCCTAGTACTACTACAACCAGACTTCCCAGTACTACTACATTCATTCCCACTACTACTACAACTAGCCCTCCCAGCACTACTACATCCTCCCCAAGTACTACTAAAACCAGCCCTCCCAGTACTACTACATCTCTTCCCAGCACTACTACAACCAGCCCTTCCAGCACTACTACATCTATCCCTACTACTGCTAGAACCAGCTCTCCCAGCACTACTCCACCCTCCCCCAGTACTACTACAACCAGACCTCCCAGCACTACTACATCCACCCCAAGTACTACTACAGTCAGGTCTACTACATCTTCTCCCAGTACTACTACAACCAACACTCCCAGCACTACTACATCCTCCTCCAGTGCTACTAAACCCAACAGTCCCACCACTACTAGACTTTCTACCAGAACTACTACAACCAGTACCACCAGAACAATTACAACTTCTCCCAGTACTACTAAACCCAGAACTCCCAGTAGTAGTAGCACCACCAAGGCTCTACAAACAACCACTAAAACCACCACCACTACCCCGAGTTTTGCAAACTTTCTTAAAAGTAAAAGTAACCGGAAAATCTGCAATCTCCCATTCACTCTGCTCTTCATGTGTACATTACTTGCCTTTATTCACTGACTTCAGCCCTGCGTACTGTACAGGGGCGTAACTACAGGGGTTGCAGGGGTTGCAATTGCATCTGGGCCCCATGCTCCTGGGGGCCTGAGCGGCTCCCCTGTACACCTGGATAGGAGGGGCGGTGGGAGCAACATGTAGAGAAATCACTGTCCTCCTTTTTCCTCCTGTAGCTGCAGGAGGAAAATGGAGGAGATTGGTTCCTCTGTATGCTGCCCCCGCCACTCCTCCTATCCGGTTCACTTGTGTTCTGCTGTGCCTGGTCCCCTGTGTGCCCCCCCCCCCCCTATTGTGCTGCCCCCCCCCCCCCCCACTGTGCTCCCTCTCCTGCTGGCTGCTGCAGGGGAGGTGTCACAATAGAGAACCAGGAAGGGGTCAGTAAATATGTAATTTACCAGCTCCTTCCTTTTCTGAATGGACAGAGTCATAGTCAGTGACATTGTAAAAAAATTAAATAAAATGATAAAAAAATAATAAAATTAACCACTTTAGCCCCAGGAGGATTTGCCCCCTTCCTGACCAGGCCCTATTTTGCGATTCGGCACTGCGTTACTTTAGCAGACAATTGCGCGGTCGTGCGACGCTGTACCCAAACGAAATTCACATCCTTTTTTCCCCCACAAACAGAGCTTTCTTTTGGTGGTATTTGATCACCTGCGCGATTTTTATATTTTTTTTTGCGCTATGAACATTCTGCTATATAACATTCTCAAAAAAAAAAAAAAAAAAAAAATTTAAAAATCAAAATGTTTTAACATTTTAGGCCAATTTGTTTTCTGCTACATATTTTTGGTAAAAAAAAAAATCGCAATAAGCGTATTTTGATTGGTTTGCGCAAAAGTTATTGCGTCTACAAACTACGGGAAAGATTTATGTAATTTTTATTGTTTTTTTTTTTACTGGTAATGGCAGCGATCTGCGATTTTTAGTGGGACTGCGACATTGCGGCGGACAGATCGGACCCCTAACTGACATTTTCGACACTTTTGGGGGGACCAGTGACATTAATACAGTAATCAGTGCTAAAAATATGCACTGTTACTGTAAAAATGACACTGGCAGGGAGGGGTTAACACTGTGGGTGATCAAGGGGTTAAATGTGACCCTAGGGGGGTGATTCTAACTGTGGGGGGGGGGGGCGTGGCTTTTGAAATGACCATAGACACCTGTGATCCTATATAGAAGGATCACAGGGGCTCTATGATCATTCCAGGAAGAAGAACGGTCAGCTATCTAGCTGCCTGCGCGCGACCAACATAGACCTACGTTGGTTTGCACAAGAGAGCCACCTTGCTGCAGTAAATTGGCGGCGGGGGGGGGGTCGGGAAGCGGATAATGACCAGGCCATTTTTTGCGATACGGCACTGCGTTACTTTAACTTACCATTGCGCATTTGTGCGACGCTGTACCCAAATAGAATTGATGGCTTTTTTTTCCCCCCACAAATAGAGCTTTCTTTTCGTAGTCTTTGATCACCTCTGCGATTTTTATTTTTTTGCTCTATAAACAAAAAAAAGACAATTTTTGAAAAATAAAAAAAATACAATATTTTTTTCTTTATGCTATTATACATATCCAGTAAAAATGTCTTCATCAATTTAGGCCAATATGAATTCTGCTACATATTTTTGGTAAAAAAAAATCTTAAAATAAGCGTATATTGATTGAATTGCGCAAATGCTAAAGCGTCTACAAACTATGGGATATATATTTTTTTTTTTACTAGTAATGGTGGAACTTATAGCGAGACTGCGATATTGCGGCGGACATTCTGACACTAAGAAGCAAAAACTAAAAAAAGCAAAAATAAAAGTAGGATTTTAAACGCCACAAAGGGAGGAATGGTCACAATTATATAAAATGATTCATTTTATTACATCCATAAAGCATAAAAATCATTGAAACAGAACACAAAATATAAACATGATAAAAAATATTCCTCATGGGAGTATTGTTGGGTACAAAAGGTCCCTGCTTATGATGTAGGTCTTCAAATCCGACGCGTTTCACCACAGGCTTCTTCAGGGCTGGACAGACCTTACAGTACTTATCTGACCACTAAATGAGGCAGGAGAGTTCCCTCTGGGGCAGGCGTCGGGACCATATAAACAGGAACGACCAGGCCAGTCAAGTTCCTCCACCCCAAACTCGCTCATCCATGTCTTTATGGACCTTGCTTTGTGCACTGGTGTGCAGTCATGTTGGAACAGGAAGGGGCCATCCCCAAACTGTTCCCACAAAGTTGGGAGCATGAAATTGTCCAAAATGTCTTGGTATGCTGGCACCTTAAGTGTTACCTACACTGGAACTAAGGGGCCAAGCCCAACCCCTGAAAAAAACCCTGCACCCTAATCCCCCCTCCACCAAATAAAATGGACCAGTGCACAAAGCAAGGTCTATAAAGTCATGGATAAGCGAGTTTGGGGTGGAGAAACTCGACTGGCCTGTACAGAGTCCTGACCTCAACCCAATAGAACACTTTTGGGGTGAATTAGAGCTGAGACCAGGCCTTCTAATCCAACATCAGTGCCTCACCCCACAAATGCGCTTCTGGAAGAATGGTCAAACATTCCCATAGACACACTCCTAAACCTTGTGGACAGCCTTCCCAGAAGAGTTGAAGCTGTTATAGCTGCAAAGGATGGGCCAACTCAATATTGAACCCTACGGACTAAGACTGGGATGCCATTAAAGTTCATGTGTGTGTAAAGGCAGGCGTCCCAATACTTCTGACATTTAGTGTATATACATATATATATATATATATATATATATATATATATATATATATATATATATATATACAGGGCTTTTTTTCAGCGGGAACGCGGGGGAACGCAGTTCCGGCACCTCCAGCACTGAATGTATGTAATGGCAAGGGGTGTAGGAATGCTGGCTGCTGGGGGATCTGTTGTCACTGGTGGGGACTTGTTTTTGTGTAAGGGTCTAATTTTGCTGGTGGGGGATCTATTATTGCTGGGAGGTCTTATGCTGCTAGTAAGGATCTACTGTTGAGGTAGAGGTATATTGTTACTGGCTGCTTGGAGATCTGTTGTTGCTGCTAGGAGATCTATTGATGCTAGCTGCTTGGAGATCTGTTGTTTCTGCTGGAGGGTCTATTGATGCTAGCTGCTTTGAGATCTGTTGTTGCTGCTGGGAGGGTCTAATGTTTCTGGGGTCGGTCTTTTATTTCGTGGGGTGTTTTTTTGCTGTGGGTGGTCCATTGTTGCTGTTTGGGGGGTCTATTGTTGTGTGGGGGGACTATTGCTGCTGGGGTAGGGTCTTTTGTTACTGTGCTTGGTTTATTGTTTCTGGGGTGGGGTCCATTGTGGTTGGGGGGGGGTCTAAAATTGTGTGAGGGATCTATTGTTGCTGGAGTGGGGTCTACTTTGCTGGGGGATCAATTTTACTGCCTTTCTTGCTATTAGACCAGAATAAATTCCATACAAATTATTTAGCACCACAAAATGATACTTGGGACGGTACTGAGAGGAGGGCAGGGGGTGGAATCAAGGGACGGCGCTCAGAGGTGGGTAAGGGGGCAGACACATCGGGGGAGGGGCTCAGAAGGGGAGAGTTCCTGCACCTATTTTCTGAGAAAAAAAGCCCTGTATATATATATATATATGTATATATATATATATATATATATATATATATATGTATATATATACTGTATGTGACCTTATAGGTAGATTATCAGATGTCCACGGACTTTGACCATATAGTATGGTTTTGTAGTGTTACATTAAAGAACATGTTTATCCAACATTGCTTTTATATTCCTGATATACGCCTGCTGTACTTGTATGAAATGTATCCTGTGACTGTCCTCTCTCTATTGCTTCCTTTGTGTGAAATCCCTGGTGATCCTGCCAGCCCCTCTGCTTTCTACTAAGAACTGACCACACTAGGCACAGCATGGTCAGTTCTGTAGTTGTGAACTCAGTCTGCTCTCCTCCAATGATCAGACTTGTCCTGACCCCCCCCCCCCCCCCCACCAATTGCACAGCCAATTACTGGAAAGATTAGTGTACTGCTGTTTCTCCCCCCCCCCCCCCCGATCTCTGAGCTCCTTTTGCAGCGGAGAAAATAATATTATGATTATGTGATCACTTATTTAAAAAGAAGGAGAAAAAGGAGGTATTCATATTGTTTAAATATGTATACTCAAATGGTTTGCCTTTTTGTTTCTGTATGTGATAAACATTTTAATTACATAATTTGTTGGCTTGCTAATCAATTAATAAAAGTGTGTTCCTGTTATGTGTGCATGTGTCTGTTTCTTCATCTTCTTGTTACAATGTATAATAGTATTGCAAAACTGGCACCTCATTTAACCACTTTCAGACCGGGAGGATTTGGCTGCTCAAAGACCAGGCCCCTTTTTTCAACTTGGCACAGTGTGACTTTAACTGACGATTGCGCGGTCATGCAATGCTGTACCCAAACAAAATGTACTTCCTTTTTTTCCCCACAAACAGAGCTTTCTTATGATGGTATTTGATCACCTCTGCGCTTTTAATTTTTTGCGCTATTAATAAAAAAGGGTGAAAATTTTGAGGAAAAAATGACATTTTCAACTTTGTCTTTTAAAAAATATCCAATATACTCAATTTATGTCATATATTTTGGCCAAAATGTATTTAGCTACATGTCTTTGACAAAAAAAAAATCTCAATGAGCGTATTTTTATTGATTTGCGCAAAATTTATAGCATCTACAAACTATGGTGTGAATACTGGAATTTATGCAGCTTTTACTTTCTGACTGCCTATCTCATTTCATGAAGTGCTAAAATGGCAGGGCAGTACAGATAAAGTTGATGAGTTTTTTCCTGAAATATCCTTTGCTGATGGTATGGTCGTACATGTATTCCCCTGCTTAGAATATCTTACATTTGGAATACTTATGTGTTGGATATTACCCACTGTCCTCTGTGGCCTTAGGCATCTGCTTTATTTATATTACTACCTCAAACAATATGAACTGAGTCCCTTTCTCGAAGCTATCTCAGACAGGACTACCAATGGCTCCTGCAACCCAAAGGAAACAGCACAAAATCCTCAGAACCCTGAGATCGGGTCAGTACTCGTAATGTCACAGGATCCCCGGATGCCTCCTTCCAATATCCACTCTTCAGTTAGTTAGAGGTTATTGTTCACAATTCCACAGGACAGCCATATCCATTCCAACTTCAACCGGGCACTCTTTAGTAGGCTCTCCAGACCAGGTCCTTGGGTGAGAGTTTTCTTGATTAGCTTCATAAAAAGGATCTTTAGGAGTAGGCTCCCCAGGAGCCAAGAGGAGGACAGGAGGAGAGCAGTGTGATAGGGGAATTGTGGCAGGAGGGGGGCAGTATGTTGAGGGTGTACTGTGACAGGAGGGGGGCAGTGTGTAAGAGGGGGGTAGTGTGATGGGGACATTGTGACAGGAGGGGGGCAGTATGATGGGGGGGGGTGTAACAGGAAGGGGGCAGTGTGATACAAGGGGGCAGTATGATGAGGGCACTGTGACAGGAGGAGGGAAATATGATAGGGGGGCATTGTGACATGAGGGCAGGATGATGAAGGGCACTGTGACAGAAGGGGGCATTGTAACAGGAGTGGGGCAGTATGATGGAGGGCAATGTGAAATGAGGGGGGCAGTATTATGGGGGCAGTGTGACAGAAGAGGAGCAGTATGATGAGGGGGCACTATGACAGGAGGAAGGCAGTGAGAGGGGGGGAGAGTGACAGGAGTGGGCAGTATGATGGGGGCCACTCAGACAGGAGGAGAGCAGTGTGATGGGGAAATGTAACAGGAGAGAGGCAGTATGTTGGGGGTGCACTGTGACATGGGGGGGGGGGGGAGTGTGTCAGAGGGGGGTAGTGCGATGGGGCATTGTGACAGGAGGGGAGCAGTATGATGGGGGGCACTGTGACAGGAAGCGGGCAGTATTATGTGGGGGCACTGTAACAGGAGGGGAGCAGTATGATGGGGGGGCACTGTGACAGGATGAGGACAGTATTATGTGGGGGCACTATGACAGGAGGGGGCAGTATGACAGAGGGGGCAGTATGGGGGGCCCTGTGAAAAGAGAAGAGAGTATGATGGGTGTACTGTGACAGGAGGGGCAGTATGACAAGGGCACTGACAGAAGGGGGCAGTTAGATGGAGGAGGGCAGTATGACAGGAGGGGGCAAAGTGATGACAGGGGGCAGTGTGATGACAGGGGGCAGTGGGACAACATGGGGCAGTATTATGGGGGGCACAGTATGATGGGGCAGTAATAAGAAGGGGGCAGTATGACAGAGGGGGGCACTAAAGAAATATTCTTTTTAAATTTGTAACTTTCATCAACCTGAGGATCTTGCCATTTTGTTCCTTGTGTAGGAGTTGGAACATCCTGTTACAGGTTGACAACATTTTGACCCTATCTCCAAGTAGGGCTCCTGCATTGTCACCCTGTAACATGGGCTCTTGTTGAAGACTACCGGTTGATGTTTCAACTCAGAACTATGCGCAGGCGTGGTCTACTGTTATCACCATCAGAGAGCCCGTCCTAAGAATTGCCATGCCATCATCACAGCAGTGTATGTAGACAGTAAGTGGCTACAAAGATGAAGTTAGTAGCACTGAGATGTAACATACAGTATCTCACAAAAGTAAGTACACCTCTCACATTTTTTAAAATATTTTATTATATCTTTTCATGTGACAACACTGAAGAAATGACACGCAGAAATTTGCTGCCCCCTCAAACAATTGAACACACAGCCATTAATGTCTAAACCGCAGGCAACAAAAGTGAGCATACCCCTAATTGGAAATGTCCAAATTGGGCCCAAAGTGTCCATTTTTTGTGTGGCCACCATTATTTTCCAGCACTGCCTTAACTCTCTTGGGCATGGAGTTCACCAGAGCTTCACAGGTTGCCACTGGAGTCCTCTTCCACTCCTCCATGATGACATCACGGAGCTGGTGGATATTAGAGACCTTGCGCTCCTCCACCTTCCGTTTGAGGATGCCCCTCCAATGCTCAATAAGGTTTAGGTCTGGAGAGATGCTTGGCCAGTCCATCACCTTTACACTCAGCTTCTTTAGCAAGGCAGTGGTCGTCTTGGAGGTATTTGGGGTCGTTATGTTGGAATACTGCCCTGCGGCCCAAGCTCCGAAGGGGAGGGGACCATGCTCTGTTCCAGCATGTCACAGTACATGTTGGCATTCATGGTTCCCTCAATAAATGGTAGCTCCCCAGTGCCAAACCATGATATTCCCACCATCATGCTTGACTGTGGGCAAGATACACTTGTCTTTGTTCTCCTCACCTGGTTGCCGTCATACATGCTTGACACCATCTGAACCAAATAAGTTTATCTTGTTCTCATCAGACCACAGTACATGGTTCCAGTAATCCATGTCCTTAGTCTGCTTGTCTTCAGCAAACTGTTTGCGGGCTTTCTTGTACGTACATCATCTTTAGAAGAAGCTTCCTTCTGGGACGACAGCCATGCAGACCAATTTGATGCAGTGTGCGGCGTATGGTCTGAGCACTGACAGGCTGACCCCCCACCCCTTCAACCTCTGCAGCAATGCTGGCAGCAATCATATGTCTATTTCCCAAAGACAACCTCTGGATATGATACTGAGCACATGCACTTAGCTTCTTTGTTCGACCATGTTGAAGCCTGTTCTGAGTGAAACCTTTCCTGTTTAACCGCTGTATGGTCTTGGCCACTGTGCTGCAGCTCAGTTTCAGGGTCTTGGCAATCTTCTTATAGACTAGACCATCTTTATGTAGAGCAACAATTTTTTTTTTCTTCAGAACCTCAGAGAGTTCTTTGCCATGAGGTGCCATGTTGAACTTCCAGTGACCAGTATGAGAGAGTGAGAGCGATAACACCAAATTTAAAATTCACACCTGAGACCTTGTAACACTAACGAGTCACATGACACCGGGGTGGGAAAAAGGCTAATTGGGCCCAATTCGGACATGTTCACTTAGGGGTGTACACACTTTTGTTGCCAGCGGTTTAGACATTAATGGCTGTGTGTTGAGTTATTTTGAGGGGACAGCAAATTTACACTGTTATACAAGCTCTACTTTACATTGTAGCAAAGTGTCGTTTCTTTAGGGCTCTTTCACACGGGCGGTCCGATCAGATCCGCCTGTCAGTTTTTTAGGCAGATCTGATCGGATCCTCCATGCAGCTCTATGGGGCAGCGGGTGTCAGCGGAGGTGACCTCCGCTGACACCCGCTGCCCTCCGCATCCGATCCTGTGCTGAAATCTGGACGGATGGAAACCCTATTTTTCCATCCGTTCAGTAATCGGAGCGGAGCGGATCTGATGAGAGCGGACAAGCGGTCCGCTCTCCTCCGATCCCCCATAGAGGGCAGCTGGTGCTGAGACACCTCCCTCTCCGCTCTGCAAGCGGAGACGGAGCTGTCATCCGCCCGGCTCAGCGGGGATCGCGGATCGATCCCCGCTGAGCAACACGGATCCGCCTGCGGAGGCGGACCGTGTGAAAGAGCCCTTAGTGTTGTCACATGAAAAGGTATAATAAGATATTTAAAAAAAATGTGAGGGGTGGACTCGCTTTTGTGAGATACTGTAAGTTAAATTTATTTATGATACAGAGTTATTTAGCAAATAAATGCCATTCACTTAGCAGCAACATCTACTTTTGAAACAAGATTTTTTTTATTAAAGAAGCCAAAAGTTCACATTTATTATACAATATTGTGAATAATGTTTAGAGGATCAGAAATATTTTACCCTTACTAATCTAAAAAAAAGCAAAATGAGAGAACATCATACTAAAGGTCAATTTAATATATCACTGATACTTTTCGGTGTTCCGTCATAAGCCTTCTATGAACAATAATGTAATTACCTCTGCTTGTCTAAAGTACCCCGCAATTAGGAGATTGTCACACGTATTTCTCAACTGGAGTTGGCTAATGTTTTGGAAGAAGTATTGTTTGTTCCGATTCCCTGTCAATTACATCACCTGATATATATTAACCTCTTCCATACTCTTATGAATGAAGACTATCTGGCCAGGAGACAGTATGTCCAATTATTTGTCGTGGTTCTTCACTTATTCATGGCTTTGCTAAAAAATGCCTGGACAAAAAGGAAGCAGTCAGGCAGATTTGGGAACAGTCATTAGTCTTTCAGCCACCGCAAAACTAGCCATGCAACCCTAAACTATTGGATTTCATAGGAACAACTGATTGCCCAGGATCAATTATTGCTGATAATCTCTATGCAACCCAAAATCAGTAGATTTTATAGGAACAGTCAATCACCCAGGACCAACTATTGCTCATAATCTTTATGTAACTCCAAACCAATGGATTTCAAAGCAACAATCGACCACAAAGGACTGACTTTTGCTGATAATCTCCATACAGCCCCAAACCAATGGATTTCATGGGTGGATTTGATCACCAAGGAGCAAATATTGCTGAAAATCTCTATGGCATACCAAATCAATGGATTTCATAGGAACAATTGACCAGCAAGGACCAACTATTGCTGATAACCTCTATACAACCCCAAACCAATGGATTTCATGGGAACAATGGATCACACAGGACTGGCTATTGCTGATAATCTATATGCAACCCAAAACCATTGTTTTTTTATAGGGAAAATTACCACCAAGGACCCATTATTACTGCTAATCTCTATTCAATTCCAAACCAATAGATTTTATAATAACAATTGATGACCAAGAACCCACTATTGCTGATAATCTCTATGCAACCCCAAACCAATAGATTTCATATCAACAATAGATCACACAGGGTCGACTGTTGCTGCTAATCTTTATGCAGCTAATCTTTCTGCAACTATGAATTTCATTGGAACAATTAATCATCCTGGGCTTTTTATTGCTGCTAATCTTTATGCAACGCCAAACCAATAGATTTCATAAGAACAGTCGATTATTGCTGATAAACTCTGTGGAATACCAAACCAATGGATTTCATAGGAACAATTGACCACCAAACACTAACTTTTGTTCATAATCTCTATGCAACTCCAAACCAATGGATTTCATAGGAACAATTGATCACCCAGGACCGACTGTTGCTGATAATCTCTATGAAGCACCAAACCAATTGATTTTATAGGAATAGTTGATCACCCAGAACCACTTATTGCTGCTAATCTGTACTGTTAGCCAGATATAAGGCTGGCACTGGCAAAGTCTATCCCCATGTAAAAACAAAAGCCTAAGCTTATTTTAGTTTTGAGTAGAGTGAAGAAGGATTATCTGCTGTAACCTTCCCCATTCATTAATAATTTCACATTTTAGCATATGGTACATTGGACTATATACAGTAAAACCTTGGTTTGAGAGTAACTTGGTTTAAGAGCGCTTTGCAAGACAAGCAAAAATTTCAAATACATTTTGACTTGATATGCAAGCGATGTCTTGATATACAAGTAGCCTCAAGTCACAGCTGAGTATAAAAGAGAAGAGAGGCGCCTCCAAGTGTAGCAACATGGTTACATTTAATGAAGGTACAACATTTAGCAACTCCATACATGGTTGATGATTGGAACAGACACATCTAAGGATGCAGGCATCCGGGGTAAAGCTGTCCACATAGACCATCCTCCGCACCACCATCTACGTTATCCCTTCCATGCTGCCCCTCGCTTTCAGATCGCTTTAATGCAGGTCTTCCCGGTCAGGATTACAGACTGGCAGCTGGCGGTGCAGAATATAGTCCATGTGGACAGCTTTACCCCGGATGCCTGCATACTTAGATGTGCCTGTTTTATTCATCAACCATGTGAGTTGCTAAATGTTGTACCTTCATTAAATGGAACCATATTGCTACACTTAGGGGCGCCTCTCTTCTCTTTGATACTCTGTAGCTCCTGCTGGATTTTGCTTCTAATCCCCTTGTGGAAGCGGCTATTTGTGGATGGACATTTTATGGTTACACAACCTATCACATTGCTTTAATCTTTTTTATATGGACTATAAACTGAAGGATTTATGAATAAATGGTTGTGGAACGAATCATCTGAGTTTCCATTATTTCTTATGGGGAAATTCGCTTTGATATAAGAGTCCTTTGGATTACAAGCATGTTTCCGGAACGAATTATGCTCGCAATCCAAGGTTTTAGTGTATAAAACTAAAACTTTGTAATTTTTTTCTTTTAGTTGTGGATGGAGTAGAGAAGATGTATAACCCCTGTCAGGGTTTATTGGTCCCAAAAAACATATTTAAGGGGTGCTGAGACTTAAAAAAAATATGAATTCAGTAAAAAAAGGGAAACCATAATTATTCAGTGAGCTCATGGTCTCCACTGAAAGTGCTCAGGTGAGGCAAGGCTCTTTTTTAAAACCTGTATGCTCTATAAAGGGGTTCACCTTTTTCTCCCTAATACAGGTGTGCTTGTGCAATTAGAAGGGACAGTATCAAAGAGTATTCTTCCTGACATATATTTGATTAAAAACTGTATAAAGATGTACTCATCAGTATCAACAAATAAAGATTAACAAGAACACTAAGTGTCGGTTCACACTATGGCGACACGACTTCAGGGTGACTTAATGAAGTCTCCGTGCACCGCGACTTTGGCGCGACTTGCACCGACTTCACATAATGGAAGTCAATGCAAGTCGCTCCGACTTTGTCCAAATGTAGCGCAGGAACCTTTTTCTAAGTCGGAGCGACTTGAGTCGCTCCTATTAGAACTGTTCCAATTGCACAGCACGGTCCACGACTTGTCAGACGACCAAGTCGCCTGACAAGTCGGAACAGTGTGAACCGGCCCTTAAACAATGTTGACACGAGAATGGAATAAATAACTAATTAGAGTTTACTTTCCAACACAGCAGTTGGAAGTTGCCTAATTGTTGTCCCAGGTTTAGAACTTTGCCTAATTGTTTGTTAGTTGAAGTAGTTTGGATTTTATTTGGACGAGTGTATTCCCTTTAAGGCCCTTGCCCTATGGATAATTTCGGACCCTTGACCATAGTTAATACATTTGGAAACTCTCTGCATCCAGGTAGAGGAACTGTCAAAGGACACATTTTACAGAGTATATGATACTTCTTGTAAGGGTTGATAGAAGGGTTGATGGATGGAACCATGTAAGAGTTTATGGATGAAAGGGTTAATGGATGGAACCATGTAAGGGTTGATGGATGGAAGGGTTGATGGATGGAACCATGTAAGGGTTGGTGGATGGATCCATGTAAGGGTTGATGGATGGAACCATGTAAGGGTTGATGGATGGAACCATGTGAGGGTAGATGGATGGAACCATGAAATGCCAAAGGGCAGGGATGGAAATTCCACTTGTAAGCTATTTAATGGACCCCTTCCCACCTAGCCCAGGTGTCGCATTAAGTGGGTCCGTACACCAGGTGTTGGGATGGACTTCCCGATTACATGACCACTGTGACTGGCTCTCACAGTAGTCACATGACTGGGAGCCCGTCCTGATGAGAGACAACAGCTGTCTTTAAAAGCTCAGCCATGGTGCCTAAAGCACCCTGCAGTGCCATCTCAGCTCATCAGGGGTGTTGAGCTGCTTCTAGTATTTTCGCACAGCAATTCCATGGTGCAGGACAGCCAGCATTCTTTAGAAAGGGGAGGGGCAGTGGGCTGAGGACTCTAATGTAAAAAGAGAAGGGGGGGTAGACTAAAGGCTCTCATATAAAGTGGGGGGGGGCTAAGGGCACTGATTTGAAGGTGGGGGGGGGGGGTAAACTGAGGACTCATATGTGAAAAGGAGGTTCCTGAAGTCTCTGATATGAGGGTTAGAACATTAAAGGAGGGAAACTGGGTACTCTGATGTAAAGTGGGGGAATGGACTAAGGATATTGATGTGAAGAGAGGGAGATTGGTGAACCGAGGACTCTGATGATTAATGTGCTGGAGGGCAGCGAACTGAGGGCTCTGACATGAAAGGAAAGGAAACTGGGGACTCTGATGTGAAAAGGGGGGAACTGAGGGTTCTAATGTGAATGTGAAAGAGGGGTTGATGGCCGAGGACTAGCAGAAGGCTAAAAAGCTCATACCACTGTTACTCTGCTCTCCATGTTTTTTTGTTAGAATAGGAGCACTACAGCACAACCGACTGGCTCCTTGTGCTGCTTTTCCCTCTCCCAGCCTGAGTTCTGATGTACAGAGTTTAAAGGAGGCGGATACTAGGTCAAATTCCAGTACTTACACTCAGGGCCATCTTTAATATTGACTGGACCCTGGGCAAACATTTTCTTGGGCCCTCCCAAATGCACTTATCAACTATTTGCAGGAAGTGCAGGCTCAAGAGGCAGCTGCTTTGGGCCCCTCAACAATGACTGGGCCAGGGGCAGCTGCCCCTTTTGCCCTGTGGTAAAGAGGGCCCTGCTTACACTCCTTGCATTAATTAAAATACATTTAAGGATTCAATAATGATAACAGAGCTGATTTGATTTGTTTCTTTTATAGCTTCCTGGACTTGGTATTTAAATGCATATATAACTAGATTATATGGACACATTTTATATCTTATGGGAGTTAATAACTATATGTCAACTTTGAAGACAATTAGGGCAGTTACAATAAGCATTAGGGAGGTGTAACTCTCACTGCGAAGTGTGATTGCACTATTACAGTAGATATCAGTCTTGATGGTCTTGTAATAATGTCCATTTGGAAGCACCAGGCTGGATCCGGCCTCGCAGATATCATCAGTGGTACAGCCATGTAAGCTTTCCGTCACAGTGTACATATCTGTAGAGAGAAGAAAGCAGATGAAGGGATGTATAGGTCAGGTCTTGCACTCTCCATTACTCCTTTCCTTGCCAGAGGTTTGTTTTTTTTCGTTCTTTGTACACATTTAAAAAAAAAAAAAAAAACATTTTAGGCCTGAAGATTAGTTAAACCCCCCCCCCCCAAAATATTCATTATTTTCTGAAAGCAGACACCCAGCAGAATAAAATAGTTGTAGTCCCTGTTTTTCTGTGACACCATATTATTGCAACAGTTTATCTAGCGCAAATTTTCAGTAAAAATGCACTAAAGTCTATTTTCAGGTACACCAGCTCAATATATTTCCCAATTTTTTGGTAAAGAAACAAAAGATGAGGTTGCGTTGAGTAATTAAATACCAAACATGACAAGCTTCAAAATTGGGTGCATCCGTAAAATGATGATGAGCTTTGGTACCCTAAATTTTCCATAAGTAATGCTTTAAAACCCCTACAGGTCATCAGTTTGGAGATATCAATTAATATTGGCCCTAGAATTATGGCTCTCACTCTGGCATGCAAGATGATATGTAATGTGCAGCGGAAGCAACCTTTTTTGTATGTAGGCACCCAAACAGGTGTGTTAACTAGGGTTGGTGAACAGTTCGGCGTGAGCATGAGTTCGGGCCGAACATTTGCCTGTTTTTGCAGGGTGTTCACCCCGACGAACACCCTGCAATGCATTGAGAGCTGCACGGGGCATTCTGCGCCCTAATTGGGCAAAGCTTTGCCCAATCAGGGTGTCAGGGTGCAGTGTAAGTTGGTTGTTAAGGAGCGGGGCTGAGAAGGCGGCCGCAGCATCTTTCACAACCAATGACTCATCAGTTGTCAATGGGTTTCCCCGCTGACAGCTGAACGAAAAATGAAACTGTTAAAAAAATAAGGAACAAAACAGCGTAGCCCCCCTCCCAGTCTATACCAGGCCTTTTGAATCCGGTTTGGATTTGGATGGGAACCCTGCTCCTAATAAAAAAAAGAAAAAAACGGCTTGGGGTCACCCCCTAAATTCCCTTATATGGGCATGCAGCCTGCTAGGTCAGGAAAGCAGGGGATGACTGAGCGCCCCCCAACAATACCAGGCCACATGCCCTTAACATGGGGGGTGGATGCTTTGGAGCAGGGGGGCTCTACCACCCCACCCTAAAGCACCTTGTCCCCATGTTGATGGGGAAAAGGGCCTCATCCACACAACTGTGTCCGGTGGTTGTGGGGGTCTGCGGGACTGGGGGCTTATAGGAATCTGGAAGCCCCCTTATGTGAATGAGTATCAGGTACATATTACCCCTACCCATTTACCAGAAAAGTGTCAAACAATTACACCTGGTTACGTTACCCATTGACACCACCCCCTTCTGATGTCACATGCCCAGCATGCACTAGTCTGTGATGTCAGAAGGAGGTGATGCCACCGGGTGATGTGGCAAGGTGGGCCGTCCCTTTTCAATATAAGAAATGTCAAAATGCAGGGTAGACATTTGGCGGGAGGCCTCCTAGGAGGTGGGATCGTGTTTTTTTTTTTTTCGGGTCAGCGGCAGCATAATTAATGAAGGATTTACATCGAGGGACACTATTTTTTTATTTTTTAAAAAGGAATTGTCAAAAATTTGTCTCTTGTGTTTATTACTTTTTGACACTTTTTTGGTCAATAGGTAGGGGTACTATGTACCCAATACTTATTCACATAGGGGAAGGGATCTGGGGGCCCAGATCAAGTTGTAGAAACATCTCAAGGATGATCAGTGGAAACATGATGCACCTGAACTCAAGTCAGTCCAGTCGTGGCAAAGGCTATAAAACTTATGAACATGTGATTTTTTTTTTTTTTTTTTTAAATAATTTGCAAATATTTCAAACAAACTTCTTTCACGTTGTCATTATGGGGTTTTGTTTGTAGAATTTTGAGGAAAATAATGAATTTAATCCATTTTGGAGTAAGGCTGTAACATAAGAAAATGTGGAAAAAAGTGAAGCGCTGTGAATACTTTCCAGATGCCCTGTATATTTAAAGAAGGCAACCCCTGGACTATTATGTGAGCCATAAAGAGTGACTGTTGTGTGCCTGGCTGCAGTTGCACTATTCTGGGAAAAGGAACCCGTGGCAAATCACTGGGCCCTTTTGAGGGTGAGCGCTACAATAGAAATGTTACAATAATCTCATATAAAATGTGCAGTTACTGAAAAAAATATTATATATAGATTTATAGATTCTACGTAACTGTGCAATCATCATTATTTTTTCACATACCTTGCTTTTCGGTCTTCATATAGTGCAAGCAGCGTTTTTCATTCCCAGTGCATTTTAAATCACTGCGGCCAAGACATCGATCAGAGTTGGGGACAAAGCAAGCCGGACAGATCACCCCATTGGTATCATCGTCGATAGAAGGCACTAAGGACAAGAGAAGGGACAGTCAATACAATAAAAAATGTATTAAAACAAGGGCCATCTCCAGCCTGAAATAAAGTCTGAAATCTGTACCTGCACTACAAGTGTTAACTGCTTGTTTAGTCTGGAAGAAAGGAGGAGAGGACCTTACCTTGTCCTCCACTACCTCAGCAGATGGCTCTCTCCCACGTTCTGGTGGTGGAACCTCCTTTGACTTAAAACATATCCAGTGAACCCTGCATTGATGATATCTTGATGACATCACTCATCCTAATCTTCTTGATGACATCCCTCCCCTACGACTTAAAGCGGAGTTCCGGGCACAAAATCGATATTTTTTTTTGTGCCCGTCCGCTTCTACACCTACACCTGAAAAGGAATTGGATAGTTAGGTTTTTTTTTTTTATTTACTCACCTTGTAATTGAAGATCGAAGATACTCACCTAGTCTTCACTTCCTCCCTCTGTGCCGAGGCTCAGTCGTCTCTTCCGGGCTTGCACTGATTCCTGGGAGCTGAACGTCATCGCTCCCAGGAATCAATGCGACGGCACCGGCCCCGCTCGTCACTTCCGGGCAACGCCGCACTGGAAGTGACGAGAGGGGCCGGTGCAGGCGCATTCTGGGAGAAGAAGACGCGGAAGAAGACGCCGAAGAGGACCGCGCCGGCTTCAGCTGCCCACAAGAGAGATGGAAACGCTGTGGAAGAAATTTTATAAGTGAGTATTTCTTCTAAAAGGTAAATGTGAACCGGGACAGATCAGAGGCTAGCCATTGTGGAATGTACTAGCCCTGACTGTCCCGGGGGTATGTTTGTTGAAAAATGACTTCTGTGCCCGGAACTCCGCTTTAAACAGATAGCTCTCCCCCACATTCTGAAGGTGGAAACCCCCTTGACGTCATCACGTTCAGTGGACCCTGCTTTGAGGACATCCTGATGACATCAAGGTCTTAGAAATTTGGAGCATGGGGAAGGAGAAGCTTTGGTGAGTGGTCTAGCAGCACAGATAAGTAAAGTGGATAAGTAAATGTTTAACTAAATGAGCAATTAACCATTGCACTGCACATGCAGTTGGGTATTAAAGCTGAACGCAAACAACTATAAACACAGATGAAATACATATGTTAGCTGTTTTAACATGCCACTCTCTACAGCAGTGGTCCCCAAACTGCGGCTCTTTGCTATCTTTTATCCAGCCCTTGAGGCACTATTCCTCCCAATGATTTAAGGCACTAATCCTAACACTGTCACCAGCAGTGCAGCATAATTCCCCAAACTGACATCAATGATTCCTCCCACTAATATCAATGATGGGGCACTATTCCATCTACTGACACCAATGATGGGGCACTATTTCTCCCACTGATAGCAATGATGGGGCACTATTCCCCCCACTGATAGCAATGATGGGGCACTATTCCTCCTACTGATAGCAATGATGGGGCACTATTCCATCTACTGACACCAATGATGGGGCACTAATCCTCCCACTGATAGCAATGATGGGGCACTATTCCTCTCACTGATAGCAATGATGGCGCACTATACCTCCTGGTAATACTAATGACGTGGCATTATTCCTCCCACTGATGCCAATGATGGAGCACTATTGCTTCCACTGACCACAATGATAGGGTACTGTTCCTCCCACTGACTCCAATGATGGGGCACTATTCCTCCTCCTACTGACCACAGGTACTATGCAACTGAACACCACACCTGAGGCATTGTTTACTCCCACATATGCTGGGCCCGGGACATTTTCTACCCCCATCAACCACAATCTGCCCCCCTAAAGCCTGAAGGACAGTAAACTGGCCCTACAGGAAAAGAGCACGTAACATGACTGTACTAAAGGCCCTGGGAAAGTGCTTCAAGGGGGGTTGGGCAGGAAACAGTGGAGACATCCTAGAATTCGGCATAACGTCACCCATGTTTGAGGCAGGACTATTAATATTGCTGATATGTTTTTTGATGCAGTACTTACCTTCTACGTGGATATCATGCCTACACATGAGGAATTATCATCACTCATCAAGATGAGAAGTGATCTCTTTGTAATTCATCATTACTAATCATGGAAAATTGAGAGCTGTGGCAAAAGTGGTGAAGAAGAGACAACATTGAGGGTGGTTGCACGTGTTGCAGGGAAGACCTAAAATGTAAATTGTGCCTAAGTATCCTGAAAAAGATACCTTTTATCTAGAATTCCCCCTGAGAAATATCAGTGCACTTCCTGGTGTGTGAGTGTGCCTAGGTAGTGTGAGATCTAAGGTACTGATGCCTTTGACAGTTAAGGCCCGTACACACGATAAGAAAATCTGTAGGGAAAATTCGTCCGCCGACCGATCTGCCGATTTTCGGATTGTTAGTATGGTGCTTTCGACAGCCAACTCCGACTTTTCAGCCGACAAAATCCTGATGTGCAGGCTATAAAATGTTTGTCGTCCGTAATACAACGTCCGATTTTCGTCTCATTAGTACAGATTTAGATGGAAAAAAATCTTAAGAGCAAGACTAGGCATGCTCAGAGATGAAAGAACACATACAAAGCAATCCAACACATGACATCACTTCTGAAGTAGAATTCTGTCGTACAGGAAAATTTGTATAAAAATAACCTCTTCACTTTCCACATCAGACTAGTATGCCACAAAAAACGGACGACAGATCGTTCGATAATATGATCGTGTGTACGAGGCTTAAGTCTCAAGAAATTTGGAGTGAGATTTGGTGATATCACTACTGTACTGCTCATTGATCTTCTTGCTTGAGGCCGTGACATGAGAAAGTAAAGTCCTGTCTCCAGTGTTAGAGATACAACAACTTTAAAGCTTAGCCTATTACAGATTAACTGCAGTTCACAAATAGGACACTAGATGTCGCTAATGCTTAGTGATATGCTATGCATTCTCTATGATGTGTTGTCATTTCCTGTACACTGCACTGTACTTGTTGGTTATCTCTTTCTGTCTGTGTTCTTATTACAGTGAGGTGACATGTTTGATTCCTGTGTTATGTTCTAATAAAGAAGCCAGTTCCTGTTTACTCCACAATGTCTGATCTAAATGGACTCCGCTGCACCCAGTGATCGCACTTTGCAACATCCAGTGCCGGGAGAAGGTCATCCAGCGCCCAGGGCAAGGATGCCAAACTGCGCCCCCCTTCCCTTAGGGTTGGGGTCAAGGCGCCCCCCCCCCCATCCCTGCAATAAACCATTGCGCCCAGGGCAACCGTCCCTCCTGCCCACCCCTTGTCCCGGCCCTGCCTGTCTCTACAAATATGGCAGCCTCCACACAGAGACACAATGCAGAACAAGTCATGGAAAGTCAATAATGGGGAAAGATCAGCTGCTGGAGGACCATGGGCAATACTGGTCACAAGTCTTTTGTCCCCTGCCTTCCTTCTTTTGGAGCTTCCAAAATTTTGACCCCCCTTTTCAGTCAGATCACAGAATGTTTTATGATTTTTAACTTTAATAAAGATAAATTTTTCTATTGGTCTGTTTTCCCACCGCCATATTTACCTTACTTTGTAATTACAGTGGTGAAACATTTAATCTTTTCTACAACCAGAAAGATCTTCGGTAGTCCCAGCATTGGAGGGCAGGATGTATTTTTGTACCTGGGGTGAACTGAGACCAAGTGATCCTTGGAGCCTCTTTTTTAGTGCATCTAATGATCCACCATGAATTTTATGAATTTCAGAGCAAACAAAAGCATACGAATATAAATTCCTAAAGTCAATTGTCTTTATGTGACGTAGGTCAGGATGTATAAAGGATACGTACAACTTGGCAAGGGTGGCAAGCATACATTCTCGTCACAGCAGGTAGTGTTTATCAGGATGGTCTTGGTTAAGCTGCGGATGCTTCCGGCACGGTTGCATTCATGGGATTTGCCACATCGCCTGGTTATCTCAACTTCATCCCTCCCATCTGAAACAGAAGACCACTGTAGAATAATATCTGCGCTTCCTTCCTGGATAGCCCTCATGTTTATTTGTCCCAAGAAAAGCCAGTGAATTGTATGCTTTCAATTTATTATGGGCTTTGGCACCTTAGACACTATACTAGCCAAGCAAGCATCTGATCAATCTGATATCAGTTTGATCAGATGCTTTGGGTCTTATAGACTCCTAATCTATTAATAAAGAGTTCCTGTCACTGCCCCAGCTATCATAAGGGATGTTGTTCATCCGTTGTGGTAGCAATAAAGTTTAATTTAAAAAAAAAAAAAATGAAAGAAACAGTGTAAAAAAAAATTTAAGTCAAATAAATAATATAATTTAAAAAATAAAGCACCCCTGTCCCTCCATGCTCAAACGCAAATGCCAACATGCATGCACAACAGTGATTGCACCACACATATGAGGTATTGCCTCGAACATCAGGGTGGGGGAATTAATTCTAGCACCACATTTAACTCCTAACTGGTAACCTAAAAAGGCTTTTTTTTTAAAAAGGATGCCTAGGGAGATGTTTGGGTACCGTTGTTTGTCGCCATTTCATGGTTGTGCAAAATTTTAAACCTTGACATGTTTGGTGCCTATTCGTTTGGTGCCTATTCATTTTGCAAAACTTCATCTTTTATGTGTTACCAAATACTGGGTGTTATATTGTGCACTAAAATTCCTTTAGTATATTTTTTCCTGGAAATTTGCATTTGATAAAGGGCTGCACTGATTTTGTGTGAAATAAAAGAATTGCAGCAGCCACCATTTTACTCTCCAGGACCTCTGCTTTCAGAAAATATATAATGTTTTGGGCGTTTTAAGTAATTTTCAAGTATGTAATAGCAAAAGAAATGCTGTTTTTAACATGCATAGGAAAAATGTCAGAACTGGCCTTGGTAACAAGGGCCACAAACCAATAATGTCACAGTACCCAAAAACTTTACTCAGGTAACACAGATCTACAACATGACATTCCACTTGTTATCCCCCTGGTCCAACACGTTTCGCCCAAATGGGCTTACTCATGGCTAGTCTCGATGAGTACGTCCTTTGGAGGGAAATGTTTTGGAGTGGCTTGATTAGCGAAACCTCTCTCTTCTACATTATGAGCACACAACATTATATATCTTTTCGCCAGATTGCTTTTTATTATATTTGTTATAAAATCATTCCTTTCCAGACTTTGATGGTCACTATGTGTGCTCACACATTTCTGGATATTCCTGTGGTGTCCAACATTGCCCCCTTCTTGGGGCGAACACCTTTCCACCTCTCCCTCCCCCTCCTTTTTTTGTGGTGACTTCGGCTTACACCCGCCTCAGCCCCGGGTTAGACAGTTGCTTTGGGGGTTGGTCTTTTGTTCTCCCATAGTCATTGGATCATTCCTCACCATTTGTGAGTAACTGCTATTTATTTATATTCACATATACTTTGAGAAAATTGTTTACATTTTTTTCATATTTTGTTTTTATGAGTATTTTTTACTCTGATATTGGCCTTTATTTACAGATATAGATTTTAAATAGCTCCTGATGAGTGGTCCTTGAGCCACGAAACGCGTAGAGCCTTTGAATAGAAGATATACCCTGTTTGGAGACCGACCTCATGTTTATGATATATAATATTTATTAATTATGTATGTATGTATTACTATGAAATGTATTTGTATGAATCTATTTATTATATGTCTTGTTCTTCATCTGTATATATCCTTATTTATTATCTCTATCTGTATTCTGATTATTGTGCCAATCATGTTATATTTAATAAAGTATCTTTTTTTTATGTGATTTCATATTCTTTTGATATTTTTTATGGTGACTGTCTGACCTTACTCAAAGTGCAGCGACCACTGTTCCTTTCTCTTTGCATATTTATTAGGGATGGAGGTCAGCCACAGCGCATACCTCAGATCATACTCTTTCCGGATTAGCGAAACGTCATCTTTTACCAAAATACTGGGTGTTATGTTGTGTCTTTGTGCACTAAAATTCCTATAGCAGATTTTTTCCTGAAAATTTACATTTGATAATCGGCCACAAACCAATAATGTCACAGTACTTAACCACTTGCCGACCGCCGCACGACTATCTACGTGGGCGGTCAGCCCCTCACAGGCAAAGTGACGTAGGTCTACGTCGCTCGCCTGTGAGGGTTTAGGGAGCGAGCGCGCGCCGCCGGAGGCGCGCTCCCGCTCCCGCGTGGTCACGGACCCCCCCGCGCGCGTGACCGGCGGACCCGATCGCCGCCGGCCACTCTGCGATCGGCGGGGGAGAGGGAGATAGTCAGGCAGCTTGTGTAAACAAGCTGCCTGTCATTCTCCTCTCTGTATGAGAGCTGATCACATGGATCTACTATGTAGATCCATTGATCACTCTGCATACAGTTGAAGCCACAGCCAATCACAGTTAGAATCACGCCCCTAGGGACACACACAGCCCCTCCCTCTCAAATAAAGTTAACCCCTTCACTACCAGTGCATTTTTACAGTAACAGTGCATATGTATAGCACTGATTACTGTAGAAATGTCACTGGTAACCCCAAAAGTGTCAAAAATGTCAGTCAAGGGTCCGATCTGTCCGCCGCAATGTCGCAGTACCGCAAAAAAAATCGCAGATCGCCGCCATTACGCGTTAAAAAAAAAAACAACAAAAATGACAAAAATCTTTCCCTTTGTTAGTAAACGCAATAACTTTTGCGCAAACCAATCAAAATACGCTTTTTGCGATTTTTTTTACCAAACATAGGTAGCATAAAACAAATTGGCCGAAAATATTAAAAAATTTTGATTTTTACATTTTTTTTTGGGGGAATTTCATATAAAAAAAAGGGAAAAATATTGCTATTTTTGCAAAATTTACGCTCTTTTTTTGTTTATAGCGCGTGATCAAAAAATCGCACAGGTGATCAAATACCACCAAAAGAAAGCTCTGTTTGTGGGAAAAAAAGGACGCCAAATTCGTTTCGGTACAGCGTCGCACGACCGCGCAATTGTCCGTTAAAGTCACGCAGTGCCGAATCGCAAAATGCCCTCTGGTCGTTTAGCAGCCAAATCCTCCGGGGCTTAAGTGGTTAAAAACTTTACTCAAGTAACACAGATCCACAACATTACTCTCCACCTGTTATCCACCTAGTCCAACACGTTTCACCCAAATGGGCTTACTCATGGCTAGTCTCGATGAGTACGTCCTTTGGAGGGAAATGTTTTTGAGTGGCTGGATTAGTGAAACCTTATCTTTTACCAAAATACTGGGTGTTATGTTGTGTCTTTGTGCACTAAAATTCCTATAGTAGATTTTTTCCAGAAAATTTGCATTTGATAAACGGCTGCACAAATATTGTGTTACATAAAAAATTGCAACAGCCACCATTTTACTCTCCAGGACCTCTGCTTTTAAAAAAATATATAATTTTTGGGCATTTCAAGTAATTTTCAAGTGAGTAATAACAAAAGAAATGCTGTTTTTAACATGCATATACAAAATGGCAGAACTGGCCTTGGCAGCAAGCGGTTGAAGAGGAGTGGAAACTTTGGAGGAAAAGGGCCACAAACCAATGACGTCATAGTACTTAAAAACTTTTTTCAGGTAATACAGATCCAGAACATGACATTCCACCTGTTATCCACCTGCTCCAACACGTTTCGCCCAAATGGGCTTACTTATGGCTAGTCTCAAAGAGTAAATCCTTTGGAGGGAAATGCGGCTGAGTGGCTGGATTAGCCAAACTTAATCTTTTACCAAAATAATGGGTGTTATATTGTGTCCCGAAAATTTCTACAGTATATTTTTTCCTGAAAATTTGCATTTGATAAACGGCTGAACAAATATTGTATGCCATAAAAAATTGCAACAGCCAACATTTTATTCTCCAGGACCTTTGCTTTTATAAAATATATAATGTTTGGGCGATTTAATAAATTTTCAAGCAAGTAATAGCAAAAAGAAATGCTGTTTTTAACATGCATATAAAAATCACAGTACTTAAAAACTTTATTCAGGTAACACAGATCCACAACATGACATTCCACCTGTTATCCACCTGATCCAACGCGTTTCGCCCAATTGGGCTTACTCATGTCTAGTTTCGATGCGTAAGCCATTTGGAGATAAATGCGTCTGGACGGCTGGTGTCAGGGCTTACCTTTGTTGGGAGTCATTCAGGCAGAGATTTATGCTCACCCTTGCAAACAAACACAGACCAGGGTGACCAGGTAAGAAGCCACCTGGCCTGTGAGTTTGTGCACGGGGGCTGTGCAGGATAACCAGGTCCAAATACAGGCAAGGACTAGAGCAGGAGAACCGTCAGGTGAAGCCAGAGGTCAGATGCCGGAAACAAACAGGAATTCAGGAACTCAAACAACAGGAACCAAACCAGGAAACCAGAGTCAATGAACTGACACTGCCCTTAGGGAGGGGCAGTGTCTTATACCTTGTTAATTAGGTATCAAATACAGCTGGAGAGTTACTGACAGGTCTGAGCCTCTGGTGAAATCCAGCCCCCTAGTGCTGCAGGCAATACAGGAATAAACAGGAGTTCTCCAAAGTCCTGAAGTGGCTCAGAGGCTAGTTTGCAGACTGGGAAGCCAGAAGGACACAGGTTCAATACCTCTGAATGGCACCAGTGGGGTGGCCACGCCTAGCCGTCTGGCGGGTATGACTAGAACCCTGACAGTACCCCCCCTTTAGGGACGCCCGCCGGGCGTGAACATTTTCCTCAGCAGGAGTGGAGCGTCTGGCACGCAATGCCTCCTCAAATAAACACAAGTCTTTTTTGCAGACTACAGTACCATCAGAAGCATAGGTACAGTCTGGTGGTATATCTTCTTCGAGCAGGCTTGAAGTAGTGTTGGTACTAATAAGAACTGCATCTTTAGGAGACAGCGTTGCCTCTTCTGTGGCTTTAGACAGAAGTGTCACAGAGGTCACGTTATCAGGTACCTGAAGGACATTGGTGGTTTCAATCACAGTGGTCTGAGTACCTTTGGCCATAGACGAACATGAACTTGTGTGACAACAATGTTGGCAATTCACAGACAGAGGTGTATTGCTGACTGGGTATAACTGAACAGCACCCAAATGGAGAGCCCGAGGTCTAGGAGGGCGCGTAGGGCACAGAGAGATAAAGTGCCCTCTTTCTCCACAGTAAAAGCAGAGACCACGGCCTCTCCTCCGGTCTCTTTCATCAGGTGTCAATTTGGTCTTTATCTTTATGAGACCTATCTCCATGGGTTCTTCAGAGTCGGCAGGAACATGGGAAACCTCTGGAGTTTCTCTATGAACAGGTTCACAAGATGGCAACATTGACGTGTGGTGTTGGTTTTCCCTGTCTCTGGGTATCTTGGATTCTCTGAAACCTGACCTTGGAGTAGACGGTTTTCTAGAGGTCTTACACTGCAAGTCCAATGCAGTCAAGAAGGACACCCAGCTGTCAAGGACAGGATTCTGAGCAAGCAACATCTGGTGTGCCCATGTCTTGATCCATCCAGACAGCAGATTGATAGCCGCGCGGACCTTGATAAAGTCACTGGCATATGTCCGAGGCTTTAAGGCAAATAAAATTTCGCAGTCCACCTTAAAGCACTGGAAAGAAGCACGACTACCATTGAATCTCTCAGGCATGACAACAAACGGCTCTGAATATGCAGGTTCCGAGACTGGGCGTACTGTGCCTTTAAGTAACAGAATTTCACGCTGCAGCTCTGAAACAGTCTGGGCCAGGCTGGACACTTGCAGGGTTAGCATCTTGCACATCTCTGCTGACTCCATGTTTGGTCAGTTCATTCTGTCAGGGCTTACCTTTGTTGGGAGTCATTCAGGCAGAGATTTATGCTCACCCTTGCAAACAAACACAGACCAGGGTGACCAGGTAAGAAGCCACCTGGCCTGTGAGTTTGTGCACGGGGGCTGTGCAGGATAACCAGGTCCAAATACAGGCAAGGACTAGAGCAGGAGAACCGTCAGGTGAAGCCAGAGGTCAGATGCCGGAAACAAACAGGAATTCAGGAACTCAAACAACAGGAACCAAACCAGGAAACCAGAGTCAATGAACTGACACTGCCCTTAGGGAGGGGCAGTGTCTTATACCTTGTTAATTAGGTATCAAATACAGCTGGAGAGTTACTGACAGGTCTGAGCCTCTGGTGAAATCCAGCCCCCTAGTGCTGCAGGCAATACAGGAATAAACAGGAGTTCTCCAAAGTCCTGAAGTGGCTCAGAGGCTAGTTTGCAGACTGGGAAGCCAGAAGGACACAGGTTCAATACCTCTGAATGGCACCAGTGGGGTGGCCACGCCTAGCCGTCTGGCGGGTATGACTAGAACCCTGACAGCTGGATGACATGTTGTTGATCTGTGTTATCTAAATACAATTTTACCTCTTGGGATGTCAACAGTGTTGCCATATTCTTCACTATGTTTTCAGCTAAAAAACAAAGTTACAAGCTCACTGGATTTCTGGTAGATCAATGGGTATCTTTCTGCATTTAATAATTACAAGTTCTTGTTCCCGAAACACATTCATCATATTATGTGTATACATAATACAAAATTACCATATATACTCCTTGTTCTTTCGAACACACAGACATCCTCATTCGGGGAGCATAAGTGTTGATCATCTATACAGTTATTGACATTGAAATCGTGACATATGATACACCAGATGAAATTACCTGGAAGAGAAGCAGTTAAGCATCAATTTCTATACATTGTAGGTAAAAGGAAGATAAAAAACCCTTATGTAGCACCCTCCTAGGTAGGTGCTAGTGAGAAAGTTTAGTTTGAGCTCTGTCTGCTTGCCAGAAGAGCTGCAGGTAAATCTATATTGTTCTCTGCCTACCAGGCTCTGTTAGTGAGGTCTGCTCATTGTGCTCAGGATGAAACTCATTCTAGTCTAGAGAGTGTTTCACACTGGTCCAATAGAGAGGCATGTTGGACAGTGGAAGGAAACTTGACGAATGGGTGCATGGGTTTTTGATACAGTCCTGAAAATTGGCAGAGGGAAAGTGCCTCGGTGCATGTTGGGATACTGTATAAAAGCCAGGAGCACATGTGCTCAAGGTCTGTTGTCTGGATAGCAGACTCCCGGAGGGAGGGGGGGAGGCTGCTTCCTCCTCTATAGAGGGGTCATGTGGCCTCAGGGGGTCGTCCTGAGGGCCTGGAGCGTAGCAGTGAGGAACTGAACCCAGAGGTCCAGAGAAGCTGTCGGAGAGGGGGAGATACTGGAAGATCTGTCTCTGCAGTACAGTGAGTACAGAAGCTCGTGTCAAGGGACCTGACCTAAGGGGGACCACCCCTGCTCCTAGGATAGCTATGGGACAGTGTCAGTTGAAAGGGGATGCTAGTGAGAGTGTCCTGAAGATAAGTGATCATCCACCAAGTTGTCTTGTCAGAGAGTAAAGAAAGCAAGAGACTTAACCCTTTATACACTTGTGGCAGTGTGGATCAAACAGCCTAGCTGTTTACAATTGACATAGAAGTCCTCAACCAATGTGAATATTTTAGCCGGGGTATCCCACTATTCCCTTCTCCTATCCCAATTACAGATATACACCAAAAAACCAACACCCCTAGACTGTTTATTTGTGGGACAAGCCATCAGGAGCAAGAGGGATTCATTGACTATTTCTCAAGATAACTGTGTGCTGGCAATTAGGGGAGCCCATCACTGTCCTATGCGGGGACAGTGCTACACTTAGGAGTCCAAAGTCTTTATTATTCAACTGGTTTTCTGGTTAGTAGAGCCAAAGACGCCAAAGACATGCAACACAGTACGGGGGCCACACAATCCCTCTTCATCAGGCCTGGGTGAAATGGGAGAATGTTAAAGGGACTCCTAAGTAGACTGATCTGCTGGTGGAGAATGTTATAAATAACAGTCAGTGCTGGTTTTCACACTAGGAGTGGTAAGGGCCCTTGCCTGCAGATCAGTCTGCTTAAGAATACTTCCATTGGATGGGTAAAATGTTGTCATATTTGAGGGTATATTTAAATGAGTTATACTTAACTGAGCCCCATCTCTATCCAGTGAGGTTAACGAGTACCTCAGCCATCTGGGACTCTCCCCTGATTGGCTGAGACAAAGCAGCATCGTCATTGACTCCAGCTGCTGTCAAAGTCAGTTAGCCAATCAGTAGAGGCAGTGGACGGGGCTGAACCATGGCTCCATGTCTGAAAGGACACGCAGAGCTTCAGCTCAGCTCAGGTGTCCCCATAGCAAGCTGCTTACTGTGGGGGCACTCTACAGGAGGGAGGGGCCAGGAGCAGCCAAGAGGGACCCAAGAAGAGGAGGATCCAGGCTACCCTGTGCAAATCCACTGCACAGAGCAGGTAAGGCAGTTTTTTTTTTAAGTTTAACAAGCATGTTATACTTACCTGCTCTGTGCAGTGGTTTTGCACAGAAAAATAAAGGACATAAATTTTTCCTGAGTACAGTGCCACATGGCCGCGCTATTGTCAGTTAAAGTAACGCACTGCTGTATCGCAAAAAAAGGCCTGGTCATCGTGACGGTATTAACCACTTAAGCCCCGGAAGATTTTACCCCCTTCCTGACCAGGGCCTATTTTGCGATTCGGCACTGCGTGACTTTAACGGACAATTGCGCGGTTGTGCGACGATGTACCTAAACGAATTTGACGTCCTTTTTTTCCCACAAACAGAGCTTTCTTTTGGTGGTATTTCATCACCTGTGCGATTTTTTGATCATGCGCTATAAACAAAAAAAGAGCGTCAATTTTGCAAAAATAACAATATTTTTTACATTTTTTTATATGACGTTCCCCCCCCCCCCCAAAAAAAATGTAAAAGTCAAAATTTTTTAACATTTTAGGCCAATTCGTTTTCTGCTACATATGTTTGGTAAAAAAAAAAAAATCGCAAAAAGCGTATTTTGATTGGTTTGCGCAAAAGTTATTGCTTGTTACTAACTAAGGGAAAGATTTTTGTCATTTTTTTTTTTTTAACGAGAAATGGCGGCGATCTGCGATTTTTTTTGCGAGACTTGGACATTGCGGCGGACAGATCGGACCCTTGACTGACATTTTTGACACTTTTGGGGTTACCAGTGACATTACTACAGTAATCAGTGCTATACATATGCACTGTTACTGTAAAAATGACACTGGCAGGGAAGGAGTTAACTTTATTTGAGAAGGAGGGGTTAAGTGTGTCCCTAGTGGCTTGAGGTGTAAGAACAGAGATCAACGGTCCTACATAGCACAACCGTATGATCTCAATTCTTACACAGGGGAGAATGACAGGCGGCTTTGTTTACATTAGCCGCCTGCCTTTCTCCCGCTGTAACGGATAATCGCGAGTGCCCGGCGGACATCGGGTCCGCCGCTCACACGCGCAGGGGGTCCGTGAGCGAGCTGGAGCTACGTCGCTTTGCCTAGTCGTTAGGCAGTCGGCAAGTGGTTAACCGTCACTGCGAGTGAAAGACTGATGGTTTGGATTGCTTCAAATAGGGTCTGTATTTACAAGTGATGCTAATGTGTATTGTACTTCAATGTCAGACAGGCTCCCCCTATTGTTTGTGTTTTGAGATGGAATGTGTATTGTGTTAAAGTCTGCCTGTCCCATTGTTAAATTATAATGACCTCACATTGCTCTGTCCAGATGGTCAGATAATTAGTTTAGGTTAATTCTGTTTCTGTATACAATTTCATCTGCATATGATAATGCAATCATTCAACCCCTGACCTGTGTGTAGTAATTTGATGAGGAGGGGGATGTGTGCTCATGTGTGTATAAATTGAGTGTGTGTCTGTTCAATAAACAGTCTGTTTTTACCCCTTCATGAAGTCTTGACTCATGTTTGGGGGAATCTGCTACAAGGGATTGCAATGTTCTTCATACTCCCTTGGATAATCACTAAGCTCTTGTAAGAGCTTTTTCCCGCTTCACTCTCTGGGGAAAGAGAGGTTCACCCACTGGAACCTGGAGCCTTGTCGTAGGTCCAGGGTGGGTGGGAGGCTGCGAGACCCCAACCAAGCTGCAGCGGTTTGTGGGGTCCGAGGTGGTTATGGTGTCTGGGGGAGTTCTTGGAGCCCTCGGGAAGCACTAGGAGCATCCCAGTCGGGGTGTCGGTTGATCCGTTAAAGTCATGAAGGGGGGTACATTTTCCGGAGGTCAAGTGGTTAATAAAGTTTGTCTTTAAGATAGGCTCAAATAAAGTTCTAATTTCAGAGTGCACAACGCCATATGTAATAGAAGAGTCCCATATATATATATTTTTTTTTTTTTACTGATTGTGTTAAGGTTTATATGTGTCTGTATGTCTCTTGCTTGTGGCTCAACAATTAAACCATATTTTATAAGTACAAGGAAGCCTGGGTTTTGTATAATCATGCCCCCCTAAGCCCACCCTCCCGCCACTGTTAACAGTTTGGCCGCACCCAAAATTTAACCACACCCACTCTTCACGGGTCACTTACCCCTGCAATGTCCCTCATTCTCAAGTTCTAAAGTTGGGAGGTATAGGTGTGTGTATATAGTGTGTACAGTATATGTACACTGTACAGTATGTATCAATTAAAAACAACAGTGGTTATTATATACCATCCAGCTCTGTCTAAAAATTATTTAAAATGTATTTGGGTACAATACGACATGATGGAGTAATTGTCGGTCAAATGATCCCAGCACTGAAAACTGAAAAAAATGGCCTGGTAATAAAGGGATATCACAGGCTTGTGCTCAAAGTCATTAAATTGAAATAAACTAAAACTCAGTAAGCTTTCTCTTAATGCAAATTCCATTTTCATTTTAAAAAAAATGATGAACTTTACTCACCTGTTCCTTGATCGGGATTACTGTTCGTTTTTTTGCAGAAATGGTTTTCTAAACCCTGCGGTCTGTTTAAAAAATCCATACCTTCTTTGCACACATTCTTAGTGGAGCAACCACTGATATAAACTGCGTTCAATTCTGTGATAAGAAATTAAAATATACAAATATTCAGTCTGCTTGTTTCTGCAGAACATTGGCTCCCATCTAAATTGACCATAGTATGTGTAAGTATGCATGTGAGATAGGGACCTTAGATCAGTGGTTCTTAAAGACCAGGCCACCTCCCCTTTCCGGTGCTCCAGGTTGCAGACCTCTTAACCTCCCACAGTGCTTTCCAGGTCTCATAGTAACCCCCAACATCCCATAGTGACCCATAGTGCCTTCAGGACACCTGAGAGTGCCCCCTTAACCTCCCACAGTGCCCTTTAGCCTGCTGCAGGGCCTCCAGTCCTTCATAGAACCCCTAACCTCCAACAGTGTACCGCAGTGTCCTCAAATCTCCCCCCAATGCTCCCCAGCCCTTTCCAGAATTCTCATACCCTACAGCAGTGTTTCTCAACATTTTTTCAGTCAAGGCACCCTTTAAAAATTATGGACTATCTCAAGGCACCCCATTCTAAAATGTAAAAGATATTCTCGTAGTTTTACATAATGCAGCAACATCCACAAGTCCAAGTAGGACACCCCCCGTTAAAGGTGATTTATTCTTCCGAAGCAAATATACTTTTGTAAACTGGTACTGACTAGTATTCCAGTGTTTCTCTTCTCCCTCAGTTTTTCTCCATCACTCAAGCTAATGTCACCCCAATGCTGATTGGGAGGAGCAGGGGAGGGTCAAACAAGGATGCTATGCAGGCGACTGACATCCTCCTTATCAACTGATGATGTCATTGGTCATTAGAACATCGACAGCTAGAAGGTTGTAATGGTGCACAGTGAAAACCTGTGTAACTAAAACCGGCTTGTATACAATTTTTGGGCAATTTTCAGGCAATTTGCCAAGGCACCCCTGAAGAAATCTCAAGGTACCCCAGAGTGCCTGGGAACCCTGGTTGTGCCTGCGAACCCTGGTTGAAAAAGGCTGCCTTTCAGGGTCACCAAGTAAGCTGCAGATCCACCTCACAACCCCCATTACCCTTCCCCGCCATAGTGATATCCTGCCCCAACCAGAGCCTACCAACATTTCAATACATGTTTTGCATTCCCATACTTTTACTATTTGAGTATAAACTCTAAACTTTACTGTCTGGGACATTAAAAGTTTTAGAAGAATTTACAGGGTTCTGGTCTCAAAAAGGTTGGGAACCCCTGCCTTACTGGTTTATTTAATTCTGTAAGGGACTGCATCTGTAGAAGGACTCTGGCATTCAGTAGGCTAAGTGGCGATATTTGATGCCAAGCCAGTAAAATCGTGGTATGTCAAAAAACAGTGATTAAGAATTTATAAAGGAATGGTCTCTTTTTTAAAAAAAGGGGCCAAGTACAGGATGAATTACAAAGGATGTTGTAAATATTCCTAAAATGATTTAAACCAGATGCATAAAACTCTTTAGAGCTCTGAGGACGTCACCGGATGTGACGAAACATGTCAGCTTGGACCGCATTACGTCATCACGCTACCCTTGGGTGGAACGCAAGCCAGAAGTAGACCGCTGATTCCGCGAGGAGGACGCGCGCCCGCACCGCTAACCACCAGGGAGTGTCTTTTACTTTATTGTTGTATCCAGAAACCCGATGTATGGGTAATAAACTATATTATGCTATCTGGAGCTTTCTTCCCTCTCCCCATCTCATTGGGCTGATTATACCCTGGATCCCAGAGGAAGCTACATCACTCCATAGGATCGTTAAAAAGGGGGAGCTCTTTGGCCCAGGAGGCCACCAAAGCTTGAAAGGTCTCAATGTCATACGACATATGAGACCCACTGCATCTGGTAAGTGATCCAATTCTTTCACTTTCACCTGGGAGAAGGAATCGACACCATAGTCAATCAAGCCACAGCATTCGCACTTTTTTTATTGCAAAGAATCACTTACACTAAGGACATTTTTTTTTCACTATAAGTCACTATTTGATTTTAATTTTGGACTGTTTTTTGGAATTATATATAAATAGATATAATAGAGTTGAAATTCTTATCAATGATGTCACAGTCACCTATGTATTAAGGGAAAATATGAGCACATAATCACTTTAATTTTTTAGTTTTTTATTGTGGAATTTACAAGAGTTTTATGCATCTGGTTTAAATCATTTTAGGAATATTTACAACATCCTTTGTAATTGATCAGCAAGCGCTGTGCTTGGCCCCTTTTTTAAAAAAAGAGACCATTCCTTTATACTATACCTTTATTGTACAGCAGCTCCTTTTAGTTTTGGATATTCTCCTATTATATATATAATTATTAGACTTATTTATTCTTTTATACATCATCTGCTATTTTATCCTTGGCGCGTGGTATATACTCTGTATATATTTCCACATTAAGAATTTATGCCACATTTAAAGACATATAAGTCACTAGTCCCATCTCAAGGCTCCCCTCAGATTGCCATCCTAGCATCCTACCATCCTGCAGCCCCAACACTAACCCTTCCTGTAAACCTAACCTTCACACTAACCCTCCCAATTCAGGGCAAACCTGAAAGGATTTCAGAGAGAAGCACAGGTGACAGAGAGGAGCCCATGCATTTGTGTAAGAAGGCGCAGCTAGCTAGTCTGCCACTAGGTGGCTGTGTCCCAAAATAGTAAAGTTACAGGGACTCATGTAAGTGGGTGTTAGGTCCCCTTTGAGATGAAACTTTCCTACAGTGACATAACAGGTGGAGCTAATGTCAATATACTGTATATGCCAGGATGGGAGGAGTCTGAAAGCGTTGGGGCATGGGAGCCAAACACCCCACAGCCATGCAGATATAGTCAGCTACTGCCAAGGGCCTTTCACAGGCCTGAAGCCAGTGTGAGGTAGTTTAACACCCAGAAGAACCAGCGGTAGCTGCCCTCATTTGAAATGTTGTTGAAGTGGACTATGAGAGCGATGCAAAAGGTCTTTTAGGCCAGGCTAATTGTTCTCTGATGCAAGTACTAGTACACCTGGAAGTGAGGGTAAGATCTTGGAGTGTGTCTGGCTGGTCAGAGTGCAGAAAATATACTTTTTATTATGAATACAAAGGCTCATGGCCGAGGATGTCATGGGTAGGCCTATAGCAAGGAGTTGGTCACAACATGATAAAGGCTTCTAACTACCAGCAGCGGGTCACTGTCCTATCGGAAAAGAAGCAGAGTGGGGACTTGCACATTTTGACGGCAACATATAGCCAATCATAATCTGGGAGAAGTTTGGCCATCCCTACAGAACTGTATAAAGGTATAGTAAATTATGAGAATAGTGATAATAAGGTAAGAGAAAGCCAAAAAATATATACCAAATTATTTTATTGAATATTGTTGTGTAACCATATATGGCCAGCCTTGGATGTCCAGGCCCCTCTCTGTTGCCCCTTTTGTTGGTCTTGTGTCCATCCTGGGGATACATTGAAGTAACTGTGTCCTGGTTGAGCTTACAGTCATGTGTTTGAGAAGCCTTTCAGCATCTCCTGTCAAATTAGGGTTAGCCTCAGTCTCCTAGCTACTCCCTTCAGCCGTGGGATAAGGAGACGGGCATAAGGCAAAAAAGAGATGACCGCACTCCGTATAGATCAAAAATTGGAGTAAAATTTATTCCACATCAAACAAATAGCCAACTGGAACAACACACTGTGGATGCAGAACACCAAGGCAGACGCGTTTCACGACTTAAGCATGTCGCTTACTCATTGCTGGCATCCAGCTCACCTGGAGCGGTCTTTCCCCAATTGGATTTCAGATAAGGAGACGGGCCACATGCCCACTATTTGAATTGGTCCTCAGAATAGGAGGCACCTTATTTAGACCTCATCTGCCTGTGCTTGTGATAGGGTTTGTTGTTGTTTGGCTCCAAGTTTGCTTCTCTGCCTGACCCGTGCTATTATTTTAGCTTCTTTTATTGCCAACGTTTGCCTTGTACCTTGATTGCTCTTTGGATTTCATCCAAAACTTGATTGTTAACTGAACTACGTTTGCTCTTCGACCTCAGAACTGTTTTTTGACTACACTTGCTCACTTTCTGCCTTGACCTTGGACTGTCCAAGGAAACAACTACCAATCTATTGCCTGACCAGCCTTGGGACTACAGATACCCTTCCTTGACAGCCACGGTGCCGTCTGCCCAGAAACTACAGCATCATGTTCTCAGACCTGATTGTAACCAAGTATCAGTAAGCCTGCTTTCCTTGAGAGACCTGCTATAGGCAAAAGAAAAACTGGCCAGCTATAATTCCTGACCTAAGCATTGGGGTATAAATGACATCATTTGACCAGGTGATTAGAAGTTTATGCATATTGTAATTATAAATGTGTCATTGATATAACTCTATAATCATGTTAGAGATAGCTTCAGTTGTGTTTCTGAAGAAGCGGAATGTATCCGTGAAACTTATTGCCACATAACGAAGACAAACATTAAAAATGTATAGTATGCATGATTGCTTGACTGAGGAATTCAATGTACGAACGCATCAAAAGCTAATGAGTACTGGAAGGAGATGCCTATAAAACTGAGATAAAAAATTGATGTATCTGATAGCAACATTTTTTTAAATGTTTTAGTGCAATAACAATAACACTATACTGTCTTACATAGTACTTCAATAGGTCTTTTTTCAATACCTTAAAGTCTTTCAACTTTCAATGCTTATTTTTAATTTTTGGCAATCAGTGCCACACACTGGATATCTACAGGTTGTCTTCCACCTAATTAGAGTATGAAGTTAAATTCAGAATGGTTTGACAATACTTACTAAATGCAACCGTTCTTTTAAACTCTAGGCAATTTATTTCTTCCCCAGTACAATGCATTGCATACTGGGGTTTACACTCTTGATCTTCGGAGTAGCAGGCTGGGCACGAGACTCCATTCTTAGTTTTGTTTTCTGCTTTTACTTAAAGTAGTAACAAAAAAAGAACAGAAAGGTTTTCGAAAGAGTAAGTAATATATCATGTATAAAGTAGGCAATACCGTCATTACTGCATTATCGCTCTAACAAAATGGTCGAAATAGTCAGCAATCGTTTAAGCAAATGTGGGCATGACTAAAGGATTTGTCGACCATTAAAATAATAACACGGAATGTGTTACTATGTGTTTAAATGCCCACATCAGCCATTTCATTTACAAAAATGAAATACTATAACATTAACATAAACAACAATTAATAGATTATTTTATTAACTCTTCGGTTGAACTTTGCATACCCAGAAGCCCTCACAGGAAGAACCCTTGCATCTCCACCTTTCCCACCTGACCTTTAGCCACCAAATCTAATAGGACCTACACCCCTTCCACATTAACTTCAGATTTTTTAACCTTTTCTGACCTGTTCTTCCCCTTAGTCATTCAGCCCATCCATCCATTTGCTCTTTTCCAGGTCTCACTAGAATTGTCAACTAAGCCTTCATTCAGGCCTCCTCTTAGGAAGGCTCACAAAGACCCACTGCTTTCTGAAATACAGTTTTGGTACTGACCACTGCACCAGATAAAAAGTACATGCTGCTATTATTAGTGATGTGGAAATGCACTTTAACTCTAGCACAAAAATGCCAACAGTTGCAATGCTGGACTTTGGTAGGAATTCAAAGCAACCTTTCAGTAACCTTAAGCCCCGCACACACGAGTCGAAATTCGGCCGGGAATTTTCGTCCGACGACCGATCTGCCGATTTTCGGCTTGTTAGTATGATGCTTCCAACAACCGACTCCGACTTTTCGGCCGAAAAAATTCTGGTGTGCAGGCTATATAATTTTTGTTGACCATCAAAACACGTCCGATTTTTGTCTCATTAGTACGAATTTTGATGGGGAAAAATCTTATGAGCAAGACTGGGCATGCTCAGAGATGAAAGAACACATACAAAGCAATCCAACACATGAAATCACTTCTGAAGTAGAATTCTGTCGTGCGGGAAAATTCGTGTGCAGTCTAGGCACATTCCAACCAACAGACACCACTCTGGACAAAAGACAGACGACCGGTCAGCGGAAATATGTTGCTTGTGTATGAGGCTTTAGACCTGTAGACCCCTTACTACTATTCTTTATTGTTTGTCCTTTATTGTTTATTTCTTTTTATATTGTTGCTTTATTTTATTTATTTTTTTATTTTACTTTTTTTCTGTCTATTTCCTTTCTCTGGGGAAAAAAAAAAAATTTAAAAATGAGTCTACTGAGGGACTTTTTTTTTTTTTGACACAAGAACAGGTCCAACATAGTACACAGCACTAAATAAACAGTGATATAAAAATAATTAATAGCTCAAATAAACCAGTGACTTGTATAAGATTGAATAATAAAAGTGTCCAAAATATATATATATATATATATATATATATATATATATATATATAATAGATATAAATATAAATACAGAGAATCGGAAATTGGTGGTTATAAATATATATAAATAATGTCCAAATAGAATTCCTTGTTATGAAACACAAATGTCCACTGTGAAACTTTGGCGCAAAAAATGAAAAATATAAAAAAAGGTGCTCCCGAGTGCTTTACGGATATATTCCACACGTGCCCTTGTTCCCCACACGTGAATCCACTTACCAGATGGTGTGGACCCCTTAAGGCCTTATGGTCTTGGGGTCTAACAGGCTTTAGGGTAAGTGGATGAGCTTGATGCCTTCGGAGTAATCTCCCATAAGAATATGCAAATAAGCATAGAAAGACCAATGGTGCAGTACGTTCCAATAAGGTAAATTTAATTAAACAAAGTAACTTTAGGAATTACACTCACATTTCAAAGAGTATAGACAAGCCTTATATAAATAGAATATCCCCGGCGTCTAGTGGATGGTGTTCCTACCTTCCTCCTAGATGTGGAAAGCGGCTTGCGTTCCAACGCTACTTCCACTTGCGTCCCACTAAACCGGAAGTGACGTGTTATGTTGGCTGTGAAGACCGGACATACGTCGACGCGTTTCGCCCCTCCTTGTGGGCGTCATCAAAAGACATTCTTTATACAAGTCACTGGTTTATTTGAGCTATTAATTATTTTTATATAACTGTATTAATTATTTTACTTGTTGATGAGCAGCAGCTACAGTATTTAAGGATTTTTTCATATATATTTTATATATATTTTTCACTTATTTAAATACACCTATTAATCTATCTCACATATGCACAGGGTGGACCTTTTGGTTTATTTATTTTTTATAGAAGGAAAGAAGCTGTCAGTGCCGGGCCAGTCAGGTGTGGCCAAAGCATTCCTCACCCAGCAGCTGCACATATACAAGAAACAGGGATGCGCATGATGTCGTTGACCTAATAAGGCCACATGGCTAAAAGAAGTCAATATCATTGACCTAATATGGCTATGTGGCCATATTAGGCCAATGATGGTGCAGCTGTGGGGCGGATAAAGTTTCATCTGCTCATAATTGGACAAGCACTGACAGTTTCCTCCTGCGTTTAGCCGACCATGGGTTTCAGACCGCACCAAAGCTCATCCCTACTCGACACTTATTTAAAGTCTGTTTCACCACAGAAAAAACTACCTAAATTTTGCCTTCTCTATTGACTCTAATGCATTGAGCAAAATTCTCCCAATTTTCCCTGAAATCTTAGGAAAAATAAACCTCTCCCTTTTGCTTATCCTATTTAATAATCAATGCTGTGCAGCAATGTTCAGCACGTCAAAAACTCATGTTATGGCACAGATGTTATCAACATGAACAGTTCAGGTAAAGAGCAAAATACTTAACAAATTTTAATGTTTCAAACTAAACCCTTACACACTGGCTGAACCGGTGTACAGCCATCCGTATTGCAGCAGGTTATACTGTATGTAATCTTCCCCCCAGGCGAAGAAATGCTCTCGCTCACATTGCAGTTCTCTATCTTCAAACAATCCCTTTTAAAATAGGATTCTTTTGAATGATCATCTAAAAAAAAAAAAAAAATAGAAATACTTTTTTCACTTTTTCAGAAAAATAGAAATAGAGAAAAATAAATAAATAAATATATATATATATATATATATATATATATATATATATATATATATATATATATATATATATATGTATATACACACACAGTATCTCACAAAAGTGAGTAGACCCCTTACATTTTTGTAAATATTTGATTATATCTTTTCATGTGACAACACTGAAGAAATGACACTTTGCTACAATGTAAAGTAGTGAGTGTACAGCTTGTATAACAGTGTAAATTTGCTGTCCCCTCAAAATAACTCAACACACAGCCATAAATGTCCAAACCACTGCCAACAAAAGTGAGTACACCCCTAAGTGGAAATGTCCAAATTGGGCCCAAATAGCCATTTTCCCTCCCCGGTGTCATGTGACTCGTTAGTGTTACAAGGTCTCAGGTTTGAAGGGGGGGGGGCAGGTATGTTAAGTTTGGTGTTATGGCTCTCACTCTCTCATACTGGTCACTGGAAGTTAAACATGGCACCTCATGGTAAAGAACTCTGAGGATCTGAAAAAAAAGTTGTTGCTCTACATAAAGATGGCCTAGGCTATAAGAAGATTGCCAAGACCCTGAAACTGAGCTGCAGCACAGTGGCCAAGACCATACAGCGATTTATTAAGACAGGTTCCACTCAGAACAGGCCTCACCATGATCGACCAAAGAAGTGGGGTGCATGTGCTCAGCGCCATATCCAGAGATTGTCTTTGGGAAATAGATGTACGAGTGCTGCCAGCATTGCTGCCGAGGTTGAAGGGGTGGGTGGTCAGCCTGTCAGTGCTCAGACCATATGCTGCATCAAATTGGTCTGCATTGCTGTCGTCCCAGAAGGAAGCCTCTTCTAAAGATGATGCACAAGAAAGCCCGCAAACAGTTTGCTGAAGACAAGCAGACTAAGGACATGGATTACTGGAACCATGTCCTGTGGTCTGATGAGACCAAGATAAACGTATTTGGTTCAGATGGTGTAAAGCGTGTGTGGCGGCAACCAGGTAAGAGTACAAAGACAAGTGTGTCTTGCCTACAGTCAAGCATGGTGATGGGAGTGTCATGGTCTGGGGCTGCATGAGTGCTGCCGGAACTGGGGAGCTACAGTTCATTGAGGGAACCATGAATGCCAACATATACTGTGACATACTTAAGCAGAGCATGATCCACTCTCTTCTGAGACTGGGCCACAGGACAGTATTCCAACATGATACCGAACCCAAACACACCTCCAAGACCACCCCTGCCATGCTAAAGAAGCTGAGGGTAAAGGTGATGGACTGGGCAAGGATGTCTCCAGACCTAAACCCTATTGAGCATCTGTGGGGCATCTGCAAACAGAAGGTGGAGGAGCGCAAGGTCTCTAACATCCACCAGCTCTGTGATGTCGTCATAGAGGAGTGGAAGGGGATTCCAGTGGCAACCTGTGAAGCTCTGGTGAACTCTATGCCTAAGAGAGGTAAGGCAGTGCTGGAAAATGGTGGCCACACAAAATATTGACACTTTGGGCCCAATTTGGACATTTTCACTTAGGGGTGTACTCACTTTTGTGAGATACTATATATATATATATATATATATATATATATATATATATATATATATGAGAAAGAGAGAGAGAAAGAGAGAAAATAAACTGAATAATTTGGAATGTGTTGAAAGGTTTAGTGTAGTATCACTTATATGAGGGTTTAGAGAGATACAAAAGAATTGGGGGGGGGGGGTGAGTAGAGAGAGAACGAAGAATAAGAGAGTGTGGGAGAAGAGAGAGAAGAGAGTAAGACAAGAGCGAGAAGAGCAAGAGAGGGAGAAAGAAGAATGAGAGAGTGATGGAGAAGAGAGAAGAAAGGGAGAGAAAGAGAGAGAGGGAGAGAGAGAATGGAGAAAGCGAGGGAGAACGAGACTGACAGAAGGGAGAAAAAGAGAAAATACATTTAATAATTTGAGGGATTGTGTTGAAAGGATTAGTGTGGTATGGCTTATATGATGTTTTAGAAAGATAAAAGAGAGACAGAGAAAAAAGGTAGAAAGACAGAGAGGGAAAAAAAAATAAACTTAATTGTTTGGAGTATGTCCTAAAAGGTTTAGTGTAGTATGCCTTATGTGAGGGTTTAGAGAGCTATGAAAGAAAGAGAGAAGAGAGGGAGAAGAAAGAAAGTAGAGAGAAAGAAGAACGAGAAACAGAGAGAGCAAGAGATAAGAATAGAGAGAAAGAGAGAAGGAAGAGTGAGCTAGAGGAACGAGAGAGAGAAAGAGAAGAGAAAGAGAGAGAAAAAAGAATGAGGAAATTATATAGCAGAAAGAGAAGGGAGCGAGAGAGAGAGAGAGAGAGAACGAAGAAAGAGAGGGAGAACGAGAGTGAAAGAAAGGAGACAGAGAGAAAATAAAATTTACCAATTTAAGGTTTGTGTTGAAAGTTTCGTGTAGTATGGCTTATATGATCTTTGGAGAGATGGGAGAGAGAGAAAGAAAGAGTGAGTGTGTGGAGAGAGAGAGAAGAGAAAAAAGAGACATTTGTAGAGAGAAAGAAGGGGAAAAGAAAGAATGTTGGAGAGAGAGAGAGGGAGAAGGAAAAAAAGAGAATGTTGGAGAGAAAGAGGGAGAGAGATGGAATGTGGAGTGAGGGAGAAAAAGGAGTGAGAGCGAGAGAGAATAAACTGAATAATTTAGAGAATGTTGAAAGGTTTAGTGTAGTATGGCTTATGTGAGGGTTTAGAGAAATTTGAGAAAGAGAGCAGAGGACAGGGAGAATAAATAGAGAGTAGAGGAGAAAGAGGAAGGAGAGAGATAAGAGAGAAGAAAGAGAGATGAAAGAGAGAGGGAAGAGTGGGATAGAAGGTTGAGAGGGTGAAAGAGAAGAGAAAGAGAGAGAGAAATAAGAATGAGAGAATGATATAGCAGAGAGAATAAAGGGAGAGGGGGGGAGAGAGAGAGAGAGAGAGGACAGAGAAAGAGAGGGAGAATGAGAGTGAAAGAAGGGAGACAGAGAAAATACATTTAACGATTTAAGGTTTGTGCTGAAAGGTTTAGTGTAGTATGACTTATATGATGTTTAGAGAGACACGAGAGAGAGAAAGAGAGAGTAAGAGTGTGTGGAGAGAGACAAGAGAGAGAGAAAGAGAGAGTAAGAGTGTGTGAAGAGAGACAAGAGAGAGAGAAAGAGAGAGTAAGAGTGTGTGAAGAGAGACAAGAGAGACGAGAGAGAGAGACAAGGGAGACAAGAGAGACGAGAGAGAGAGACAAGAGAGACGAGAGAGGGAGACAAGGGAGACAAGAGAGAGAGACAAGGGAGACAAGAGAGACGAGAGAGAGAGAGACAAGGGAGACAAGAGAGAGAGACAAGGGAGACGAGAGAGACGAGAGAGAGACAAAGGAGACGAGAGAGAGAGAGAGAAGGGAGACAAGAGAGACGAGAGAGAGAGAGAAGGGAGACAAGAGAGACGAGAGAGAGAGAGACAAGAGAGAGAAGGGAGACAAGAGAGACGAGAGAGAGAGAGACAAGAGAGACGAGAGAGACGAGAGAAAGAGAGATGAGAGAAAGAGAAGGGAAAAGGTTTGTAAGTCTTAATTACTCACGTGATGTCGCCTAGGTATTTTCAAATGTAAATTACTTTTGTGTATATACAATAGAAGAAAAGAAGTTTGAGCAGCTAGTCTAAACAACAATAGGTTGTGTAAAATGTGGTAAATGTGAGACAGCGCTCAATATTGTGAATCAAATTTGAATATGTAAATAAATGAGTGAATAAATTAAATACACAAATCACAAAAAACACAATCAGTGAAAGGAAAAAAGGGGGATATTTATCCCCAAAGTGCCCAAATATTAAAGTGATTGTGCATATATTGGCAGTCTTTGTAATTCCAACGTGCAGGTGCAAAAACGTGCAGCAAAAACAATTATGTGCTCATTCTTAAAGTGCTTCATGTGCAGCAAAATTGCATTTCTGCATGCCAATGGGGAATCCTTCACCTGATGCTCAGCTCACTTACCAGACGACCCCTTGGGGTCTAACGTAGGTAAATGGAATCTCTTACTCCTAGTGTTTCCTATCTCCCCGCTGGAAAATATCCAGGATCTCCTACGGTTGGTTACAAGGGCTGGCTCTGGATCCCAATCTCTGTCCCGTTCAATCGTAGGGTGGTATTAGCATGACATAAAAGATGCAAAGAATATCATGGTGTAGTATGCATAAATTCTGCTTTAATAAAAGAAAGTAGTCACTTACAATTTGAGTTTCATAGAATCAGCTGAAAAACAGTGCCGCGGCCTGCTGTGTTCCAGAACCTGGAAGTGACGTAGGGCGTAGCAAGTGATCCGACGCATTTCGTCATCAAGCATATGATGTCAATCACTTTAATATTTGGGCACTTTGGGGTTAAATATCCCCCTTTTTTTCCTTTCACTGATTGTGTTTTTTGTGATTTTTTTGTGATTTGTGTGTTTAACTACTTGCCTTCTGTGCACTTAAACACCCTTCCCATCCAGGCCAATTTTCAGCTTTCAGCGCTCTAACACTTTGAATGACAATTGCGTGGTCATGCTACACTGTACCCATATGAAATTTTTATCATTTTTTTCACACAAACAGAGCTTTCTTTTGGTGGTATTTAATCATCTCTGGGTTTTTTATTTTTTACAAAAAAAAAGAAAAAAGACAGAAAATTTTGAAAAAAAAAAAAAAGTTTTTCTTATTTTCTGCGAGTAAATTTTGAAAATAAATTTTTCTCCCTCACTGATGTGCGCTGATGAGGCGGCACTGATGGGCACTGATAGGCTGCACTTATGGGCACTGATAGGCTGCACTTATGGGCACTGATGAGGTGGCACTTATGGGCACTGATTAGGTGGCACTTATGGGCACTGATGAGGAGGTACTAATATGCCGCACTGATGAGCACTGATAGGTGGCACTGATAGGTGGCACTGATAGGCGGCACTGATAGGCGGCACTGCTGGGTACTGAGAGGTGGCACTGCTGGGCACTGAGAGGTGGCACTGACGGGTGGCACTGATGGGCACTGATAGGCGGCACTGATGGACACTAACGGGTGGCACTGATGGACACTGACGGGTGGCACTGATGGACACTGATGGGCGGCACTGATGAGCACTGATGGGCAGCACCATCAGTGCCCACACTCAGTGCCCATAGTGCTGCCAGTCAGTGCTCATCAGTGCCTAGATGAGCAGGCACTGATGGGCACTGACTGGCAGCACTATGGGCACTGATTGTGGGCATTGATGGGGCACTGATGGCGGGCACTGTGGGCACTGATGGGGGGGCAATGTGTGTGTTTTTTTTACCTTCAGTAATCAGGGCACTGGTGATCGGTGCCCTGATTACATGTCTCTGTGTCCCCAGTGGCTGTCGGCTCCCCCTCCTTCCTCACACTGCAGGCTCCGTGTGAGGAAGGAGCGCCGGCGATGAGAGATGATCTCATATGTTTACATATGAGATCATCTCTCATTGGACGGCTTGATCACGTGGTGAATGGCCGCTGTGATTGGCCATTCACCACGATCTGTGATCGGCCGTGTCCCTTGGACACGGCCGACACAGATTCTCCCCGCTGCGCGCTCGCAGGAGCGCGCGGGGGGGCGTGTCACTGGAGGCCGTTTAAAAACGGCCTCCCGAAAATTCGAGTCCGCGCTGCAGCCGTATATAGGCTGTAGCGCGGATGTGAGGAGGTTAATGTATTTACTAATTTATTTACATATTCAAATTAGATTCACAATATTGAGCGCTGTCTCACATTTACCACAGAAAGAGAAGGGAGTAAGAGAGATAGAGAGAGAGTGCATGGAGAGAGAGAGATGAAAGTAAGAGAGCAAGAGGAATGAGAGAATGGGAGAGACAAGATATAATGAGGGAGAAGAGAGAGAAGAAAGGGAAAGCAAAAAAAAGACAGAGAGTGAGAAGAAAGAGAGAGATAGAGAGTGATAGAGAAGAAAAAGAGAAAGAGAGGAGAGAGAAGAAGAGAGAGAGAGAGAGATTGAAGAGAGAGAAAATGACAGTGAGAGAAGGGAGAAAGAGTAAATAAATTGAATAAATTGAGGTAAGCATTGAAAGGTTTGGTGTAGTATGGTTTATATGATGTTTTAGAAAAAGAGAGAAGATAGAGAGAGAGAGAGAAAAAAAAGGCAGAGAGGAGAGAGAAAGATGAATGAGAGAGGAGAGACACATAAGAAAGGGAGAGAGAGAGACATAGAAGAAAGAGAGATGAAAGTGAGAGAGCAAGAAGAGTGAGAGAGAAAAGATAGAATAAGGGAGAAGAGCAGTGCTTCCACTTCCAAATATGGCTCTTGAGCATACCGCCACCTCTCCATGTGCCTTAGCGTACCAGTACGCTCATTTTGGACATCTGCGCCCTCAATTGCCCCCCCCCCCCAAGAATATTTTCCACTCTGGAGCCAGACCAGTGACCACCAGTGAGTCCCCCTGCTCCGGAGTCCCAGCCCAGGCCAGGCCAGGCCAGGGGGGTACTCTGTGGGGACCCTGATGTGGGGTGGGGGTTGACAAAATTTATAGGCTATAATAGTGTACCGCCACCTCTTTTGGGCCACTTAAAGCACTGGAGAAGAGAGAGAATAAAGAAATAGCAAAAGAAAGAAAGAGAGTGAGAAGATAGAGAGAGAGTGATAGAGAAGAGAAAGAGAGAAGGAGAGGAGAAAGAGAGCAAGTGATAGAAAATAGAGTGAAGAGAGAGAAAGCAATAGTGGAAGGAGAATAAAGAAAGAGAGAGAAAATACATTCAAGTTAAAAGGTTTAGTGTATGATGGTCTACATGAGAGTTGGGAGAGATGGGGTTTAGAACAACCTAACCTAGATGATAATCGCATGGTGCAGTTAATAAAAAAAAAATGTCATATGAATGATACAAATATCTTTGTAGGTAGAACTCACATTTTGTGGAGAAAACATATATGGATGCACAGGCGGCCCCTTCTGTAGTGCAATTGTATTTATAACCATCACAGTACGGCTCTGAACTCATTTGAACATTTAAACCGTAGGATAAGCCTTTGTCCTTGATAATTACCACCCCGCAGTACGTACACGTGAGGGTGGAGACTAAAATAAGAGGAATAAATATTACAGTGATGTCTGGTAATGCATGCTATATGGCTGCTTAGATTCATCAGCAAAAATATACTAGAAGGAAACAGAAGATACATGATATACTGGTATAGCACTGTCCCCGCGGGGCCTGCTGAATAGTGTCTTGATAGGCTCCCCTACTTACCAGCACACAGTTACCTTTAGATGAAGTCCCTGGATCCCTCCTTGCTCCTGATGTCTTGTCACACAAATGAACAGTCTAGGGGTGTTGGTTTTTTTGGTGGTGTTTATTTGTAATTAGGATAGGAGAAGGGAAGAGTGGCATACTCCAACTCAACTATTCACATTGGTTGAGGACTTCTACCTTTAAGACATTTATATCAATTATAAACAGCCAGGCTGGTAATCCACACTGCCACAATGATAGAAAGGGTTAAGTCTCTTGCTCTCTTCACTCTCTGACAAGACGACTTGGAGGACGATAACTTATCTTCAGGACACTCTCCCTAGCATCCCCTTTCAACTGACACCCATACACTGACTATCCTATGAGCAGGGTCCTAGGACCCCCTTCAGGTCAGGCCCCTTGACATGAGATTCCGTACTCACTGTACTGCAGAGGCAGATCCTCCAGTGTCTCCTCTCTCAGTCAGATTCTCTGGACCTCTGGGTTCAGTTCCCCACGTCTACTCTCCAGGTCCTTAAGACAACCCCCTGAGGCCACATGGCAGCTCTACAGAGGAGGAGGCAGCTGCCCCCTCTCTCTGGGACTCCGCTATCCAGATGGAAGTCCTCAAGCACATCTGCTCCTGGCTTTTATACAGTATCCCAGTATGCACCGAGGCACTTTTCCTCTGCCAAATCACCAGGGCTGTATCAAAAGCCTGTGCACCCATTCGTCAGGTTTCCTCCCACTGTGTAATATACCTTCCTATTGGACCAGTGTGACACACCCTCCAGACAGAATGAGTTGCATCCTGAGCACAATGAGCAGACCTCACTAACAGATCCTGCTCTCTGGTAGGCAGAGAACAATATAGATTCACACGCAGCTCTTCTGGTAAGCAGACAGAGCTCAAACTATACTTTATCACTAGCACCTACCTAGGAGGGCGCTACACTCGGAACTGCAATCACTTGACATTGTGTAGAATACATGACCATGGGCTGACTTTTGGAAATTAGGGGATATTTCTTGGTCACTAGAATAAAAAACATTTTTTTTAATTAACGGTATTAAAGCTGAACGCTAAGCAGATATAACAGACCCTAAGTGATGCAGCTCTCCATTCATTAACCTTTTCGCTGCAAGGGTCGTTTTTCCTTTTTTTGTTTTTTTTTTTTTCTTTCTATTTTGCATTTATTTTTAATCTAAGTAATTCCAAAGTTATCACAAAATAAACATGTCAATGCAGAAATATAAATGCTGCGCTGGTCTATAAGATATACAGTGCATTGCGAAAATATTCGGCCACCTTGAACTTTTCGACCTTTTGCCACATTTCAGGCTTCAAACATAAAGATATTAAACTGTAATTTTTTGTGAAGAATCAACAACAAGTGGGACACAATCATAAAGTGGAATGAAATTTATTGGATATTTCAGACTTTGTTAACAAATAAAAAACTGAAAAATTGGGCGTGCAAAATTATTCAGCCCCTTTATTTTCAGTGCAGCAAACTCTCTCCAGAAGTTCAGTGAGGATCTCTGAATGATCCAATGTTGACCTAAATGACTAATGATGATAAATAGAATCCACCTGTGTGTAATCAAGTCTCCGTATAAATGCACCTGCACTGTGATAGTCTCAGAGGTCCGTTTAAAGCGCAGAGAGCATCATGAGGAACAAGGAACACACCAGGAAGGTCTGAGATACTGTTGTGGAAAAGTTTAAAGCCGGATTTGGATACAAAAAGATTTCCCAAGCTTTAAACATCCCAAGGAGCACTGTGCAAGCTATAATATTGAAATGGAAGGAGTATCAGACCACTGCAAATCTACGAAGAACTGGCCGTCCCTCTAAACTTTCAGCTCATACAAGGAGAAGACTGATCAGAGATGCAGCCAATAGGCCCATGATCACTCTGGATGAACTGCAGAGATCTACAGCTGAGGTGGGAGACTCTGTCCATAGGACAACAATCAGTCGTATACTGCACAAATCTGGCCTTTATGGAAGAGTGGCAAGAAGAAATCCATTTCTTAAAGATATCCATAAAAAGTGTAGTTTAAAGTTTGCCACAAGCCACCTGGGAGACACACCAAACATGTGGAAGAAGGTGCTCTGGTCAGATGAAACCAAAATCGAACTTTTTGGCAACAATGCAAAACGTTATATTTGGCGAAAAAGCAAAACAGCTCATCACCCTGAACGCACCATCCCCATTGTCAAACATGGTGGTGGCAGCATCATGGTTTGGGCCTGCTTTTCTTCAGCAGGGACAGGGAAGATGGTTAAAATTGATGGGGAGATGGATGGAGGCAAATACAGGACCATTCTGGAAGAAAACCTGAGGGAGTCTGCAAAAGACCTGAGGCTGGGACGGAGATTTGTCTTCCAACAAGACAATGATCCAAAACATAAAGCAAAATCTACAATGGAATGGTTCACAAATAAACATATCCAGGTGTTAGAATGGCCAAGTCAAAGTCCAGACCTGAATCAAATCGAGAATCTGTGGAAAGAACTGAAAACTGCTGTTCACAAACGCTCTCCATCCAACCTCACTGAGCTCGAGCTGTTTTGCAAGGAGGAATGGGCAAAAATTTCAGTCTCTCGATGTGCAAAACTGATAGAGACATACCCTGAGCGATTTACAGTTGTAATCGCAGCAAAAGGTGGCGCTACAAAGTATTAGCTTAAGGGGGCTGAATAATTTTGCACGCCCAATTTTTCTGTTTTTTACTTTTTAAAAAAGTTTGAAATATCCAATAAATTTTGTTCCACTTCAAGATTGTGTCCCACTTGTTGTTGATTCTTCACAAAAAAATTACAGTTTTATATCTTTATGTTTGAAGCCTGAAATGTGGCAAAAAGTCGCAAAGTTCAAGGGGACCGAATACTTTCGCAAAGCACTGTATATATGTGTATATATATATATATATATATATATATATATATATATATATATATATATATATATATACACACACACACACACACACACACACACACACAGTATTTCACAAAAGTGAGTACACCCCTCACATTTTTGTAAATATTTTATTATATCTTTTCATGTGACAATACTAAAGAAATTACACTTTTCTACAATGTAAAGTAGTGAGTAGTGTTGAGCGAACACGGACTGTATTATTCGTGTTCGTACCGAATAATTGGATTTTTGTTACCCGAACACGAACACGGACACTTTACTGTATATTCGGGTAAAAATCCGTGTTCGGTCGTTTTATTTCCGGGTTTTGCATGCTTTGGCGCTCTTTTCATGGCGGGCTTTCAACAGCCAATCAACAATCGTTTAACTGGTGTGCCTTAAGCCATCCCAGCCATGCCTGCAAATGTCTCAGTAGCTGTGATTGGCCGTCTGAAGCATGTGACCAAGTCTTTATAAGTTCGAGGCAGCCGCAGCGGCGTCATTATGCTGCTTAGATCAGGGACAGAGCACACATCAACGTGCTGGCTGCTGATTAGGGAAAGATAGGCAGGAAAAAAACATTTGTGTCCGGATAGAATTGAGGGACAGGTCGGAGTGTTTAGGCAGGGCGAGTTGTAGGCATTTTAGGGATAGAGTCTGCTGAATTATAGGGTCAGTGTGTTCTACAAACTACAATCGATATTGCTGTGTGGGGTGGGGTCTGCACTTAGTTCTCCTGATCTACGATCTCTTCTCAATCCTGTTAGGGACAGAGTCTGCTGAATTTTAGGGAAAGTGTGTTCTACAAACTACAATCGATATTGCTGTGTGGTGTGGGATAGGAGATAGGCAGGTGTCAGTGATCCACATCCATTTTTCTGTGTGTGGGCTGCAGTGAACACAATCTTTTTGGGGTGCAGTGAACACAATCCTTTTGGAGTGCAGTGAAAAAAATCTTTGGGGGGTACAGTGAACACAATCTTTGTGGGGTGCAGTGAACAAAACCTTTGTGGGGGTACAGTGAACACAATCTTTGTGGGGTGCAGTGAAGACAATCCTTGTGGGGTGCAGTGAAGACAATCCTTGTGGGGTGCAGTGAACAAAATCTTTGGGGGGTACAGTGAACACAATCTTTGTGGGGTGCAGAGAAGACAATCCTTGTGGGGTGCAGTGAACAAAACCTTTGTGGGGTACAGTGAACACAATCTTTGTGGGGTGTAGTGAAGACAATCCTTTTGGAGTGCAGTGAACACAATCTTTGTGGGGTACAGTGAACACAATCTTTGTGGGGTGCAGTGAACAAAACCTTTGTGGGGTACAGTGAACACAATCTTTGTGGGGTGCAGTGAAGACAATCCTTTTGGAGTGCAGTGAACACAATCTTTGTGGGGTACAGTGAACACAATCTTTGTGGGGTGCAGTGAACAAAACCTTTGTGGGGTGCAGTGAACAAAACCTTTGTGGGGTACAGTGAACACAATCTTTGTGGGGTGCAGTGAACACAATCTTTGTGGGGTGCAGTGAACACAACCTTTGTGGGGTACAGTGAACACAATCTTTGTGGGGTGCAGTGAACAAAACCTTTGTGGGGTACAGTGAACACAATCTTTGTGGGGTACAGTGAACACAATCTTTGTGGGGTGCAGTGAACAAAACCTTTGTGGGGTACAGTGAACACAATCTTTGTGGGGTGCAGTGAACAAAACCTTTGTGGGGTACAGTGAACACAATCTTTGTGGGGTGCAGAGAAGACAATCCTTTTGGGGTGCAGTGAACACAATCTTTGTGGGGTACAGTGAACACAATCTTTGTGGGGTGCAGTGAACACAATCTTTGTGGGGTGCAGTGAACAAAACCTTTGTGGGGTGCAGTGAACACAATCTTTGTGGGGTGCAGTGAAGACAATCCTTGTGGGGTGCAGTGAAGACAATCCTTGTGGGGTGCAGTGAAGACAAACAATCCTTGTGGGGTGCAGTGAACAAAATCTTTGGGGGGTACAGTGAACACAATCTTTGTGGGGTGCAGTGAACAAAACCTTTGTGGGGTACAGTGAACACAATCTTTGTGGGGTGCAGTGAACAAAACCTTTGTGGGGTACAGTGAACACAATCTTTGTGGGGTGCAGTGAAGACAATCCTTTTGGAGTGCAGTGAACACAATCTTTGTGGGGTACAGTGAACACAATCTTTGTGGGGTGCAGTGAACAAAACCTTTGTGGGGTACAGTGAACACAATCTTTGTGGGGTGCAGTGAAGACAATCCTTTTGGAGTGCAGTGAACACAATCTTTGTGGGGTACAGTGAACACAATCTTTGTGGGGTGCAGTGAACAAAACCTTTGTGGGGTACAGTGAACACAATCTTTGTGGGGTGCAGTGAAGACAATCCTTTTGGAGTGCAGTGAACACAATCTTTGTGGGGTACAGTGAACAAAACCTTTGTGGGGTACAGTGAACACAATCTTTGTGGGGTGCAGAGAAGACAATCCTTTTGGGGTGCAGTGAACACAATCTTTGTGGGGTACAGTGAACACAATCTTTGTGGGGTGCAGTGAACAAAACCTTTGTGGGGTACAGTGAACACAATCTTTGTGGGGTGCAGTGAACAAAACCTTTGTGGGGTACAGTGAACACAATCTTTGTGGGGTACAGTGAACACAATCTTTGTGGGGTACAGTGAAAACAAACTCATACTTCTGAAGCTTTGAGGGTGCTGCCTGTTCTATACTCCTCCTCCTCCTCCTCCTCATCCATCCTTTTAGGTGTACAAACAATAGTAATTGGGGCCTAGTGTGCTTCTGTACGTGTGAAAAACATACACTTTTTTTGATCATATTTCCTATTCCGCTATTCAATAAAAACCTTTGGGGCTCAATTAAATTGCGGAATAGTCTGTGTCGGTACGTGTGAGATCCACCTTTCCAAGTTTTTGGGGTTCATCTCATACTTCTGAAGCTTTGAGGGTGCTGCCTGTTCTATACTCCTCCTCCTCCTCCTCCTCATCCATCCTTTTAGGTGTACAAACAATAGTAATTGGGGCCTAGTGTGCTTCTGTACGTGTGAAAAACATACACTTTTTTTTGATCATATTTCCTATTCCGCTATTCAATAAAAACCTTTGGGGCTCAATTAAATTGCGGAATAGTCTGTGTCGGTACGTGTGAGATCCACCTTTCCAAGTTTTTGGGGTTCATCTCATACTTCTGAAGCTTTGAGGGTGCTGCCTGTTCTATACTCCTCCTCCTCCTCTTCCTCATCCATCCTTTTAGGTGTACAAACAATAGTAATTGGGGCCTAGTGTGCTTCTGTACGTGTGAAAAACATACACTTTTTTTTTGATCATATTTCCTATTCCGCTATTCAATAAAAACCTTTGGGGCTCAATTAAATTGCGGAATAGTCTGTGTCTGTACGTGTGAGATCCACCTTTCCAAGTTTTTGGGGTTCATCTCATACTTCTGAAGCTTTGAGGGTGCTGCCTGTTCTATACTCCTCCTCCTCCTCCTCCTCATCCATCCTTTTAGGTGTACAAACAATAGTAATTGGGGCCTAGTGTGCTTCTGTACGTGTGAAAAACATACACTTTTTTTTTATCATATTTCCTATTCCGCTATTCAATAAAAACCTTTGTGGCTCAATTAAATTGCGGAATAGTCTGTGTCGGTACGTGTGAGATCCACCTTTCCAAGTTTTTGGGGTTCATCTCATACTTCTGAAGATTTGAGGGTGCTGCCTGTTCCATACTCCTCTTCCTCATCCTCCCTTTAGGGTAGGAAAAAATTTAATCGGGCCTAGTCTGTGTTTGTACGTGTGAGATACACAGTTTTTTATCCTATTCCGCTATTCAATACACACCCTTTTGGTGTAAAAAACATTAAATTGCGGCATAGTTTGCATATTTGACTGTGAGATACACCCGTGCGATACTGTTGTTCTTTTGTTCCGCTATTCAATAAAGACCTTTCTAGGGCAAGATCTTAAATTTCAGAAATATGAGGAGAGCGTCAAATAGGGGCCGTGGCCTGGGTCGTGGTGGTGCTGCTGCTAGAGCTCCTGTTGCAAGGAGAGGACGTGGTCGATCTGTGCCAGCTACACGCACAAGTGAAACACCTTCCTCAAGTGTGAGTAGGCGACAGAACCTGCATCAGTATTTGGTAGGGCATCATACGCCTCTAGAAGTGATGAGGCCAGAACACAGAGAGGCGATAGTAGATTGGTTTGCTGCTGACAGTGCCTCCAGTTCCTTCACATTGTCTCCCACCCAGTCTACTGCAGAAAGGTCAGAGTTGGCACCTGCAGCCAATGTCCAACCGTCTTTCACCTCACCCCCTTGCAAATCAGGCAAGCAGTCTGAGCCCCAAGCCATAGAGCAGTCTCTTATTCTTTTTGAGGACTCTGTCAGCAGGGTTTCCCAGGGCCATCCACCTAGCCCTGCCCCAGAAGTGGAAGAGATTGAGTGCAGCGATGCCCAACCACTTATTTCTCAAGATGAGTACATGGAAGGACCATCACAGCACGTCTCCGATGATGACGAAACGCAGGTGCCAACTGCTGCGGCGTTCAGCATTGTGGAGACCGACAGGGAGGGCAGGGGTGAAGACTGGGTGGAAGATGATGTGGAGGACGATGAGGTCCTCGACCCCACATGGAATGAAGGTCATGCAGGTGACCTGAGTAGTTTGGAGGAAGAGGCGGTGGTCGCACAGAGCCACCAGCACAGCAGAAGAGGGAGCAGGGTGCAGAAGCGGAGCGGCCGTGCCCTAGACACTACGCCTGCTACTGCCCAACGCAGCAAGGGAACGAGCGCACCAAAGTCAGCTCAAAAGAGTTCTCTAGCGTGGAAGTTCTTTAGAAAATGTGCTGATGACAGGACACGAGTGGTTTGCACCCTGTGCAATCAGAGCCTGAAGCGAGGCATAAACCTTCTCAACCTGAGCACAACCTGCATGATCAGGCATCTAAGTGCAAAGCACGAGCTGCAGTGGAGTACACACCTTCAAAACCAAGAAACGTCTCTGGCTCATCCTGCTTCCTCTTCTGCTGCAGTCTCGGCCGCTCCAGCCACCTCTGTAGTCATACCGGCACCTGCCACCCCGCAAACAGACGATCTGTCAGCAACACCACCACCTGGGTCACCAACAACCATCTCCACAATGTCCCGTGGAAGCGTTCAGCTTTCCATCTCCCAAACACTTGAGAGGAAGAGGAAGTACCCCCCTACCCACCCGCGATCCCTGGCCCTGAATGCCAGCATTTCACAATTATTGGCCTTTGAAATGCTGTCATTCCGTCTGGTGGAGACGCCCAGTTTTAAAAAGCTTATGTCGGTGGCTGTCCCACAGTACGTCGTGCCCAGCCGCCACTACTTTTCCAGGCAAGCCATCCCTTCCCTGCACAACCAAGTGGGGGAAAAAATCAGGTGTGCACTGCGCAACGCCATCTGTGCCAAGGTCCACCTAACTACCGATACGTGGACCAGTAAGCACGGTCAGGGGCGTTATATCTCCCTAACGGCACACTGGGTAAATGCAGTGGCGGATGGGCCTGAGGCGGATAGCAATTTGGCACATGTCCTTCCACCACCGAGGATTGCAGGGCACTTCAGTTTGCCTCCTGTTCCTAACTCATCCTACTCCGCTACCTCATCCTCTACCGCCTCCTCATCCGGACAGCGTAATACCTTCACCACCAACTTCAGCACGGCCAGGGCTAAACGACAGCAGGCAGTTTTACAACTTGCCTGTTTGGGGGACAAACCACACACCGCGCAGGAGTTGTGGAGGAGCATGGAACAGCAGACAAATGAGTGGTTGCTGCCAGCGAGCCTCAAGCCCGGCCTGGTGGTGTGCGATAACGGGCGAAATCTCATAGCAGCTCTGGGCCTAGCCGGTTTGACGCACATCCCTTGCCTGGCGCATGTGCTGAATTTGGTGGTGCAGAGGTTCCTTAAAAACTACCCCGATATGTCAGAGCTGCTGCAGAAAGTGCGGGCCGTCTGTGCGCACTTTCGGCGTTCTCACCCTGCTGCTGCTCGCCTGGCAGGGCTGCAGCGTAACTTCGGCCTTCCCGCTCACCGCCTCATATGTGACGTGCCCACAAGGTGGAACTCCACCTTGCACATGCTGCAAAGACTGTGCGAGCAGCAGCAGGCCATAGTGGAGTTTCAGCTGCAGCAGGCACGCGTGAGTCGCTCTGCGGAACAGCACCACTTCACCACCAATAACTGGGCCTCCATGCGAGACCTGTGTGCCTTGTTGCGCTGTTTTGAGTACTCCACCAACATGGCCAGTGGCAATGACGCCGTTCTCAGCTTAACTATCCCACTTCTATGCCTCCTTGAAAAAACAATTCGGGCGATGATGGAAGAGGATGTGGCACAGGATGAGGTGGAGGAGGAGGAGGAGGATGAAGAGATAACATTTCAAAGGCTTTCAGGGCAGTCATTCGCAAGGGGCTCCGAGGGTGGGTTCCTGCACACACAAACGCCAGGGACACAATTGTCCAGCAGGGGCACAGTTCTGGAGGATGAGGAGGATGAGGAGGAGGAGGAGCTGGAGGAGGAGATGGAACCATGTTCACAGCAGGGTGGCACCCAGGCCAGCTCATGGCCATCACTGGTGCGTGGCTGGGGGGATACAGAGGACACGGACGATACACCTCCCACAGAGGACAGCCTTTCGTCGCCTCTGGGCAGCCTGGCACACATGAGCGATTACATGCTGCAGTGTCTCCACAACGACCGCCGAGTTGCCCACATTCTAACTTGTGCTGATTACTGGGTGGCCACGCTGCTGGATCCCCGTTACAAGGACAACGTACCGTCCTTAATTCACTCACTGGAGCGCGATCACAAGATGCGCGAGTACAAGCGCACGCTGGTAGACGCGATGCTGCTGGCATTCCCATCTGACAGCGGGGCCACAGTGGAAGCACAAGGCAGAGGAGGAGGAGGTCGCCAACTCAACCAGGGCACAGCCAGCACCTCAGAAGGCAGGGTTAGCATGGCCGAAATGTGGAAAAGCTTTGTCAGCACGCCACAACAAACAGCAGCACCAGCAGCTCAGATGGAACGTCTTAGCAGGAGGCAGCATTTTACCAACATGGTGGAGCAGTATGTGTGCACACGCCTACATGTAGTGAATGAGGGGTCTGCCCCCTTCAACTTCTGGGTCTCCAAATTGGGCACATGGCCTGAGCTTGCCCTTTACGCCTTGGAGGTGCTGGCGTGCCCTGCAGCCAGTGTATTATCTGAACGGGTATTTAGCACGGCTGGGGGTGTTATAACAGACAAGCGCAGCCGCCTGTCCAGAGACAATGTGGACAAGCTCACGTTCATTAAAATGAACCAGGCATGGATCCCACGGGACTTTTCCGTACCTTGTGCAGAATAGCAATGGATACCGACCTTACCCAGCCATTGTTCCATTTTTGCTCTTTCTCACTCTTTTGGGGTGTACCCTCATTTAAAATTTGTGAAAAGAAGCAGTGTTGGCTACCTCGTCCTCCTCCTCAGGGCCAGATTAACGTAGGGGCTATTGGAGCTGCAGCTCCATGCAGGCCCCTACCTTTTATATAGGCCCCGGGTTGGCCATATTCACTGTGACCGCTCTTCTGTCACTTGTAAACACAGAAGTCTGGCTTCTATGCTCGCTTCCCCAGGCAGCACCCTCAGGACCTCCCCACACAGCGCGAAGGCCGGACAAGGAGGGACAGTTGCCGATGCATGGATGTGTTTATGGGCTTCAGAGACAGCATCCCATGTTGAATTAGGCATGCATGGCTGCACCCTTCCTCCTCTGGGTGCATGCCAAGGCACGGCCCTTAAGGCCCTTCAAAATCCTCAGCACCAAGACCATGATGCTCTTAATCCGGCCCTGGTCCTCCTCCACCGCCGCTTCCACCTACACCGCCCATAGGTGTGCGCAGCCTATTGCATTAGGGTGTGCACCCCAAAGTTGAAATACACATGCATGTGTTTGCCTACATGTACATGGCCCCGATACATTACTCTCCCTGCTGGCAAAGAGAAATAGAGCAGAGCAGGTGCGAGGGAGATCTTTCCCATCTCCTCACTGGCAAACAGAGCGATAATGCTATGTGCCCTAGGTGATTAGGGTGTGCCCAGGTACACCAGGCACACCCTGTGCGCACGCCTATGACACCGCCACATCCACCACCACCTCAACCTCCCTCCTACTCCATATGGGCCTCGTCCTTCAGAGATGAAGAACATTGTTTTATTTTTCTGTTTTTTTTTGTTGTTTTAAGTTATTTCCCTATCCAAATTTGTTTGCAGAGCACTTGCCATGCTCTTAACTACGTTTTGCTGCCATTTGCAGCACTCTAGCCCTTTCCATTGGTATTTTAGAGCCATTTTAGTGCCTTAAAGTTCGGGTCCCCATTGACTTCAATGGGGTTCGGTGTCCGGGAAAAGTTCGGTAAAAGTCCGGGACACGGACCCGGACTTTTTTTTAAAGTTCGGCCGAACCCGTCGAACACGGACATCTAGGTGTCCGCTCAACCCTAGTAGTGAGTGTACAGCTTGTATAACAGTGTAGATTTGCTGTCCCCTCAAAATAACTCAACACACAGCCATTAATGTCTAAACCGCTGGCAATAAAAGTGAGTACACCCCTAATGCCTCGTACACACGCAACGATTATCGGCCGACCGATCGTCCGACTTTTGTCCAGAGTGGTGTTTTGTTGGTTGGAATGTGCCTAGACTGCACACGAATTTTCTCGGCCAACAAAAATCTACTTCAGAAGTGATGTCATGTGCTGGTTTACTTTCCATGTGTTTTTTCTTCTCTGAGCATGCCCAGTCTTGCTCATTAGATTTTTGTCTGCCGAAATCTGTACTGACTGACGGAAAATCGGCTGTTGTGTTGACAGCCAACAAAAATGTTATAGCCTGCACACCAGATTTTATTTGGCCGAAAAGTCGGAGTCGGTTGTCGAAAGTATCAACAAGCCGAAAATCTGCCGATTGGACGTTGGCCGAAAATTCCCGGCCAATAATCGATGCGTGTGTACGAGGCATAAGTGAAAATGTCCAAATTGGGCCCCAATTGGCCGTTATCTCTCCCCAGTGTCATGTGACTCGTTAGTGTTACAAGGTCTCAGGTGTGAATGGGGAGCAGGTGTGTTAAATTTGGTGTTATCACTCTCACTCTCTCATACTGGTCACTGGAAGTTCAACATGGCACCTCATTGGCAAAAAACTCTCTGAGGATCTGAAAAAAAAAGAATTTTTGCTCAACATAAAGATGGCCTAGGCTATAAGAAGATTACCAAGACCCTGAAACTGAGCTGCAGCACAGTGGCCAAGACCATACAGTGGTTTAACAGGACAGGTTCCAATCAGAACAGGCCTTGCCATGGTCGACCAAAGAGGTTGATTGCACGTGCTCAGCATCATATCCAAAGGTTGTGTAGCACCCTCCTAGGTAGGTGTTAGGGAAAAGCATATATTGGCCCTGTCTGCTTATCACGGGGGCTAGATCTGTTAGCTGTGCTGTCACATGCCTCCAGGTGTGGCCTGTTGAGTCTGGGGAGTCTCCCCACTGTATCCAATCAGGGATCTTGTTGGACAGTGGAGGAAACCTAGCCAATAGCACACCAGGGTTTATGACTGTCCCAGTGGGTGGGGTTTGCCGCAATGCACCCTGGGATTGGAAATAAATATGTGGGGAGCATGTGACAGAGTGTCTTTTGGCGGGAGCAAAGTCCCAGGAGGAGCTGATGGTTGTCTCTCCTCCTGTAAATGTGAGAAGGTGGTCCAGGCAGATGGCCTATGGACTGGAGGTTGAGATGGGCTGCAAGGGATCCAGAGTTGCTGACCCAGTGGAGCTGCTGTTTGTCAGAGATCTTCAGGAAAAACAGTGTTGTGAGTATTCAAGATCTGCCCAGGGGTCTGCCTAGGAGAGGGGACCACTCCAGAGAGGTCAAAGGGGATCCAGGAGCCAGCTAACCAGGAGTGCACAGTAAAGGGGGTGCCAAGTAGTAAAGCCCTCAAGTTTGGGGAGTAAAAGGGACGCCAGGAAGGGCCCTGAATTGTTCAGCAGTACAGTCTACACTACAAGTCAGCTACCTCAGGAAGGAGTACCCTAGGGACCTTAAAGGACTTTTCCACAGTCAGAGGTGAAGTTCTAGTAACTGGCTTAGCCGAGGCCAGCATCAGTCAGTGTTAACCAGCGTCAATGAAGCATTAATCAGCATCAGTGAAGTGCTAACCAATTAACATTTTTCAGTGTCCCTGCCTAATTGTGCATATTTCAGTTGTTGGAGTATCCCACTTCTCCCTTCTCCCATCCAAGTTCTCAAATAAATCCTAAAAACTAAACAAACTGGACTGGTTCTTGTCGGAGGTGCTCACACTTGAAAACATGCTTAAAGGTACTGTTGTTGCTAGCAGTGATCCAGGGGGATCCACACTCAGCAGCTCCCTTGGGAGTAGTGCTACAATTGGGAAATTGATGTATGAGTGCTGCCAGCATTGCTGCAGAGGTTAAAGGGGTAGGGGTCAGCCTGTCAGGGCACAGACCATAGGCAGCACACTGCATCAAAATTGGTCTGCATGGCTGTTGTCCCAGAAGGAAGCCTCTTCTAAAGATGATGCACAAGAAAGTCCGCAAACAGTTTGCTGAAGACAAGCAGACTAAGGACATGGATTACTGGAACCATATCCTGTGGTCTGATGAGACCAGGATAAACTTATTTGGTTCAGATGGTGTCAAGCGTGTGTGGGCGGCAACCAGGTGATCCATGTCCTTAGTCTGCTTGTCCTCAGCAAACTGTTTGCGGGCTTTCTTGTGCAACATCTGGGACGACAGCAATGCAGACCAATATGATGCAGTGTGCAGCGTATGGTCTGAGCATTGACAGGCTGACCCCCCACCCCTTCAACCTCTGAAACAATGCTGGCAGCACTCATATGTCTATTTCCCAAAGACAACTTCTGGATATGACGCTGAGCACATGCACTCAACTTCTTTGGTTGACCATGGCGAGGCCTGTTCTGAGTGGAACCTGTCCTGTTAAACCACTGTATGGTCTTCGCCACCGTGCTGCAGCTCATTTTCAGGGACTTGGCAATCTTCTTATAGCCTAGGCCATCTTTATGTAGAGCAACAATTTCATTTTTCAGATCCTCAGAGAGTTCTTTTCCATGAGGTGCCATGTTGAACTTCCAGTGACCAGTATGAGGGAGAGAGAGCGATAACACCAAATTTAACACACCTGAGACCTTGTAACACTAACGTGTCACATGACACCGGGGAGGGAAAATGGCTAATTGGGCCCAATTTGGATATTTTCACTTAGCGGTGTACTCACTTTTGTTGCCAGCGGTTTAGACATTAATGGCTGTGTGTTGAGTTACTTTGAGCTGACAGCAAATTTACACGGTTATACAAGCTGTACACTCACTACTTTACATTGTAGCAAAGTGTCATTTCTTCAGTGTTGTCACATGAAAATATTTACAAAAATGTGAGGGGTGTACTCACTTTTGTGAGATACTATATATATATATATATATATATATATATATTTTTTTTTTTTTTTTATTATTATTATTGATATACAAGAATAAAGAAGTTATTAAACACATGTAAAAATAGTTCTGTTCTATAGGAGGTATATAGGTTTGAGAGCAATCAGTAGGGTGGTTAAGTTAGTTGCACAGATCCCTGCCTACACACTCTATTCCAAAATGCTTACTTTTTATCTAGTGAATTTTATTTGTGTCTATAGATTTCATAAAAGAAATTGCAAGATAATATCACCAAAATAAATTTTTGTTTGGCGAACCAACGACAGAGTCATGGGTGGCCAAGGCTCAATGATGCACATGGGAAGCGAAGGTTGGCCCATGTAGTCAATTCCACACAGATTCCCTATCTGCCATGCACTCTCTAGTCCCAAAGCAAGCAATCTGTCAAAACCTCAGAAATGTAATCAGGAATGCAGCAAATAACCCAATCAAATTGATAAGGTTTTCAGTCTGTTATAATCAGGTATAAATCTGCACTTACCTGTAGATAAAAGGGCAGGGATGGTGCACAGAGCAAGGATGGTTGCTTTCATTGTGCTGATATACCTGGGGGAAGATCAGCTTTCCACACCCTACAGAGCACTGACAGTGACTGAGAGCAAGTGGCTCAGACATTGTTGGATAAGAAAATACGACAGCTCCTAAGAGACCCAGGCTAATGATAAGTGAACATAAACAGGTTACAGAGGAAGAACACCTATAATTTACACCTACACATGCAGATCTGTGCTGGAAATGTTGTTTCTCAGTTAACTACTGCTCTAGATTCTATTCTATTTGGAATGATGGTACAAATGAAATGCCACGGCCCAACTAAAATCAAAATCATTTTTTATTGACCCAGCAAATCCCTTAATGGATTTCAATATGAGCAATATAAAAAGGTCAATATTGGACAAATGAGCAAAATAAAAAGGTCACAAAATACAAATTAATTATATTTTAGTTGAGTGGACACTAGGCCAAACACTGAATAAAGGAAAAAAAAAAAAAAAAAAAGCTAAATCTTACAGTCTTACAGTCTTACAGTAATGGCCCCAAAAACTGATGATAAAATATTAGTGAAATATACGTAGGCCCAATCTCAAATATCTTTAAAAAAAAAAAAGAAAGCAGAAAAAAATACATATACATTATATATATATATATATATATATATATATATATATATATATATATATATATATATATACATATATACATATACATATACAGTGCTTTGCGAAAGTATTCGGCCCCCTTGAACTTTGCGACTTTTTGCCACATTTCAGGCTTCAAACATAAAGATATAAAACTGTAATTTTTTTGTGAAGAATCAACAACAAGTGGGACACAATCCTGAAGTGGAACAAAATTTATTGGATATAACAAACAGAAAAATTGGGCGAGCAAAATTATTCAGCCCCCTTAAGTTAATACTTTGTAGCGCCACCTTTTGCTGCGATTACAACTGTAAATCGCTTAGGGTATGTCTCTATCAGTTTTGCACATCGAGAGACTGAAATTTTTGCCCATTCCTCCTTGCAAAACAGCTCGAGCTCAGTGAGGTTGGATGGAGAGCGTTTGTGAACAGCAGTTTTCAGTTCTTTCCACAGATTCTCGATTGGATTCAGGTCTGGACTTTGACTTGGCCATTCTAACACCTGGATATGTTTATTTGTGAACCATTCCATTGTAGATTTTGCTTTATGTTTTGGATCATTGTCTTGTTGGAAGACAAATCTCCGTCCCAGTCTCAGGTCTTTTGCAGACTCCCTCAGGTTTTCTTCCAGAATGGTCCTGTATTTGGCTCCATCCATCTCCCCATCAATTTTAACCATCTTCCCTGTCCCTGCTGAAGAAAAGCAGGCCCAAACCATGATGCTGCCACCACCATGTTTGACAGTGGGGATGCTGTGTTCAGGGTGATGAGCTGTGTTGCTTTTTCGCCAAATATAACGTTTTGCATTGTTGCCAAAAAGTTTGATTTTGGTTTCATCTGACCAGAGCACCTTCTTCCACATGTTTGGTGTGTCTCCCAGGTGGCTTGTGGGAAACTTTAAACAACACTTTTTATGGATATCTTTAAGAAATGGCTTTCTTCTTGCCACTCTTCCATAAAGGCCAGATTTGTGCAGTATACGACTGATTGTTGTCCTATGGACAGAGTCTCCCACCTCAGCTGTAGATCTCTGCAGTTCATCCAGAGTGATCATGGGCCTCTTGGCTGCATCTCTGATCAGTCTTCTCCTTGTATGAGCTGAAAGTTTAGAGGGACGGCCAGGTCTTCGTAGATTTGCAGTGGTCTGATACTCCTTCCATTTCAATATTATCGCTTGCACAGTGCTCCTTGGGATGTTTAAAGCTTGGGAAATCTTTTTGTATCCAAATCCGGCTTTAAACTTCTCCACAACAGTATCTCGGACCTTCCTGGTGTGTTCCTTGTTCCTCATGATTCTCTCTGCGCTTTAAACGGACCTCTGAGACTATCACAGTGCAGGTGCATTTATATGGAGACTTGATTACACACAGGTGGATTCTATTTATCATTATTAGTCATTTAGGTCAACATTGGATCATTCAGAGATCCTCACTGAACTTCTGGAGAGAGTTTGCTGCACTGAAAGTAAAGGGGCTGAATAATTTTGCACGCCCAATTTTTCAGTTTTTTATTTGTTAACAAAGTTTGAAATATCCAATAAATTTCATTCCACTTCATGATTGTGTCCCACTTGTCGTTGATTCTTCACAAAAAATTACAGTTTTATATCTTTATGTTTGAAGCCTGAAATGTGGCAAAAGGTCGAAAAGTTCAAGGTGGCCGAATATTTTCGCAATGCACTGTAACTGACCAGATTAATATCCCAGGAGTTTACTTTACTTGATGCTACACTCTGTTTAAAAAGTGTTCCTTAAATTTTTTTACACAGTGTATATATATATATATATATACACACAGACACACACACACACTGCCTGCACAATTATTATTAGTCAAATTGTATTTGTGAGGATTAAAAGTGAGGATTTGGCTTTCTTAGGAAAATAGATATGTGTGCACAATTATCGGATGTGCACAATATTAATGCAACTAAGGCCTCTTGCACACTGCAGCTTAAAAAAGCTCAGTACAGCTTTTTATTTTTTTTTCTGAGCTAAAATACAGCTCATTAATTGTAAAGCCCCTATGCTCACAGGCAATTAACGAGCACCGTGCATTCCTCAGTAAGAATAAAAATAGAAAATCTGCATTTTTGGTCAGTAATTTACTCCTCATGTGCGCAAATTCTTGCAAATACGCACATTTGCGCACACATGTGCGAAAATGGCCATTTACATATAGTGCAGTATAAGAAACGCGAGAATAAGTTTACACACAATTATGCGAAAATGCGAGAACGCATTTTCGCTACAATATGCGCGAATGCATACAAAAAAAAAAGTCTGAAAAAGTAGATGGAGTATGGTGTGCAAGAGGCCTAAATAAAAACTGAACATTTTCCCATCTCACTTGTTTATTTTCATCTGTTAAAGTGAAAATTATAAACAAACCCAAAATAAGCATTTCTGACATAGAAAAAAATCAAAAAAAAATCAGTGACCAATATTATCACCTTTTTCAATAACAGTCATTATTCATTCACGGGATCGGTCAGTTTCTCGATCTGTGGACTATCAACTTTATGTGCAACAGCAACCACAAGCCTCCCAGACACTGTTCAGAGAGGTGTACTGTTTTCCTTCACCGTAAACCTCCCATTCAAGAAGGGCCCACAAGTTCGCAATAGGGTTTAGGTCAGTTTAGGGAGGAGGCCATGTCATTATTCTTCCATCTTTATGTCTTTACTGGCTAGCTACTCGGTGGAGTACTTCGATGCATGCAATGAAGCACTGTCCTGCATAAATATCATGGTCTTCTTGAAAGATGCAGAGATTTTTCCTGTACCACTGCTTGAAGAAATTGTCTTCTAGAATTTGGCAGTAGGTTTGAGAGTTGATTTTGAGTCCATCTTCAAACTGATAAGGTTCAACTAGCTCATCTTTAATAATACCAACTAGTGATCAACCAATATCGTTTTCTTAGTGCCGATACCGATAATTTGGTCATCGGATATCGGTATCGGCCGATGTTGGCCGATATTTTCGGACGTTTAAAAAAATTTTTTTTTTTATTTTTCACAGGTACAGTTGTGGAGGAATTTGGGGGTCTAAAAGAACTCCCGTCTTATGTTCATGCTCAAGCTTGAAGACAGAAAGTGAGAAATGTGTTGCACGGACCTCTTCATTAGAACCTGGAGGAGAAGTCGAGGAGTTCCCTCAGAAGAGCTAGATGAATCTCCTCTGCACAAGCAAAGAAGAAGTTGATCTGGCTGTTTTGAATGCTGTCATTTTTTTTAATCTGGCGCCGAATATCGGAAGTGATGTCACTTCCAGGTTTTTACATGGAGACCTGATCAGAGCCTAATGCGGCTTTGATTGGGTCTTCTCTTCGGCGGCCGTGGAGGACGTATGCCCGGATCTCCCGGTGGGATGGAAGACTCGGGCGAGCCGCGGAAGGTGGTGGGAGGGGGGAGGGACGTCCCCTCCCGCTCCTTGTAATGACAGCCGAGTGGCTTCTTAGCAGCATCGGTTTTCATTACCATGGTGATGCCTCTAGCTGCAGGAATCACTCCCGTACAGCACTTTCCTGGAAAATTTGGCAATATCGGTAACCTCAGGGGCCGATTCCAATATATCGGGGAAAGTGCATATCGGCCCCCCGATATATCGGTGTTGCCGATAATCTGTCGATCCCTAATACCAACCCATACCAGTACTCCACCTTGCTGGCATCTGAGTCGAAGTGGAGCTCTGTGCCTATTACTGATCCAGTCACAAGCCCATCCATCTGGTCGGTCAAGAGTCACTCTTGTCTCATCAGTCGATAAAACCTTTGAAAAATCTGTCTTCAGACAAGAGGCCGCTTACTTGGCATGGGCACCATTCACAGATCACCTTGCATTTTTTCAATGAATACAAGGCTGGTTGAACAAGGTGAAGGTTGTGACGCTACAGCCCTACCTTGTCCAATCAGAGAATGTCTTGTATTAATTGAGAAAAATGTAAGGTGATCTGTGTATGGTAGCCATGAGTTCCCCATGGTTACTATGCAGCAGAGTGCGGACAGGGGCCTGCAAGACAGTAGAGATGTCTGGTAGTAGCAGCTAATACTACTATAATTCTCTACTTCCACAACAGTCCCACAGGTATAAAATCTGCAAAGTTATAATGGTTCAAGCTTCACCAATTTACATATGCAATAAAATTCATACCTTGAGTTCAGCTTTAAAGCGGAGTTCCGGCCACAAAATCGACATAATCGATTTTGGGCCATCCACTTGCTTTTGGTCACCTGATAAAGAAATGGATAGTTACGATTTTTTTTTTTTTTTGCTTGCTTACCTTGCTATTGAAGAAAAATATACTCACCTTTCTTCTACTTCCTCCCTCTGCGGCCGCGGCCCGCGCCGTCACTTCCTCTTTGCATTGATTCCTGGGAGCTGAACGTCATCGCTCCCAGGAATCAATGCGCCTGCATTGCGTAACTTCCGGTGCGGCGCCTCATTCCCTGCTAAACAGCTTCTGGGCATGCCCAGAAGCTGTGGAGGGATGACGCGCCCACACCGGAAGTGACGAGCGGGGCCGGTGCAGGCGCATTCTGGGAGAAGAGGACACGGAAGTGGACGCAGAAGAGGACGTGCTGGCTTCAGCTGCCCACATCCGAGATGGTAGCGCTGGAGAAGAAATTTTCAAGGTAAGTATTTCTTCTAAAAGGTAAGTGCAACCCGGGACAGTACAGAGGCTATCCATTGTGGAGTGTACTAGCCCTGACTGTCCCAGGGGTATTTTTATTGAAAAAACATTTTCGTGGCCGTAACTCCGCTTTAAGTTGAAAAAAAAAACACACACCGCTTTAGTGAATAAAACAGATTGTGTCACTGCAACAAAAAGACTGTTGAATGTTGTTTAGCAGTTTACGTGCCTGAAGCTATAAAACTGATCTCTGTCTCTTGGGATCGGATATTGGTACAAACTGCGGGCTACACCTGCTTCTTATGTGTTTGTTGGCTGAGCTGTGATATGTGGATGTTTGCAAGATTTTTAAACTGAACTCCAGGCATGTATAATATACACAAAATAATGCAGCTCTGTCATTATTATTATTTCATTCATGTATTTTTTTAATGCAAGAAGTAAGTACCTGAAAATGACCTGCTATGTCTCCACATAGACACAAAGGGGACAGTCCATTTGGTATGGGGGACCCCAGTCAATACTCTCCTGGGGGTGAGAACTTACCTAGTACCCTATAGTTGAAGGGTCTACATCATTGGAGTCTTATGCCCGTACACACGCATCGATTATTGGCCGGGAATTTTCGGCCAACGTCCGATCGGACGATTTTCGGCTTGTTAGTATAATGCTTCCGACAACCGACTCCGACTTTTTGGCCGAAAAAAATCTGGTGTGCAGGCTATAAAATTTTTGTTGGCCGTCAACTCAACAGCCGATTTTCCGTCAGTCAGTACAGATTTCGGCAGACAAAAATCTGACGAGCAAGACTGGGCATGCTCAGAGAAGAAAAAACACACGGAAAGTAAACCATCACATGACATCACTTCTGAAGTAGATTTTTGTTGGCCAAGAAAAATCGTGCGCAGTCTAAGCACATTCCAACCAACAAAACACCACTCTGGACAAAAGTCGGACGATCGGTCGGCCGATAATCGTTGCGTGTGTACGAGGCATTACTCAGCTCTACTGGGTGTTTTGCTCATATGACAAAGATAAAAAAAAAATGACCAGGGATATTTACCATTCTCCTCCAAAATGTAATAAAACATTTTGGTTTTAGATATATATTGGCACTTTTCCACTGCAAGTACCGGCTCGGCTCCACTTGGCCCTGCTTGGCTCGGTTTGGTTTTCCACTGCACCGCATGGTACGGTGTTGGAACAGTTCGGTACGGTTTGGTACGGTTTGCTTTTCCACTAAAGTAGTAAGTGGGTGGGATAACAACGATTCTCTGACCAATCAGTGGCTAGTAGTGACAAACAGTCAAGGCTGCATGCAAAGGATTGTGGGATATGGTACCGGTACGGCCCTCTTGGAACCACAACCGAGGTGGTACTGTTTAAGCGAGCCGTACCATTCGGTTCCATGAAGTGGAAAAGCGCCGCCGTACCGTATCGTACCGAACCGTTCCAACATCGTACCATGCGGTACCATGCAGTGGAAAAGCGCAAGAGCGAGCCGAACCGTTCGGTTCCATGCAGTGGAAAAGCGCCATAAGGTGCATCTATTAGCTCCAGCAATTGGATGTATGTTACAAAAATACAAAGACTGAGTATGTACCTGCCTAGAAGTGACCACAAACTTATCTGTGGTGCATATACATAAGCCAACGTGAGTCGACCAAGTCAGAACTGAGACGTTTGGGATTAAATGATGACCAAATGTGGGAATCACCATCCAGTCTTATTCCTTGATCCAAAAAAATAATATAGTGCTATGCATCATGACACAATACTCCTTTGGGTCTGGCTCTGTTTGGCATCCATACTTCTGGGTCTCTGATCTGGAACAAGCATTTAGCAAACGATTGTTGAAGAACAGAGGGAATTCCCTTTTTCAGGCAACTCATATGTTTAATGGAGGTTAGCTTTGATAGTCTAATCATTTTTTATCATACTGGTAAATTATTAGGTTGCTCGTAACATGATAAAAATGGCATTTCATTCATTCATCTTCGGAGGCAATTCTGTTCCAAATTCTGATATGTATCCTCTTTAAATCAGCAATAACACAACATTAAGGTTAGGTTCCCATTGGAGGTTTACATTTTTCAAATACTTTTTGGAACTTTTTTTTTTTTTCATGTGAATTTTCATGCTTGAGCTTTTCTGTTTTAGTCAATGGAAAGCCTATTACTAGGAGAAGGATAGGATAGGCAAGAAATTGTCCAAAAAAACATTTGTTTTCAGGTGGGATTTTTCTTGGGTGCTCCCATTAACTGCTTGCCGACCGCCGCGCGACTATTTACTGCGGCGGTCAGCCCCTCACAGGTAAAGCGACGTAGTACTACGTCGCTAGCCTGTGAGGGTCACGGACCCCCCCGCGCGTGTGACCAGCGGACCCGATCGTCCGCCGGTCACTCGCGATTGTCGGTGGAGAGGGAGAAAGGCAGGCGGCTAATGTAAACAAGCCGCCTGTCATTCTCCCCTGTGTAGGAATAGTGATCATACGGTTCTACTATGTAGGACCATTGATCACTGTTCCTACACCTCAAGCCACAGCCAATCACACTTAGAATCACGCCCCTAGGGACACACATAACCCCTCCCTCTCAAAAAAAGTTAACCCCTTCACTGCCAGTGTAATTTTACAGTAACAGTGCATATTTATAGCACTGATTACTGTAGTAATGTCACTAGTAACCCCAAAAGTGTCAAAAATGTCAGTCAAGGGTCCGATCTGTCCGCCGCAATGTCGCAGTACTGCAAAAAAAATCGCAGATCGCCGCCATTACGCGTTAAAAAAAACCAACAAAAATGATAAAAATCTTTCCCTTTGTTAGTAAACGCAATAACTTTTGCGCAAACCAATCAAAATACGCTTTTTGCGATTTTTTTTTACCAAACATATGTTGCATAAAACAAATTGGCCGAAAATGTTAAAAAATTTTGATTTTTACTTTTTTTTGGGGGGGAATTTCATATAAAAAATGTGAAAAATATTAATTTTGCAAAATTTACGCTCTTTTTTTGTTTATAGCGCATGATCAAAAAATCGCACAGGTGATCAAATACCACCAAAAGAAAACTCTGTTTGTGGGAAAAATAGGACGTCAAATTTGTTTAGGTACAGCATCGCACGACCGCGCAATTGTCCGTTAAAGTCACGCAGTGCCAAATCGCAAAATAGGCCCTGGTCAGGAAGGGGGTAAAATCTTCCGGGGCTTAAGTGGTTAAAGCATATAGAAATCAAAAATGTGAAACAATGCCCCAAAGAAGTTCCTGTACTTTTTCTAGCAACAAGCAACATGCTACAAAGGACACACCATTGCAGCGTGGGCAGAGACTATTGACATCAGTGGGATTCTACCTGCAAAAATGAAAATAGAGGAACACGGGGTCACATAATTCCACCAATCATTGCCACATCCCTAATAGAACTAGAAAATAAAAGAATTTAGGCAGGAAATACGTCTAAAAGCTAGCTTATGACATGCTTATCTAACTGCTGTATGCTATGTTTTATTATTCAGAATCAATAGAAGGATTACAGGTCTTCGGCCCCTGAAGAAGCCAATATTTGAGGTTTTTACACCTCGGCGAAACATGTCGGGCCTATGTGATCCCTTGCTACTATAATGCTTCATGTATTGAAGTTGCATAATTATGTACATGTCTGTGTTTTCATATTTTTAACTTATTGTATTTACAATAAAATTAATTTATATTACTATTTGGTCCTTATTGGATAACCTACTGCCACCCTCAATCTATGCCTTCAAAGTCCCACGCTTATGGTAGGATACAGTCCTTTATTTCTCTGGCCTAGGGCTTGATTATATATCGGACTTATTTCCTGCCTAAATTATTTTATTTTCTAGTGGAATTCTACCTGTTGAGCGTTGTTGGGATTTGGCATAAGAATGACAAAAAGGTTGGGTGTGAACAGTGCCTAAGATGACTCAAGAAGGCCAATAAACATTAGGGCAACTTTACCTGTACGTGTTCTTTAACAATCTGCTTATGTTCACTAATCATTCTCTAAGCTCCCTGATGACCTGCTATGTGTTTTCAGCTAAAATAAGGCTAAGGTTGATGTTCTCAGCTATCGTCAGTGCTCTGTACAGAACGGAAAGCTGACATCCTTATCAAACGCACATCAGCACAATGAAAAGGATCTTCACTGCCCTGTCCATCACCTCTGCCCTTTTATCAACAGGTGAGTGAAACCAATGTTAACTATTAACAAGAATTGATAAAAGGTTTATAATTTCACCTGCAGATTACATATTCCATTCTTGAAATTTTGAACTGAATGAATGAAATGGTTGATGGGTTTTATTTTAAAGGAGAACTAAAGCTGAAATTAAAAAAATCCTTGATCAGAGTTTCTTAACCTGGGTTCTATGGAACCCTTAGAGTCGGTTCACATTGGGGCGGCACAACTCTGTACTACTTTGGGGGCGACTTGTGCATTCCCATGCACCACGACTTCGGAGGGACTTGCATGGACTTCACATAATGGAAGTCTATGCAAGTCGCTCCGAGGTCGCCCCGAAGTAGTACAGGACCCTTTTTCTAAGTCGGAGTGACTTGTGTCGCTCATTTTAGAACGGGTCCTGTAGCGGTCAATGGACCGCGAGGGAGCGCGACTTGTCAGGCTGACAAGTCGCGGTAGTGTGAATCGAGGCTTAGGGTTGCTAAGGGTACCTTGAACAATAAACAATATCATGTAAGTTCCCAAGGACACTACCGAGCATTGAAGCTATCTGTAATTCTTCTCAATGATCGCAATGTAAGGAGTATTCTTTCCACTGACCATCACACTAATGTATCATGAGTTGTAGATATAGTAATTTTTAGCAGGGGTTTCCCTGAGACCGGAAATTATTTTAAGGGTTCCTCATTGTTGAAAAGGTTGAGAAAGGCTGACCTAGAGGGAATAATTTTTTTTTGGTAGAGGAGATTTGCGTGTTTTTTGCCCAAAAATTGGATTGCCGTATTTTTTAGCATGCACATGCCCAAGGAAGGGTCCCTTGCCAGTCCTGAAATACTGCACATAGAAATGTAATCATATAATAATAAAAAGTTTTGTGCTTGTTGGTGTGCCGGTGGCCCATTTTATCCATGGTGTACACATTGACCAGTTGGGTGTCATAGAAGCACACTTTCAACCACATAGTCAATTCCAGTATAGTGCGTGAAAAGGAAAATACT